>NC_090941.1:434616161-434924457 GCF_040938575.1 Ambystoma mexicanum
ATCAGTGGGTGGTTCCTACCTCATTCCGAAGCCTGATGTTAAGTCACGCCCATGATGCGGCCACCGCTGGTCATAGGGGGTTTCACACAACACTGGAAATCTTAAGAGAGGTTGCATACTGGCCACACATGGGGCAGGACCTTGACCAATACTTTTATGGGGTGTCTTGTGTGTGCACAATTTCAGCCATCATCCCTCACGCACCGTGCGCCTCTCCAAAAGCGGGGGATGACACTGCCATGGTCAGATTTACAAATCGACTTTGTAGGCCCCGTGATTCGCTCTGCTTGGGGGAATAAGTACATGTTGACTGTGACATGCTTGTTTACCAAGTGGGTGGAATGTCTCCCAGCCCCAAATTGCAAGGCAGAAACCGCAGCTGCCTTGATGATTAACCACATCTTTTCCCGTTTTGGTCTACCTCAAAGGATTGAGTCAGACAGGGGTAGCCACTTCACCAGTGAAGTAATGACAAAGATGTGGGAGATACTGGGGGTCAAAAGGAAGTTACATATTGCTTACAGGCCAGCTTCTTCTGGGGCAGTAGAGAGATATAACCGAACCATTGTGAGCATATTAAAGAAGTTTGTGGCAGATTCTGGGCCAAGTTGGGATATCCGATTACCTCTGGTCCTAATGGCCATCAGATCTACCCCTTCATCTGCAACCAAAATGTCACCATTTGAGTTGATGACTGGACGCAAGATGGTGCTTCCTCAGCATTTGCTCTACAGGACCCAAGAGCAGACACTGATAAATGCCTCCACAACTCATGAGTATGTGGAGAATTTAAGGAAACACCTTCAACATGCTTTTGCTTATGCTCAGCGGAATCTAGAAAGATCAGCTGATAGCATGAAGACCCACTATGACCTGAAGACTTCCAGGAAGGAATATCAGGTGGGGGACCGGGTCTATCTATACAATTTCCAAAGGAACCAGGCCAAACAGCAAACATTTTTGCCTACTTGGACGGGACCCTTTGTGATTATAGACAAAATCTCCCCTGTGGCCTACAAAATCCACATCCCCAAAGGTCATTTGGCAGAGGGGGAAGACAAGTGGGTCCACATAAACCAGTTGAAATGTTGCCATCCCAGGCACACTCTGCAACAACTGGAGGAATCCTCTGGAATCCTAGCGGGTACTGTCTCAGATTAATTCAGTTCCAACCATAAAACATACCACATCTAGTCTCTAAAATATTGTGATTTGCATGAAACTGTCTCTTAGTTATCCTTTCTTTTTTAAAATAAGAATGTAATGTTAGGTTATTGTGAAATGTATATGCTGCCCCACTATCTCAACAGTTGTGGAAAAACGTCGATGAGTAGGTATTGGCGCTTTTGCTTTATCATCCTAGGAGAGATGAAACCATGGAGAATGACCAAGGAGGACGACCCAGGGACCGGGAACGAATATCCAAGGGGCCCGGGGTACCGCCCAATATTCCCATCAGGACCGGCAAGGAGAACTGATCGATCTGACCGGATGGAGAGGAAGATGCGGCCATATTAAAACATTTTTCTGTTCACAGAAATCCCCAAGAGGCTCGCAAGGCAGCCTACAATTTGCAGTGTGGGGAGGATCAGGCCCCACAAGAGTTTGTGCAAGAACTGAAACGTGCCTTTGCGCAGACCACCAGAAGGGTGCGCACAGACAGCAGTGAATTTATTAATACGTTTTTCCATGCCTTGCCCAAATACATAATGACCCAGCTCGTGAGAGATTTTCATGAGAAAAGATCTTTAGAATGGGTCATTGAACAAGCCACCCGCATCTACGAGGTGCAGAAACCAGTGGAAAACAAAAACCAGCCCAAAAACCCCAAAACTAACAGCACCCCTGCTGCTGCCAAGGTGGCAGAGGTAAAGGTTGCCCCCGTTTTGGATTTGGAGATGGGGGGGGGCTTAAAAACCTACCTGCACCTAATAATGCTAGGCCCAGAAGGTCCTCGGGCCAGTCACAAACAGGGAGTCAAGGAGGTAGTCCCACAAATGGGGTCCCTCGCTCTCCTGACTATGTAAGTCCCCGTTACAAGGGAAATCAACCCATCCTGGGTTATGTGTGGACTCCTCCAGCCCAAGGGGGGGATCCAGCCAAGCACCTAACCCAGGGAACTTCCCTCCCAACTTCCCACAGGAGGGCAGAAATTCTCCAAATCCTGGGCAGAACTTTGTCCCCAGGTATCCACCCAACTTCCAACCACAAAATCCTCCACCCTTCTTTCCCCAATTCCCTGAGCCCAGACAACCGAATCCGGGAGAGGGGAGGCCAAGGGTGGAGGGGTATCCAAATCTTCCCAACCAGGGGTACTACCAAAGAAGGGATAGCTACCCTTCCCGGGATCAGCCCAGGGGAGAAAACAGGGCCCCGTATCAGCCTGAGCGGGTTTCCCAGTTAGAGCGCCAGGTTCAAAACATGGCGCGGGATCTGGGTCACATACTGAGGGCTCAGCAGAACCCTCAGATCGGCATGCCGGCGCAGAACGCACCCAACTCTGGACCTGGTGCTCCAGAGCAATGACGGGGGCAGCACCCCGATAACTCACCGGTTCCCAGGGAGGAGGCACAAAGGGAAGGGGGGTGTAAAGCCTGGGAGGAAGCTTCCTTCCCAACTTGTAAACAGCCCCTGGAAAACCAGGAACCGGAAACAAAATATCCTGCCCCTGAAAATCTGCCTCCAAAGGAGCAGAGGGGGGGTAGGAGAAACAAAAGACCCAAACAGACTCAGTTTAAGGAGGAGGTACAGATCTTCCAATTTGAGGGAGAGGGATCCTCAGAGGATCCTGGGAAAAGGATCTTCTCCTTCAGAGAGGGGGGAACTCCTCCCAAAGAAAAATGGGTCCCTAGGGATGCAAATCCAGACTGGGGAGATGTGGAGACCGATCTACCGCCGCCCACCATCTCATCCCAGAACCAACAGCAAGAAAATCCCCTGGTTCAAACCCATCCTGGTGACTGCCTCCAAAAAGGGGGGGCGGCCCAGAACCGGAGCCAGGGGAACCCACAGTGGATCTGATCTCCAGTTGCCAACTTTTTCTTTCAGATTCCCAAGGCTCTCCACAGAATTCTGCCCAAATCTCTTCGCTAGCGATGTCCAAAACCAGAAAGTTAGCCCACCAGTTGTCCAAAAATGTGCATTATCTGTGCCCCCTTGAGGAGAAGGAGGGAAGATACTATGCCCCGGTACAAGTACAGGGACAGGGTACAATTTTGGCACTGGTGGACACGGGATCTCAAGCTACCCTTCTGTCCAGAAGGGCCTTTGATGAACTGAAAGCAGGAAGGGGAGGGAATTACCAAATTCCTCTCACCTCACTTCCTGGACAACTCCAGAACTTTGACAGGAAGGAAATTCCCGTTGAGGGGACGGCAGATTTGGACATTAAAATTGGGCGACACAAGTTGAAACACCCGGTCATAGTTGTGACTCCAGAGGGCACCCCTTGTTTACTGGAGAATGACCTCCTGAGGAGGTTGTCACCCTTAATAGATTGTGTAAACAAGGTCCTCTGGACCCAGACTAGCCGACCAATAAAATTAAAACAGAGTGTCAACCATGTTAGTTTAAACGGCACCTGCCACATGGTTGAACAAAAATCTGACCAAGTAGAATTTCACTTCCAGAATAGCCAAATTCCAGACGTGACAGTAATAGCAGTAGGACAACAGACTGGTGATGGGGGGTCCTCTCTATTTCTGAAAATCAACCTTCCTTCCAGTCTAAAGTGGTACTCCACGCTGGAAGGAAACACTCTGAGATTCTATACTAATCCACAATCAGAAACTCCCACTCCTATAGTCCTGAAAGATGTGAAATCAGCTCAGAGCCTGGCTGATATTCAGCAAATTGGAGAGCAGTTGTTCATCCCTGTCCAGTTAAATGATGGGAAGGACTCTGTTCTCGCTCGAGTGTGTGTGAACAACGGTAAGAGCTTCATCAGCGAAGCCATGTTCCGCCAACTCCCAAAAGATCCAGCCATTCCCACCTTCAAACTGATAGACAAATGGGAAATGGACCTGGATGCACCTAATTCCAAACATCTCCTGCCAAGCAGGTGTATGCTCAAAATCTCCATTGGCAACAAGAGCATAGTCCATAATTGTTGGGTCGTGCGAGACGTCACTGCTGCCTTTTACTTAGGCAGTGACATTCTCAATCGCTTTGCCATTAGTTTGGACCTAATAAACTTCAAAGCTTGGTCCCGATTAGCGGATAATCCCATGGGCTTTGATGATCCGGAAAAAGCATTTAGGTCAGCTCAATTGCTACCTTATGCTGTTGAAATTCAGATTAAAGAGGAAGTCACCATCCCAGAAAGGACCCGACAATTCTCCCTGGAAGTGAAAGTTAAAAGATGACAATATTTGCAAAACCCTGATGTTTACCTACATCTAAATGCTTCTCTCCAACAGCAAGGGTTGGGGGTAAACCCAACACCATTAGTCAACATAGAACATGACACCATTCCAATAGAGGTGGATAACAGCGACTTAAAGAGTATTACTCTAGCCGCAGGCACCATTATTGGAATGGCGGTTGATGACCAACATTTTCCCATAGATTTAGGTAATGAACTGTTAGGGCCAATCCCCAAGGACTGCTTTGACAGTGACAGTGATGACAATACAACACCAGACAGGATTTTTACCCGGCATGGGGGGAACTTCCTGGTGTACACTTCTTGCCCTTATGGTAAGGAAGATGTGACTTGTGACTTCAGGAGGGATGAGGTGATTTTCCAGGTCCATGAGGGCTGCCTTTCCCACCTGAAGCCTCCGGTCCAAATCAGCACTCTGACCAGGGACTTCTCCACCCAGCTGGAGGAGGCCGCTGAAATAGCCAAACCAGAAGTCTTTCCAGGCTTCAGGCAGATGGTGGAAGAGAGAGTCAACCTAGCTGATGCCTGTGTGACTCTGGAACAAAAGCAAAAGTTGAAACAAGTTTTCTTGGATTTCCAAGATCTCTTTGCGGTAGACTCATATGACTGTGGTCGCACTGACATCCACACAACAACAATCCCCACGGACCCTGGCATGACTCCTGTGTTTGTGAAGCAATATCGCTTGCCTCTCGCATCCATGGAGTCCCTTACTGAAATAATTAAGAACCTGGAGTCCCGGGGAATAATCCGTCCAGTCCACAGCACCTTCAATAATCCGGTGCTGGGAATATTAAAGCCAAACGGCCAGTAGAGACTCTGCGCCGACCTCAGGGAGCTCAACAAACGGGTCCATACTTCCCGATGGCCTCTGCCCTACATTGACCAAGGGCTGGCCCAGATCCAGGGGTCACAGGTATTCACTGCAATAGACCTGACCAATGGATACTGGACTGTGCCTGTCAGTAGGGAGGACCAATACAAGCTGGCTTTTACCTTTGGGGGCCAGCAGTATACATGGACCCGGACTCCCTTCGGATACCTTAACTCCGGTAATGAATTCAACATTTTTCTACACAAGGCCATGCACGACCTGGGTGCAAGGGGTAACCTGGCGTATGTAGATGATGTCCTCATCAAAAGTTCATCTGTGGAGGAACACATAGCGGAGATCCGTTATGTTCTGACCCAGTTGAGGGCCGCCGGAGCAAAACTTTCCTTTCAGAAAGCACAGTGGTGTAGAACCTGTGTTAATTTCTTGGGGCATGAGATTACTCCTCAGGGTCTCTGTCCCCAGGAAAAGAAAGTGGAAGCACTTCAGAAACTGAAAGACCCCACAACTCTGCGGGAACTAAGGAGCCTCCTTGGACTGACTAATTACAGCAGAAAGTTCATTGAGGGCTACGCAGAGATCACCAGACCCCTGATTCATCTCCTGAAGGGGGGGTAAAGTGGGAATGGGGTCCAGAACAAGCCGAGGCAGTAAAACAACTCAAAAGAAGCCTCTCACAAGCGCCCTGCCTAGCTTACCCTGTCAGAAACAAGGAGTTCTTCCTGGAGACGGGGTTCTCTAATACGTGCTTGACAGCAGTATTATACCAAAAGCATGACAAGGTCAATAAAGTAATCTCCTATGCGAACAAAACTTTATCCTCTGTGGAGGAAAAATTCAATGATTGTGAGAAGGCACTCCTGGCAACGGTGTGGGCATTGAAGAATTACCGCCCGTTTATCCATGGGGAACACATCATAGTGGAGACTCCACACCAGCCTCTGCAATATCTCCAAAGTGACAGAATCCGGGCCGGAAATGTGAGTAATTCCCGAATTACTTCCTGGATTCTGTCAATGCAAGGCTTTCCTGTGGAGGTCAGATATGGCCAAAACAAGAAGAGTCCCCTCGCGCAAGGTCTGGCTGACTTGCATGATTGTGCCAGAGAAAACTGTCTCGAGGACGAAAGTCTAAAAATAAAGGACAACATGGAGGCATACCTTAATTCCCCCCACAAAGTCTTTGAAGAGGACAAGTGTGAGGGAATCCCCACTGTCTATGTGGATGGATGCTCTTACCAGGTTGACAACAACGGGGAGAAAGAACTGGTGGCCGGCGTAGGGAATGCATGGGTGAATGAGTCCCCAGAACCCTCAGCTGGATACAAAATTGGTCCCCGAAGTAGTCAGGTGGCAGAATTGATGGCTGTGCATCAGGCCATCCTCACTGCTGTCCAGCATCAACTCCACGAACTGGTCATAATCACAGATTCGGATTATGTACGGAACGGGTTCGTGGAGCACCTGGTTAATTGGAAAACCAGAGGCATGTTATGTGCTAACAACAAACCCTTGAAACATGGGAAGTTGATCCAAAACATTGATGATCTGGTCACCTCGAATGAGTTGACCATCTATTGGAAAAAGATCAAGGGTCATTCCAAAGTAGAGGGACCAGACAAAACTGGAAATGACTTAGCTGATCAGCTGGCCAAAACCGGGGCCATCCAAGGGGATCTAATTGAGATTGAGTCCCTTTTGGGGGAAATCCAGGTCACTGCTATCACTAGGTCCCAGACAAATGCTCACAACGACCTTTCAATTGCACAATGGAGTAAGGAGACCCCTGATGCTGATTTGATTACAGCTCAGAAGGGGGATCCAATAATTGGTAAATTTTACCAGCACCTTGAGGACCCTGAGAAATTTCCCCTGACGGATACCGATTATATTGGGAAAGAGGACCTAAGAGTGTTGATGAAATGTCCAAAAATGTTCCGAATCCAAGACGGTTTGCTGGTAAGGAAATCCAAAGCTGGCCACGATCAGTGGGTGGTTCCTACCTCATTCCGAAGCCTGATGTTAAGTCACGCCCATGATGCGGCCACCGCCGGTCATAGGGGGTTTCACACAACACTGGAAATCTTAAGAGAGGTTGCATACTGGCCACACATGGGGCAGGACCTTGACCAATACTTTTATGGGGTGTCTTGTGTGTGCACAATTTCAGCCATCATCCCTCACGCACCGTGCGCCTCTCCAAAAGCGGGGGATGACACTGCCATGGTCAGATTTACAAATCGACTTTGTAGGCCCCGTGATTCGCTCTGCTAGGGGGAATAAGTACATGTTGACTGTGACATGCTTGTTTACCAAGTGGGTGGAATGTCTCCCAGCCCCAAATTGCAAGGCAGAAACCGCAGCTGCCTTGATGATTAACCACATCTTTTCCCGTTTTGGTCTACCTCAAAGGATTGAGTCAGACAGGGGTAGCCACTTCACCAGTGAAGTAATGACAAAGATGTGGGAGATACTGGGGGTCAAAAGGAAGTTACATATTGCTTACAGGCCAGCTTCTTCTGGGGCAGTAGAGAGATATAACCGAACCATTGTGAGCATATTAAAGAAGTTTGTGGCAGATTCTGGGCCAAGTTGGGATATCCGATTACCTCTGGTCCTAATGGCCATCAGATCTACCCCTTCATCTGCAACCAAAATGTCACCATTTGAGTTGATGACTGGACGCAAGATGGTGCTTCCTCAGCATTTGCTCTACAGGACCCAAGAGCAGACACTGATAAATGCCTCCACAACTCATGAGTATGTGGAGAATTTAAGGAAACACCTTCAACATGCTTTTGCTTATGCTCAGCGGAATCTAGAAAGATCAGCTGATAGCAAGAAGACCCACTATGACCTGAAGACTTCCAGGCACACTCTGCAACAACTGGAGGAATCCTCTGGAATCCTAGCGGGTACTGTCTCAGATTAATTCAGTTCCAACCATAAAACATACCACATCTAGTCTCTAAAATATTGTGATTTGCATGAAACTGTCTCTTAGTTATCCTTTCTTTTTTAAAATAAGAATGTAATGTTAGGTTATTGTGAAATGTATATGCTGCCCCACTATCTCAACAGTTGTGGAAAAACGTCTATGAGTAGGTATTGCCGCTTTTGCTTTATCATCCTAGGAGAGATGAAACCATGGAGAATGACCAAGGAGGATGACCCAGGGACCGGGAACGAATATCCAAGGGGCTCGGGGTACCGCCCAATATTCCCATCAGGACCGGCAAGGAGAACTGATCGATCCGACCGGATGGAGAGGAAGATGCTGAACTGTGCCATCTACCGAATTGGAAGAAGATAATGTGGACATACCAGCGCCAGGGTTCAAAACCTCCCTTGCAACCGACTCCCCCTCGACTCAAGTCAAAGCGCAGTCGGGCGGGGGGGTTTGTGGAGGGTTTTGACCCATGTGGAATCATTAGATGGGGTAAATGTGGGGATTAAGCTGTCGCCGCCCATCATTTCATCCCAGAATCCAGGAGAGCTGCGCAGTTGTGCGCACACCAAAATGGGTTGCCAAAGGAAAAACAGTAGCGCCGGTTAGCTCAAAACAGCGCTTCAAAAACCACCCTGGTTTCTCTGAATGCAAGCTTCAAATGCCCATTTTAAACATTGCACATATGCAAAATGTTCACTGAACACCAGCAGACATTTGGCAGAAGGAAATGTTGTGTGCCTACAAAAATCTGGGAAGATGAAGAGCCCAGAACTGTGCTTATAACCAAACTGGCTGAGCTATGGAGTCAGCAGTTTTAAGTTTAACTGAACTACAGACATTAAAAATCCAAATGTTTAAAATAAATAAGTGACCTACTTTTGAGTGCCATATAGTCTGTAACTGTTGAAATGTCATAGTTTTGCACTTAGAATCAGCATTTTCGCTGCATTTGTAAAAATTGTAAGTTTTATTTGAATGTAAAAAAAAACTGGGAACACACATGACACTGAGCTGAAACCTGGCTTAAGGAACTTGATACTGCTTGGCAGCTTCCCCCACCAGGAGTGAAACCCAACAAATGCATTCTCAGGCTTAGCTGCCTCCTGTTGCTCCTGCTAAGAATCTGCCATCTCTCTGATAATTGAATTACCTGGGCTCTGCAGGAAATTGAACAAAGCCCTGTCTTGACTCAGGCAAATGTTTTATTACGGGGGCCGTAAAAAGTGGCTTCCTCCTGGAAGTAAAGGGGAGGATCACTGCCTGTGAGAGCAAGCTGGCTTGGCAGAACTGGAAAAACCAGAAATTCAACCTTGTGCTGGGGGCAAACCACACCCCAGTAGCCAGAATATGGTTTTAGAAAAAGATGAATAATTCATAGAGCGGACTTGTGAAAATTATTTAAATGGTACCATAATTCTTGTGATTTTTCTGCCCACATTTTAAGAGGTTTTTAGAACCGGTGGCATGATCTGGGGGCAAACCAGCAGTTAAGAGGGTATTACTTAAAATGTATGCATGTTAAAAATCTGACACTTCATCAATTAATGTCCATACTCCTTGCGCACATGTGTGTAAATTTGGGGTAATGTCCGATATTGCGAAACCAGTTAAAAAGTGCAAATGTTGCCATTTATGAATGCAAGCTCCCAGGAAGAGCAGATTTGGACAGGGTATACCTCCTGTGATATGTGAAGGGTGCATGTAATTTTAAACAAATGCTTACCTGTGCAAATATGTATTTTGGGTTCAAAATATAGATTGTGTGTAATTTGACAGGGGTGGGTTCTCTGTACCATAAACAGACCTCATCATGATGACACTTCATTTAATTCCCCCAATCAAGGGGAAGCGGATGAAGTGGCCAATGACAAGTGGAGAGGGGTAGAGCCTAGTGATGCTGCACACACACCCATTTTCAAAACACATAAAAGCAGACAGACAGGACAGATAGGGACCTTCAAATCCATTTGCTGCGGGACGCTCTGCCGGGAAAATCCATACTTTACCTCCATCAATCTCTAGAGAAAGCTGTGCAGAAAGATCCAGACTTCAAATCCATCAATCTCCAGAATCCAGAGAGAGAGAGAGCTGACCCAGATCACTGTGAAGTGCAGAGACCAGACCAGAGTCCAGTCTAAAACCTACCCAGGTCCGTGGCGAGGCCCATTTAATTCAAGAATATAGTGTGAGTACCTAGCAGAACTGTGCAGAACCAAGCTCTTAGTTAAAATAATATAATTCAATCTATTTAATCTAAGTAGAACTGCCTCCTAACTGTAACCTGTCATTTGTAAAACTGTCACCTGTCATTTTCTAGTTGCTAGCTGTCACTTGTCTTTTTGAACTTTAAAATTTCAAATCTGAAAAACGACCTTTATTTAATCGCTCATATCTCCGTGACCGTTTGTCCTAGAGACTTGCAGTAACTTTCATCTGGAAGCTGAGATCCTTTGCTGTCCTAGGACCCCGACACGATAGTGCTAGTCCTTGTAGTTCCTCTGTAATCGCGAAAAACGCACTCGCAAATTTTGCCGCGATTTGCAAATTTTCTTCACGTGTGAAAACAGCAGTTTTCTTGCTTTCATTTGCCAAAAATTCGTTTAACCTGCTAGTTACTCCTAGATCCTTGCTAAAGTGAGCCTGAACTCATCCCAAGTATATTTCACTCACCCTGAGCCTCCTAGAGGGAATTAAAAGCATTTTAGCATATTTTTCACTTCATTGCCAGCACATATAAAAGCATTTTAGGCCTGTGTTTCTAAACTTCTGTAGTCTAAGCTTGCTGGGGTGAACGGGATTACATTTGATTGCATTTCTGAGAACTGTGTGCTTTTCTTCCATTTCCTTGCATTGCATAAAAGGGGGGAGGGGATTGCCAGAGAAAAGTGATTACATTGTTTTGTTGAAATCATATTGAGTATTTTCTGTATTGCATTTTCATTCAACGTTACATCCATCTGAACTTATATAAAGCATTCTCTACCACCTTATTCTTCTGTTCCTATTCACAAGCGTGCTAGTGCCAGACTATCCATTATTGATTACTGCTCAGATTCAGTGTGATATTCAATTATTAATTTATTATAAAGCGTGATATATATATATTGTTTAATTTATCAAATAAACCTTTTAACTTGCAAAACAGAACTACTTCTTGGCTCAGTGGGGTCAGGGGGATTCCAAGGGAGGGGTTTATATAGGGGTAGTCATCCAGAACGCATGAACTGGACATAAAGATATATCAATAAGGGTTTCCATTCAGTATCCCAGACTAGGCATTGACTTAGCTGTAGTGTTGAATTGAATCCTCTTACATTATCCAATGCTGTGGGGCAGACTTTAGACTCTTTAGTTAAGGAATTAAAATCAGCTAATAAGAATATAAATAAAAGAAGGGCTAAAGAGCAGCCCTGCTTAACTCCTTTATTTGTAATAAAACATTTGAGTGACTCCGATCTTTGCAACACCTGATTATTGCATGGGTATTCATATAAAATCTCATTATTAAATGTTGTAGACCTGAGAGGACGTTCAAGGCCAACATCTTCGGATACATGGTCTCCCTTTTGACGGAGTTGAATGCTTTCTCAGGGCCTAAAAAGGCTACATATTTCCTACCCCCCTCTAACATCACAATATTTCTCTATTAAGATGTATAAAATAAAACAGTGATCAATGGTCGAAAACCCCTTCCTCAACCTAGATTGAGGGACTTGAAAAACATTATTCGAACACACGCACTCTTCCAATCTGAATTTCAAGCACGTATTAAACATTTTACTCATTATGTCTAGCAGGGAAATAGGATGGTAACAATGTGGGTCATTGATACAACTCTATTAAAAAAATCGGAGCTATTATAGCACTTTTCCAGAAGCATGGAACTGTGGAGCACAGCACCATTTTAAGTAATCTGACCTCAGTCTGTCCCATCCAGCAGCTTTTCCAGATGGTAAAGCCTTAACATAGGCAAATATTTCTTCTTTAGAGAAGACAATGCCATTCATTCCACTATTTACCAAAGTAGCCTTTTCCACCACCTCCTGGTCCTACAAATATTTGAGAAATAATGTACCCAACATTCAGGAGAGAGTACACCAACACCATGTTCATAAGGAGTTTCAAGTCCCCTTGCTTCCAGTCTGCAAAAAAGCATACAGTCTTTCGAGGACACAGCCCTCTGAAATCTTCCCATTGTTTCATAATAAATTCTCCCTGTTTCCGACACAACTTTTTTTTAATAACCTAGTTTGAGAGCAAATAGCTGACCCACATTTATTCCAACCCCCTTAACAGCTTTATATATCTCCCATTTCCTTCATCTGCACTCATGATCTAACCATTGTGCATTCTTCGCCCTTCTTATAGGAGGTATCAGGTGACTGTTACAGACATTCCTACATTACGGATAGATTGCTGTATTTAATAATTCATAGCAATGTGTCATGTTACAGAATTCAATTAATTTACAATATCTCCAATATTTATTGAGGAGATAATATTGACCAACTTTTCCTGACTCACCCTGCAAGGAATCATATCACAAGAGCCTTGCAAATCAGCATCCTTCTTTAAAAATTGTCTTGGATACTTAATTTCTAAAATAACTGGGAAATGGTCACTATCAATGCCCTTAACCACAGAGAAATCATCAACAATTGAATGACACATAGCTTGAAGGAGAAGATTAATGAAAATGCTTTTAACTTTTCAATCAGATGAAAAAGGAATTAACTAAAAGCAGAACAATGCCTAATATGAACAATGTTCTAAAATGAGTTTACTATGTAAAAAATAAGGCAGTAAGTGAGTCAGCAGCTCCACCAGGCCCTGGTTCATTTTATTTATATTAAATGAAGTGAAGCCAAAAGTTAACCAAAATGATCTGTTTTCTTAAAATAAAAAGATGCAACTACATAAAGGAAGTAAAGTTTTTCAACCAGGTATATTTATTTATTATTTTTTTGGTTTCTTATATAGAGGCACCAGATAGCAAGAGTGCTACAAGGGATCTGAAGTCATCTGGTTGCAACTGTAGAGAGAGAATAGAGTCAAAAGCTACCCTTGTCATTAACGCTCTGGTAGTTTTCTATGGTAAGCAGCTCATCCAAGGAACACAAGGGAGTGAAATTTTTTACAAACATAAAAATTCAATGTATTGATTTCTCAAAAACAAATGTTTAAAACAGCGACATATGCCATTTTAGGCACAGGAAAGAACATTGTATACAAATCTCAAGTGATTATGCATATAGGTGGGTTAGTACAACTGAAGTGACTGTAGTTTCGTGTGTTGCTAACAAATGAGGCAACACGTAACCGTTGTCTACTTTAGCTCCACTGCTTACCATAGAAAACTACCAGAGCGTTAATGACATGGGTAGCTTTTGACTCTATTCTCTCTCTACACTTTTGGCCTAACCCTCTGGAGTCAAGCCCCCTTTTAAAAAAGAGGGTTCCCTGCCCTTATCTCACACATCGTCATCTGGTTGCAGCCATATTTAAAAGCATTTGCAGAACATTGATATTTAATCACGGTTATTAAGCAAATCATTTCAAGGCAGAATAGAGTGCATTCCAAAAGTTGTGGCGTCCTGAAGGGCATTCACGCCGATATTGCCACTAGCGATTTGGCCCTGGCCAACCACGAATCCCAATATGCCGAAGATCACTCCCCAGCCACTCTGGCGGCACTGGGTTCTGAGCTGGACAGGTTCTGCGCCCTTGCCGAGCGCAAGGTTAAGTTCCTCGACTCCCCTCAATTGGTGAGGAAATACGGTGAAGGAGAGCGACCCGGCCGTATGCTGGCTAGACTACTGCGCCGTGAGCTTGGATCCCCCATCCAGCCATAACGAGACCTGATGGCTCACTCGCCACCTCCCCACAGGACATCAATTCTGAGTTCCTTTCGTTCTACACTTACCTGTACTCGGAGGCCGACGGGCCCCAGGTTCCCGAAATCGACTCATATTTAAAGAATCTTCCCCTTTCAGTCCTGTCGGCCGACGCAAGCAGCTTCCTTGAGAAACCCTTCACCTTAGAGGAACTTATCGAGGCCATTGAGTCGTTGGTATCTGGGAAGGCCCCCAGCCCGGATGGGCTCCCTATGGACTTCTATAAACAATACAAATCTCTCCTAGCACCACACCTACTGGCCCTGTGGGAAGAATCATGCGACAGAGGAATACTTCCCCCGTCTCTCTGTGAGGCACTGATTACAGTGCTCCTTAAACCTGGCAAGCCCCCTACTCAGTGCGGCTCATACCGTCCACTCTCGTTGATTAACAGTGATATTAAAATATACGCGACACTCCTAGCCAACCGTTTGGTCCCGTACATGCACCACATCATCCACCCCGACCAGTCGGGATTTGTCCCTGGTAGTTCCACCTCCTTCAATATAAGAAGGCTCTTCAATGTGATCAGCAGGATCAGCCCATCCACACAGGCGGTTACAGCTACGCTGGAAATGCAGAAGGCCCTAACTTCCGATCCTGGATAAATCTGCTCTATACCGCTCCGTCGGCCAGAGTCCGCACGGAAGACAGATGCTCCATCCCTTTCCAGATGCTCCGTCCCTTTCCAGATATCCAGAGGCACACGCCAAGGATGCCCCTTTTCCCCACTCATCTTTGCCATAGCTATGGAGCCCTTCGCTGACATGGTACGGCAATCACACTCGCACAGGGGATTGTGCACTACCGGCCAATCCGATATAGTCTCCCTCTACTCTAACAATGCCCTCCTATACATCCGTTCCCCTGAAACCAACCTTGCCCCTATACTGGCGGATGTGGCCCAGTTTGGAGACATATCCGGCTTGAAAGTAAACTGCTCCAAGTCTACCTTATTCCCACTCACGGACTCAACACAACCCCCCCTGACCTACACGGGTTCCACTGGTCTCTGGCTGGTTTCACTTACCTGGGGGTGGTGGTCTCCCGTCTCACGGCGCAGCTGCGCGATGACAATTACCAGAGTTACCTTATTAGCCTGGCAGCAAAAACCTCCAACTGGACTAGGCTCCCTATCTCACTAGCAGGCAGAATTGGAATACTTAAGATGGTTGTATTACCTCAATTACTTTACCGATTTACCAATCTGCCTGTGTGGCCCGGTGATGCTTTTTTCCAAACACTGCGCTCCATCTGCAACACCTTCCTCTGGCATTCGGGGACCGCTCGCCTCAAACTGTCCACGCTGACCGCCCCCAAATTGTTGGGTGGATTCAACGCACCAAATTTCATCAGATACTGGGTGGTGGCCCAATCTCAGTTTGCTGCACATTGGTTCAATACCATCGACCCGCCCCACATGTTCGCCTAGAGAAACTGACGGTCTCTGACCGAGTGATTGGATCCCTGATCCTCAAGCCAATCCCCCCTGACTCAAACTCTGCAGACCCTGTAGCTAGCACATCCTTGGCATTAACCAAACTCTGGCCAATGGTCGGCGCCCCTCACCCATTTCACGGGGATCTGCCACTATGGAACTTCCTCCCTGATGTCCCACTCATTCCACAATCAGTGGTTTCGCTCTGGGCGGATGCCGGCTTTCTAACGCTCCGCGATGTCTTTGAACAAGGAAACTTTATTGAATGGCCTGATCTCCCTCCTTTACCTAGACGCCACCCCTCGGTGTGGTTGCAATACTCCTTACTCCAGGGGTTCCTCAAATCCATGTATGCCGATTTCCCCGCCTTACCACCCGACGAGCCTATAGTTGCTGAGCTTTGTTCCTTTCTCTCCTTCAGGGGTAAGGTGTCGAGACTCTATTCCTTATTACAGACTAGAACAGCCCCACCTTCACCAGCCTGAGGCTCAGGTGGAAGGAGGATCTCGGGGTTGAAATTACCAACGAGCGATGGTCTTGAATGTGTGCTCGTACCCATGATGTGTCCTATAACACCAAATTTAAACTAATCCAATTCAAGATCCTACACATGTACCATCATACACCAATGAGACTTCATCACGTGTTCCACGCCGCCCCTCCCACGTGCCCCAGGTGTGGCACGGATCAAACTTCCTATATCCATATGGTATGGGACTGTCCCCGCCTAACCCAATTCTGGCTGGACATCTGCTCCACACTGTCGGACCTTCTGGAACACTCTTTTGCCTCCACCCCACTGCACTGCTTCTTCCATGACCTTCCTCAATTGACCTGCGACTCTAAGAAGCTAGCAGGTCTCTGCATGCTGTTGGCAGTCCGCTGCATATTACTATGTTGGCTTCGCCCTAGGGCGCCTACCTATACACAGTGACTCAGGTCAAACATATGGGCTCATGATACTGAGCAGTCCTGTAAAGCAATGCAACGCCCACATTCAAGGCTATTTGGCGTAGATTCCGAGATTATATGTCCGCCATGGCTTCACTGTCAAACTCTTCACCTTCCTCTCCGGAAGGCTCCCCGTAGATGTGTATACCTTTTGTACTGATGTTACTACTTTATGTGTTGCCTTTTTTCTATGTTGCTTCAGTCTACCCAACATGTATTGCTTAATATGTGTATTGCTTATTTTCAATGCTGGCGCCGTGTGGCCCCTTTTGTTTTCTGGTAAGCTGTCAATTCAAATAAAAAAAAGTTTAATAAAAAAAAAAAGAATAGAGTACATTCCGGAATTGCTTAAGTGACATAGAAGAGGAATGGGTAAATGGGTAGGCAGTGAGAGAAGCAATGCAGGGCGGGTAACGTTGAAAGTAAGTGCAGTTTACTGAAGAGATAAACATGCTATGTGTTCTAAAAGTACATATCAGGTAATTGCTATTGAGCTAAAAGGGAGATGTAATGTGGAGCATCTAGGGTGTGTAAAAGCTTATATAGTTGAAAAAAGGAGTTGTCCGGATGAAGGAGGAAGTGGTGTCATGAGGGAGAAGTGTTATTTGTGTAAAGGTTGAAGCAGTTGGAGTGTTAGGTTTGTTATTTAAAGTTGAGAGTATACAAACCTTTGGATAGTTTTTTGAAGGTTGTAAATTTGGGTTCTCTTGGATTTGATATGGTAGTTTGTTGTGTAGGTTGGGGGCATCGGACGAGAATGATTTGCCTGTGTTTTTTTTGTGCTAGGATATGAGAGGTGTTAGTTTAGTTTAATTTGATGACTGTAGCTATCTATGTGGTTTAGAAGCTTAAGGATTGATTGGAGGCATGAGGGGCCAGAAGAGTGGATGCTGCTGGGGGTAATGTTTAGGATTTGGAGTTCTTTTTTAGTTTTGATGGGTAACCAATTAAGAGTTATTAGAGCTGGAGGGATATGGTGGCAAGATTTCACATTTAGTATGCATCTTGCAGTTTTATTTTGGATAATTTGGAGCTTGTTTATGTTTTCTGAGCACACATAGAGGGAGAATTGCAGTATTCTTGTTTGGAGAGTATTAAGGCATTAGTGATGATAATCTTGTGGTGAAGTTCCAAGTAGGAGATTACCTTTCTGAGGATATATAGGAGGTAGTTTGTTTATTTGGTGAGGTATTGTATATATGGTACAAGGGATAGATCAGTGCATATTAAGATTACCAAGTACTTTGATTGTGAAGTATGTGAAGAGAGGTTCCTAAGTCAGTGGGCAATATAAAAGTAAGGTGATGCATGTTTTGGGTTCCATAGACCATGTTCTCTGTCGTGCTAGGGCTGAGGCATACGTTGTTTTGGGGCATCAATCTTTGTATGGCTGTGAGCCATTGGCCGATGCAACTGTTGGATTTGATGTTTCATGAAATGGAGAAGATACATTCTGTTTCAACTGTGTATCCTTGAAATGTGGCTGTGAATTGTTCTTTAATGTGTTTGGGGTGCCTAATTTAGGCCTTCAAGAGCAGTGATGGGTATTTGGTCAAAGGAGGGCTTTGGATGAAGCCTTAAATGCTAAAAGGTCTGTTTCTCTTCTCTACCTGCAAAATAATGGCTCCAGGAAAGAAATTATGGCACTATTGCAACATTTCCTGGGTGTATCCCAGAATTCAATATTACCATAGAGTACTGCTCAAGTCGAGTCATACTGGAATTTATATAACTGGCTCAAATGCTGGATCAAATATAATATAACATTCTAAGATTCAGATGCACATGGTTTGACTGTTTTGAGCGCATTTGAACCTCAATTTGTTTCAAACCAGGTCTCCCATCCCTAAACTAATGTGAAACATAGATATCAAATTGATGTGCAATAACCCCTGGAGCATTCCAAGTGCCAGATGGGATTACCAATAAATGATCTCAGGCCCAAATAACCGGACAACCTCAAAGAATATGGCAAAATACTACTTTATTATCAATTCAATAAAGTAGGGAAAACTGGCGAACAAATAGATTATAGCTCACCAACTCTCAAGTACATTTTGGTTACACAAAGACTTTATAGCTCGATGTACGTCAGCTATGACATCATCCCACGGGGTTAACAGTAAAAGCTATCTGGCGGAGTGATTGGTTAAGGGAACATTTATACCTATAGTTTATTTAGGTGTTAATAACATGATTGGCTGCTCTTATCTGGTAGGCATGCCATGAACATCCCTCTATGTATAATACAGATAATAGCAGAATAACAGCAGCAAATTGGCTTCTGCAACAATGTATAGTCCACCATTGCATAGGCCCTCATGATTGGTTGGCATTCTCTTCCAACCTTGGACATTCGGCTCACTGGCAGAATGTAAGCAAACGAAACCCAGGTCCAGGGCACAATATCAGACAACTGCCCACTTGGCTAATTAGCCTACCAACCATCTCTCATTGGTTACGCCCTAAGCCAAGACTTCTTCTTTGTAGCTGATCTTGCTGGCTGTTCTCATCTATGGAACTTTAAAGGGATTTAAAGTACATTGCTACCTGCGTTGGGGCACCATGAATAGGCCTTGTTTTCTGGTCTTGCACCACATGTGAGGAGATCATGAATTCATCCATTCAGTTGTTCTATTTAGTACTATTTGATTCAATTCATACTGGGTGCTATTACTCTCTTCGGCCTCTGGAGACTTGGTTGCTCCATCTTGCATATGCGTTAAATGTCTTTAATTGTACAATCCTTGGCACTCGCAAATGTCACTCCTTTGCCTAATCTAAGAGAAATATGCCCTACATACATGGTTTATCCTCTCTGCCTCCTTTCATGCCTTGCAATTGCTCTTGCTGTGGCATCATTGATCCTTAACCAAAAAAATATTCTTTGTTCTTGCACATCTCTTATTTCAGCGCATGTCAGCTCTGCAGCTCTGGTCTCTCTCCTTCAGCCTTTCGACTACTATTATACAGAGTCGACGTCCATTTTGTCATCATGGCTGCTTTATCCATGCTCTATTTTCTGCTACAGCAAGCTTCTATGTCTCTTCTACCTTGCGTTTCTGCGTATATTCATCTACTGCATGTCTTTTCACTTATCTTCTCAGTGTATATGATTTCTTCGTATTCACATATATGTTCATTTTGTCACTTCAATCACATCTTCATACTATAAGTATGCATATATCGTTTCAGTGCGTCCTTGTATATTCTCTTCATGACATCACTTTGCACCTGTCAGATTTCACATACAGCTCTTTAATATTCAGTGGTGTCTGCAGACTTCTTTCTACTACTTCAGTTTGAGGGTATATTTGATACGGTCCTTTGAGTGCATAACGTCTTTCATATATTCAATGCAGTATTGTACCTGGTGTTGTGCACAGTCTCTTCGTATTCTTTGTCCAGTATGACAGAGGTGAAGGAGTGGGCTCTATAGTTGACATGTACATCTGCCTCTCTACAGTGAAAACAAAATTCACCAGGCATTCTTTTTTAAGAACATGCTATTTGTATATGTTGATAGACTCATTCATCCATACAAAAAGCATGGAGCCTATCACACGCAGGGTGGTATTCTCAACAGACAATTGATCAAGTAACACATACACACAAAACCTCTTTATAGCCTGCTGAGCACAATTTGCATGGTAATGGCAAACACTATTTGAACATCAGATTGTGTTTTACTGCAATGATGACTTGCTGTAAAACATTGCACTATGATTTGCCTTGTTTATGCAATGCCCTAACAAAGTAAGCAATACAGTTTGGTCCCTCTGTGCTGAGTCCACTGAGATGTTCAGCTTGCTACCTCTTCAAAATTTGCAGAATATGGGGAAAGGTTTGTGCAAAGAAGCAGGGGAATCCAATACATAATAGTGTAACTGACAGGTGTGGATACAAAAGAACCTACCGGGCACATGTATGTATATATCTTCTTATTCAAGTGTAGTGGGGATGCAATTTCAGCACGGAGAAAAGGTGCAAACTTATCAGCTGAGGCAATAGCCCATTAAAAGAGGAGGGAGGCTCTAGTAATGGCCGCATAAGCTTATGCATCATGCTGGAAAATGTGACTTTTTAATGGTGTTCTTACTAAATAATTTACAAATAATAAATAATAAGGCTTAAAATGCAGGTAAGTATGTGGGACACGACATTATATGTAGGCATTGCAAAATTGGCCTGGGTGCTGACGTTGACTAGAAAATAAATTGGGGTGGGGCTGGTGACTGTTCTTCAGGAGCAGTTTGTGAACATCTGTGATGAGCATGTGCTGGTTATTTTTGGGACTATCCACAATGCCATTTCTGTGGCTTATAAGCCAGAAAGGTGTCCAGTTTAACCTCTCTGTGCTGTGCTTGTGTTATAAGTTGGGCAACTTTATACCTATGTAACAATGCTACCCATGTTTGGAGAACCAGTAGCATCATGGCCTGGGGTGGATGTGACATGCGTGCCAGAACTTGAAGCAGCTGAATGGCAATGTCACTGTGGTAACCCAAATCGTGGTCAATTACACACAATAACTCTAATATTCAGTCCAACACACCATTGACTTAATCAGTGAGCTTGCCAATGGAATCCCATGGTCATTGTGCCTCTTCCAGCTTGTTCTGAAGAGTACTTTGAACATGATATTTCTGCTCCAGAAACACAGTGACCAAGTCTAGTGCATCAGCACCCAACTCATCCACTACTATGTGCCTGTTGGACTGCAGCTATGCAGAGTAATGGTGTGGCAGTATATGTGTCCCTGTGCATAGTTTGGCACTTAGGACTGTGCATGGTGATGGTTTGGGGTGGCTACTGTTTGATGACTCTCCAATACTGGCTTCATCGTTCAGCTGTGACTGAGTTCTGATAATGGATGCCTCATGCACTTGGAGATATTTGTCCTCTGCCCGCACCAGGTGATATTGCTTTGTTTCAGCATGGGCAAGTCATATGCCAATGATGATGTTGGGTATGTCTTAAACAACTTTGTGCCCTTTTATGGTTGGATCATTGAGGTTGCACTCTCATTGTTTGTACACGACTGCTTCCTGTGGTTTCCCAGAATTCATATGGCAAATCTTTATTTTCTGGGTGACATCTGGCAACTGTTCAGTTGAACTGTTGGCATCTTTGATGTTGTAGGCGACAACAGGTGCAAGTGAAAGGGAAAATAGGGTACATCAGTAACTTTGCAAGCTTGTGTTGACAAGTGAGTATTCCCAGCAATAACTGGGCCCAGAATAAATTGCGTTACTACTTGCCTGGCGTACACCGAGGGCGAGCCCCTTACCTGTACAGATGGCCAATTAGGGAATATAGGGACATTTAGTCAGACCATAGGATTAAGTAATTCAAATAAATTGTTTCTGTCTAAATGGTTTTAAAAAGCAGTCAGGCGAAGACAGGATAAGGAAGCCTCTGACTATGAGTCATCTGTGTGTGAATGCATAACCCATGCAACATTTTGCAACATGTTACTGGTGTGCCATGAAGGAAATACATACACCCCTACCCACGACATGCATAGTCAGCCATAGTGTGCTCTCAAATAGGTCATCTGCAAATTGTAATCATCATCACTTCTTGTCTCAATAAATCACAGAACTGGTTCACCACACACATAACCATGCCTGGGAGACACATCTTTCTGTGACATGTACAGTTGCTGGCTCCAGAAGACATTGTTAGAGTAACACATATGAATTCCTATCGTGTATCACAGGGTAGATGCAAGTTGGAATCTCCTAGCTATGGGACATCGCTCCTTCAAGAAGTCAAATCTAACACACCAAGGCCCCAGGTGTCAAGGCCCTTGTTCCAAGTCTGTAAAGAGAGTGCCCTTACAGTTGCTGATTTATAGAACCTTGGCTGTGCATTCCTATAACTACAGACCAATCATTGCCCTGGAAGCCTAATCTATAGAATGTAGATTGTACACTCTGCACATGCCTTTGCCTGGTGTAACCATAGATTTCAGATGAAATTGAAGTTTAGCAATACAGCAAAGTCCGCTCCTAACTCAAGCTGCTATGTTCATGAAAGAACAAACATTCAATGGTTAGTCTTGCATGGAGGCTCAGTGCAACAAATCCTAGTAGTGCCTAAGGGCCAGAGAGGGCAAGTGAAGGGGTGGACTCATTATGTGATGACTGATATGAGGATGAGAAACATTGAGGTAAAAGTGGGTTGGAGTCCTTGAGTAACCTACACATGTCACAGTGGTATATTCCCTGTATTGATGTCATGAGGTCTGCATGCCTATATTTGATGACACATTGATATCACAGGTTGTAAAATTGGCATACTCATATTCTTGATATGTCAGCCAAATGATGCAAGGCCATTTCCCCACCTCACATTTTCATATTTAGGACAAACCATTTTGCTTCCGACAGCTCAACGTGCCAACCTACAGTCAGGGCCTTTTAGAGAATTAGAGTGACACCCACACATAGGCGGGATTGGTCCAGTTAGATGTCTCTCTTCTTCATTTGTCATATTCCAAACATGCTGTCATCTAAGTCCAATTGCCATGGTATGATGTGGGTGGCTCTTGTGTGTTTGGATTTTCTGACTGTTAATGTCACATGCAGAACTCATATTGGGGGACCTTGGTTTTCTTACCAGTCCCTCTGCATACCAATCTATGCTGAGTGTTTGTGGTCTGTAAGTCTTTGTCTGTTGATAGGGACACTTGACGTAACAATGCTTCAAGATTACTTCAGTATCAATAGCTACTGTTGTTACTCTGTGAGTTACAGTGCACAAGAATGTCTATGGACTCTGGTTAGGGGCACTCTGGTGTTTGATTCCTTCCTATGGAAGTGTCTCAGAAACAGCACTGGCTCCCAGCGGTGTATGGGCAAGGCCAGTACCTAAAACAAACACATTTCTATAACCCAGTATCCATTGGGATCATAAAGGGACAGTGATCAGGCTCATTGGTAGTACCAACCAACATATGGTGACACATGTTCGCCTAGTGTTTATGACAGTGTCCAAAACAGATCCTGAGAAGTCGGGATTGTGAACCACGGCCAATATGTCTTTTCTTGCATCGCTGGGATATGCACTCACACGGCCAGAATAACATAGTCCATATTGAAAAACAGCATATGTCTTTGTTTGTTGAACATGAGAATGGTAGAATCCTGCATAACATGGAGCCACTTATTGTATTGTACTTTTTCAGTTGTGGATAATGAGAGTGTGGGGGTACAGTAGTGCACAGACCGTTGAGTGCCACTTGAGTATTTCTATGTGCAGTATGCCATGAGCATCATAGGTCTGGGGCTTGGTATGCTTTTTTCTGCTGATATTCTGGATTACAACTCTCATGATCCATCACAATTAACACACTATCTAATCCTATCCACCCAGATGCTGTTTTCCTGAATTTTCAGTGACTTAAAAGATACTTCTTTGTAATGGACATCCCTTGTTTAAATTGCTCAGCTAGTTTTAACATGAAGCAGTGGGAGGGCATTATTGTATCGTTGCTATGGTATACAAGGGCACACACAGCATCTGTACATTTGAGAGATGAGTGTGGGGGTCATAGTACTGTCTTCACTGACATTTCTACTTTCATATTTTTCCAGCTTGTGTAAATGTTGTAAATGCAAAAGCACAGTGAGTCATTACCCAACTTCAGAGAAGCAGCATCCCTCTTCCTTCTCTTCTGTGGCGTAAATGGCTGTTAATCAGTGAAAGTTTGCCATCCCCAGCTCCAGCAGACCCTCCATGAGGAACAGTTAGTACCTTGTGCATATGCTATTCAATGATCGATTCTCCCTACCCTTACAAGGACTTCCTTCAAATGTACATGAGTAAAGAATGGCTGTTTTTGGCCTGGTTTCATACGTTATCTCTGACGCAAGCCCACAGCTTTGAAAGGAATTTCCCCTGAGACCGTTAGCTAGCAAAGGGCCAGATAGACTGCAAACTCTGCTCTTTGCCATCCTGCAGCTGGTACACCCCTCATCCTTCCTTTTAAGCCAAGCTGCTGCACATTTTAAGGAATCCACACTACACCTTCTACCTATTCGGCTCCTCATTACATTGTGAAGTTACCCCTTTAGGGTTGCAGCATCACTCTGATACCAGAGGCCTGGTGTTCATCAGATATTGGTCAGAGAAGAGGCTGGAATCCATGCTCGTTTTGCCTGGACGTCTACGCTTCTATCTCCCACAAACCTCAAACTCTTCTAACACAGTCTAAAATGAAATTCTCCTTCTCTACCACCTCCCCCATCCACACCTTAGGTTTTGCATCTTCCACTCCCACACTCCCACTAATGAACCTACCCCATTTTTCATTGCAGAACCACACACAGCGGGGGCACCAATAGTGGCAGAAGCGCCCTATGCAAGACCACTTACCTTACAATTGTCCATGTTGTGTAGTTATGTACATTGTGGTCTGCCACTTAATGGAGGCAGGCCTTTACTGCGACTGGAAACACACTGCAGCATTTGCATCCAGATCCTCACTGAATTGAGACAACTAAACTATCAGGGAGCCCTGACACACCGAAAACTGAGGCTACCATGCTCTTGTATTGGCCGTAGCCTGCCTCCCTGACTTGGGTGCAGAGATAGTGCTTGCAAGATTTAAGGCAACCCAAGAGCAGATGTTTCTGATGATTGGTGATTTATGTAGCATCAGAGGTCCTGAAGAAAGAGGTCACTTTCATCAGAACCACTGAAACCAGTTGGTCAGCATAATTGAGGGATCTCCCAGTAATAATGGGACACCACATATTTTCAAAAAACCATGTGCATAAGACAAGCACACAACTTTTTTTGTTTGAGCTGTTTTTAATCGGTGTTGCAGTTCAAGACAGCAGGATAATTAAAGGAATCAAGATCCTTGCTTGAACTTAGTGCATTAGACACATCGCCAAGTGTCTTCCTGCCTTTTTAATCTACTTGGTTTAAGCAATAGGGTTAGCTTCACTCTGTCCACTGACCCTAGATAGCCGGCTCACCACTGACATCTATGGATTACCACCCTATTGACGGTTCAGTTAGATTGCTTGAAGGGTCATATAGATTGTATGAAAAGACTTGTTAAATTATAACTAGTAGAGTATACCTGTACTGCTGTTGTGTTATAATGTTGTGTGATTATGTACATGGCATGATGCCCATGTGTGCTTAATCAATATGCATGTATATCATTTTTGGAGTTATGTGCAATGCATTATTC
This sequence comes from Ambystoma mexicanum, assembly GCF_040938575.1. Taxonomy (NCBI): domain Eukaryota; kingdom Metazoa; phylum Chordata; class Amphibia; order Caudata; family Ambystomatidae; genus Ambystoma; species Ambystoma mexicanum. The sequence goes on from NC_090941.1 coordinate 434,641,821, forward strand.
TGTCATTATGTGTTTTAATGATTTTCAGAAATATAACCACAGTCATAAATAAAGCAGCTGAGCAGAGTCACATTGTTGCCAATGCTCATTTAACACAATGCACTCTTCATGACTACTAGTCAATGCTTTTCTTTGCATGTCCTGTAGAAACATGCGCTGTTTGTTGCGCGAGAAAGCTTATGTGTGATTGAGTACACGAGTATTCAAAAAACTGTGTAGTGTGGCCTTTTCTCATTGCCTCCTGACATGTCCGGTGTCATTTGGTTGTGCCAATGGAAGGATATGTCCCTTTTAATTTTCTGCAGGGATAACTGTGCCCCTGCTATAGGCATTTGCGTGAAATTGAGCTGTCTCAAATTCATGCAGTGGGGCACGCCTGTTATTTGAATCAGTGTTCTGCCTCCTCAGATGGACGAAAACCCAGGTATTTGGTGAGTTTGCGCATTCAGGTCCTTTCCTTGAACTAGTGCTGCATTTGCAAGCACCTGTGCTTGATCCCCAGAAGTGATGTCATCGCGCCAAATAATGCATAAAAAAATGGGTCCCATTATCTGATCTCAGGATCTCTCATATGCCCCACTGTGGAAGTATCTCCTTCACCAAAAATGTTGCTGCCAATTTTGCATCAGGGTGCACCCAGGGACCAACATCAAGCCATCAGGAAAATGGTCATACAATTACAATCAAATACCTGAATTTGTTACACTTATGTATCATATCGACAAAGTAAATATGGTGCTCTCTGAAAGGACCTGAAGGCTGGGGAATTACCCCTCTCACTGCTTTCATGGTGTGACCAAGATTGAATTCATTACAAACTATACAATTCCCTACAAACCTTCTTACCTGTTTGTGTATGTTTGTTATAAACCACTCCTCATGGAGTTCTTTTGCTATTTGTTGTTGTGACAAATGTGACTGGTAATGTAGTTGCTCTAGATCCATAAGAAGCAAAGGGACTGCAGTATATGGGACTGGCAATTGTACCTGTTGGGACACCATTTCCATTTTTGGAGGGTCTGAAAAGGGCAAGTATGCTTCTTCCTTTGCTGCTCTGTCTGCAGCATCATTACCAAGCACTATTAAATCAGTTCTGTTAGTATGCACCACACACTTCACTATTCCTACCGCTAAGGGCAATGCTAGCACTTTGTTTAGTGGGGACAGCAGCACAGCATGCTGGACTGAGGTCCCGTCAGATCTTTTAAACCCACTTCTCTTCCATCTAGATAACCCAGAATATACCGCAAAGGTGACATACACAGAGTCAGAGTAGATAGCGACTGCCTTCCCCTTACTCATCTCTAGCGCCTCGATGAGTGCCACTAGTTCTGCCACTTGCGCATAGTAATGTGGAGGCAGCCATTTCTCTACTCCAACACAGTGTTCACCATCCACAAGACCTACAACAGCCAATGCTGTGTGCCTCTCACCAGTGTCCTGATAATTGTTGATGACCCATCAACAAAGAATTCCTTGCCTTCTTCCAAGGCATCCTCCTTAACATTCATCCTCTCGTCTTCTCCTTCCTCATAAGTTGTACAGTCATGGACAATGTTGTCAGGTTTCACTGGTTAGGCTAAGAATGTAAGAATGTTGCCGGATTGACCAGGTGACACCTTACCAGATGTATGGAAGTATTTGACAAAATAACTTCATACCCTTTGGGTTTTCAACGTTGACTTACACTTTTCCAAGATAGCAAAAACTGCATGCTCCATATACAATGTCACCGGACAGCCCATAGTAATGATTGGCAACTTTTGAATCGCAAAAGCTGCTGTCAAGATAGAGTGTTCACACAGGAATTGACCTTGGATAACTTAATCAAAATGCCAGCTGTAGTAAGCCCCAGGCTTGAAACCTAATTATGTTTTTTGAGCGAGGACTGCTGCCATTACCTTTCCATCTGTATGTGAAAAGAGAAACCATGATTTCTGGTGATTCGTCTTCGCTAAAACTGAAACATTACTGATAGCAGTATTGAGTTCCCGAAAAAATGTTTGTCATGATGCCTGCCCACGGGCATCCGGATCGAGTCCATCAGCCTCGGGAGCAGGCATCCAGATACTTATTAAAACCCCATCAGACCCGGCTGGGGGCTGTTTGGATTCAGTCCTGGCGCCTTAGGCGCCAGGCTCATCATAGAAATCAGTCCTGGCGCCATAGGTGCCAGGCTCATAGACTTTACTTACCTTATGCAGACCATGCTGCAAATGAGTCCAAGCCAACATGAGGCCTGGATGGGACTATTTTATTACAGGGACTATTTTTCTCTCGGGTGTGGTTCTGGGGAACTTCTTACCTGGGACTACTTTGCAGGCTATTTAAACCACACCCGAACAGCAGCCCATGCTTCGTGTTATTCTGCATCCAGCAGCGTAACGCTCACCGTGTCTGCAAGTCAGCATCTAGTCTTCTGCCATGCCTGCCTCGAATCCGGAGCTCCTAGACAAAAGGAAAAGAATGGAGAAGAGGTTAGATCACGGACATTATTTGATTCCTTACCTGATTCCGGACCCAGCACAGCTCCGAGCCTGGAAAGGACATTATTTCAGCACGCGTCGCCTCGCCAACAGCAAAGCCACGTTATACTCACCAGTCCACCGCATCTTTCGCCTCGGCGCTGCCTCCATCATTTTCTTTGTTGAAACCCAGCACCTGGGGGGAAAAACAATAGGAATAACAAGGTGAGCCGAGAAAACCGACAAAGACAATCTTTTGCCACCATAGGCTTACCTGCTTTACCACCAGAGGTATTATCCTTTAATTTGCCGCATCTTCCTATGCTGCACCTATAAAGGGAGAGAAAACAGCAGGTTAAACTCATGCAACTTTTACCGGACAGTGTTTGGTAATACAGACTCTTACGTGAACGCCATCAGCTGCCTCCAGGCAATATTCTTTTGGACCCAGCTGCAACCTAACGAGGGAATGGAACAAGAGTGAACATCGGACATATTGAACTCTTCGAACTTTATAGACACTGGAGTCAATATTCCTCCGGAACTCCTCCAGTACCTTCAAACCAGTGAAGTAACTGGTATCTACGTGCCCCTGCATGCCATGCAGGATGGAGAGCTCATCATTTAAAAACATAAGGTGAGGTTACCAAGAGGGGATATCGGAGGTGATTAGTGGGGAGAACGAGAACAGGTGGGGGGCCATTACTAAATTCCACGGGTGGCTAAACCCCTTTCTCCACTTGCAGGAGAATATTTCTACGAGTCCAGCAGACAAGATTAGGCGGGCCAGTCCATACTGTCATCTCTGCACTACGCATCATGTTGGTGGAGATCGCAGCTGTCGGGGTCCGATCGACGCCCCTGTGGGAACCAGGTGAGCGTAACAATGTTCTCATTTCCTCTGACCATTTTATTGGACCCTTCTCCTTTTGTGCTTCCTTAAGTGCTTGATGTAGAGACCTTGTGTAGCGAGAGTAGTCAAAAATCCAGGACCTACAATTGATACAGTGCTCAAGAAACTGATGCATCTGTTTTACCATAACTTGCTAATATTCTGGACTGCAATGGCTCTCTCAGGCATCTCCTTTCTCCCTGCTGACAATATTACCTGTCCCAAATATACTATCTCTGTCTGGCAATACTGCAATGTATCTTTGTCCACTTTCTACTCTTCCTCTGCGAGCAGGGTTATGAGCTTGATTGAGTCTCCTCAACACTGCTCCTCTGAAGCACTACAGACCAATGAGTCATCCACGTGCTGAATTACGGTACTGGACACTTGTACGTTTCCGAAATCCATTTGAATGACCCTGTTAAAACACTCAGGGATTCACAATACCCCTGGGGTAAACATTAGTGCTCAAATCTCTGCCCAGGACACGTAAACACTGTGAGGTACTGGGAATCGGGGTGCAAGGGGACTGAGAAAAATGCATTTTTTAAAATCAATTACTGTCAAATGGGTCCACCCAGTAGGGATGTTCATAAGAATGGTGGCAGGATTTGGTACCACCGGAAACTCTGCTCCATCAATGCTGTTCAGAGGTCACAAATTCTGGAACATTCTACAACTGGACACCATTGCTTTTTTCAATGGGTAGATGGCCATATTGCATAAGGATACAGAGGGTTGCGTAATGCCTTGCTTTAACAATGCCATAATGCTCTCAAAATCCCTTGGTCTGCCACCCTAGACATGGGGTATTGCCTAACTTGTAGCAAAATTGCTCATAGTTTTCAACAACCCCACATCATGAGGATTGCTGGTCCACAAGTGGTCTGGCACTTCCTCCAAATCCTCCTTCCAATATGGCAATGTTTTCCTAGCGATGAGCATGGTCTGTGGTACTTCCCTTTGATATATCATTACCTGGCAAGGCACCACAATCTCAAAGACCATCTTTCCTGTGTCTTCCGCATCCTCAAACAATTGCTCATTGGACACGTCCCTTAACAATGAGGTTAGATCGATACACAGCACTGTGCACCATTTGCCTTCTTTGTCATCAATGCCTGAAAGAACCACCCTGTCCTTCTTCACAACCACTGCTTCTAACAGAATGGTAATAATAGTCCCTGTTGCTATCTCCTGTGACTCAGCAGGCCGAAACAAAAATTTGAGTGGTATAAGCCTTCTCCGATCTTCTATTCACAGGACCCAACTCAGGACTATCATCACCCCATACACAAACAATGCTGAATGCACTGGCACCCCCCCTAGTCACACTATCACTGTAATATACGGAGGAAAGCGCTGCAACTCTCACCGGATGCAATCCTGGAGTCGAGCATACTATGTCGTCTTTCAAAAACGTAATTGACATATTAAGCTTGCTTAGTAGGTCCCTTCCAAAAGATTTTCTGGGGTATTCTTACAGTATAACAAGGGAGCAGATAAAATGTGCTTACCTACCTTGATATGCAGATTCTTGGTGTAAGGAGTCGACAGGACAGCCCCAGAAAATTGCTGTGTCTCCATCGTTTTGCCTGAAAGAGGAAACTCACCTTCTTTGAATAATGGTTTCATAGCCGCTGTATGGACCATACATGAAAACTTCTTCTCATTTACCTTTACTCCTATCCGAGGTTCCTCTTCCGGACCAGTAGTAAGTGCCTGGGCTGACATGGTTGGTGGGGGTGCATAGATCTTTGCTATTCCATCTCCTGGGTTCTGATCAACCTGGGCATGCAGCGTGGGCACATAGCTTGGGGCGTATGGCAAAATAGGGGGATTAATTTGTGGGGGACCTGCATTGAAATATTGCATCCAACTTCGACAGCCACATGCAATGTGTTCCATTCTCTCAAACAACCAAGACTGCATTTCATACCCTCCAGAACCTCCTCCCATCGGCCCATTAAAATGGGGCCCCATACCTCCAAGCCCACCATATGACCCACCACCCTGTGAAAATCCTCCCCAACCCTGTGGAAACCCTCTAATTGGTCTCAGTCCAGGAACATACTCATCCATCCATCCTTGTCCCATTTTAGTTTCTATTTGTCCCTGCTGTCCTGATTGTCTCTTATGTCCCTCTGTTTAGCTAGTTATCATTGCTCCTTTTAAACAGATATTTGCCAGATTTCCTGAACCAGCTTGGCCTCAGCCTTCTGTGCTTTATCCATACTTTACTTCTCCTTCTCATGCCACCTTTTACACAAATGCACATTGCGTGCTTGAATCTCCTGCCAACTCTTGGCCTCTATTCATACCACTTTATCCAGGTCATGCTGGACATCTTTGGGGAGTACCTTTTTTAACATCTGGTAGATGCTAGCCACATTCTGTCCCATGCTTCTACTGTCTCGGCCCTCCAGATTTCTTGAATTAATTGAATATGGGCAGTAGGATCCTCATCGTTTTTGCCAAGATAGAGATTGTATCGGGCATATCGGGGTACATCATTCTTAGTGCCCCCCAAACTTGTGCCCCATAATTATCAATGGCTGCTCCATTATGGGTGTTTGTGTTCAGTTGAAACCTCCAGTTATCCCACTTTTTTGCAGAGCTCATCTACCCATTCCCCCATCAAGGCCGTAAAAAGACTGTTCATGTCCCCAATTGCAAACATGATACCAGCGGTTTGTTTTTCTAAAGCTTAAATCCACTTCCCTGCCACTGCAGTGAGTGAACGAAGCATCTTTATTAGATTAATCCAGTCTATGTGTGACCACGGGACATAATACGCCTTCCCCTGACCCTTGTGGTGTAATGGTAATTGAGTTGCCCCTACTTTTACTGGGGCTTTCTCCATCTGTCCTCGGCCTCTCCCTACATCCATGTGAGCCCCAAGGCACATCCGAAGACCCCATGGTGTGCTTACCATGATTACTTCTGGAGCGAGAGGCACAACTACTACCTCTTTTCCTCCCTGCTCGTTATCTGTTTCCCATTAATCTTCTTCCTCCTCTGTCCCTATTACCACATCCCCTAATCTTAATATGGGTGGAAGTGTTTTCGGCACTGCAATAGGATGCTTCTTCTCTTTCTCCTTGTTCTCATTCCATACCTGTGACGGCACGTCCTTCCTCCAAATCCACATTTACTCCCTTTATAAATAATTTATCTAACCTAACGAGGATCTCACCATGCCTCCATCTCCCTTCCTTGACTTCCTTCTATTGCATGTTACCTTCTTCCTGTTCTTCACTCCTGCTCTTTCTTAAATGCATTACTTAATTCTCTGCTAACCTTACTGCTTCTTTCTGTTTCCTTTGTTCTTGCATCTCTACTACCATCCGCAATCTATCTTCTATTCTATTGATGGGGGGGCACCTCCTCTCTTCTGAACTATTCATCGCTCCTTGCTCTTACAGTTCTCTCCTGCTCATGTTCCTTCACATCCAATTTCAGTGCTGGACTAAACATCAAATAGACTTTTCTCATTCCACTTCCATTTGAGGCCCATCAATAATTTTTACTAAAGAAGGTGTTATCCTCCTGCTCCCCTAATGATGCCATCTTTTGAAGATTGAAGCTGACGGAGCTGTCACCCCTGTCCATCTTGTAACCACCAGAGTGGTTACCGGAGAGCATGGTAACTCCTTCCCAACAGCCATAATTTTATGGGTTTTCCTGTCCTTCTCATACACTCTCCATAACTCCAAGATATTCAATCTATTTTCCAATTTCAAACTTTTATACTTAGTTACTAGGAAAGTATGCATGTTCTCCAACATACACTTATCATAAGACCCTTTGTAAGGCAAGGAATTAAGTATTTTGCCTTTTGTTTCCCTCAACCATTCTCAATGATATTTTTAAATGTTTACCTTATATCTGGGGAGCATCCGACATAAATGATTCAATGGAGTCTCTATGCTCAAAAACAATGTAATTCAAACACATTTTCAAAAAGCACAACATAGTCCCCAAGAACCAAAACCTGAGCACGAAAAATCACTACACACAAAATATCCCCTTCTCATTTCTATCAGTGTTCCTTTACCTGCAAGCAACTCTTGCATCAGGGTTAGTTGTACGGCCCTAAAATCCAGTACAACCAGGTGGCTGAAATCCCTTCGTTATTCAATAACAGACTCCCATATACTTACAGAGATTGCATCTCCCCTTCACAATGCACCAGGCCATACAGAGGCCTCCCTGTAACTGACCATCTGATATTAATCACAACTGATGCTGCCTTTCCCCAACCTTGTAAAACTAGTTTCTCAGTCACACAGAGTTCATTTGCCCAACCCAGTTTTCCAGCCAGCACAATTCCAAGCTTATCAGAGAAATCTGCAGCAAAACAGATTGTATTTTCATAATGTCCAAAACCTATTTCCCTAGAGACCCCCATGTATGTGCATCTATACATGTATGTTCAGGACTACTGCATTCTCTCACACTGATTTTCCCATTGGAAATCTCCTACCTTGCATGCACATGAAGATCTCCTAGTTGCCCGATTGTTAGGAGCTATGTGGCACGACACACCTATATTGCGTTTATATTGTATCAGCAATTTTGACATATCTTGCTGCGCACATGCAATTTAAAAAAGTATTAACACAAACAGCACATTCACATTTCCATTAGCTACACTGGATTCATGCACAATTGCAACATGATGTCAACATCGCTATCACTGCAGCCACCAATATGGCGTGCACCATTCATACTTCTCTTTACCCATCGGATCCTTATCAACTACCCCAACACTACCCATCTTTTTACATAATAAATGTCAAAGCAAACAATATATAATCTGCCATATTCCTGGAAGCCATTATGCCTCTTAAACATGAGGGGGAAACATCAGTCCTGAAGTCTCTAGCACTCACGCCATCTCCCAGTTCTTCTCCTCAGCACCCATCCACATGCCTGACCTGATGGGTTGCCATCTACCTGAGCCTGGCCAGCACTGCTAAACTGTATTCGGCCAAATGCACACATGCATTGTAATCTCACTCCCTGACCTCAAACATTCTGGAGTTTGGTGCCCAAGGGTGTTCCCACCACAAGCGCTGTTAGGGAGATTTCTCTGTAAAGGCTAATTTCCCAAACCTAGTGTGTCCCCCAGCAGCTTTGCTGGATTTTTGGGGTTTACTTTTTCTCCTGCTAAGAGTGAGACTCTTTTACTCCCACTCTTAGACATGATTTGAGGTGTTCCTTTGTCTTTCCATGTGTTTTATGGGCTATGGGGTCTTTTACTCCATAGGGTCTCATGTGTTTTTGATATGGGTTACACAGCACCCTCCGTGCCGTAACCCAGGGGTGTCGTAGCGACCCCCAAACATAGACTCCATACCCTGGGACTGACTATTGTCTCCCAGGGCATGTAAAGTCACCATTGGCTTTACTAGTCCCAAATTATGAACAGAAACCAGTACAAACCATCATATTGTGGACGTACTGGTCGGGGCAATTCATTTGCCCAGGGGTCTGTTGTTCGAGGGGGTACATCTCCGTCCCCCCTGATCGAGTTTTGTCTGGTGGCAGTGGATACTACTTTTTATATTCGACCGTAATTATATCTCTATGGGATTTTCCCATTGTTCGAGGCTACCAACTTTAATTATTTAATTCTTATAGCCTCGAACATACCGCCGGTTTATTTATTTAATATTAATTCACCGGTTGGTATTTTTTGCCAGAACTCAATTCTAAAATGGCGTTTGTGTTCTCTTCTGTGACTCCAACCCAAGTCGAGCCCTTTGTTCCACTTTTTGGCGGGCTTCTCCACAGAAGCCTCCAAAAGTGGTGCCACTCTGTCTGGGTACCACAGGGGGTGTGGGAGGGGGTTTAGGCACATTGGACTGAGTTGCCTTGGCAACTCAAGTCGCACTCTTGTGTGATTGGCCTAAGTGGTGAGCCGGCCGGCTCACCACTTAGCATGTTTGATTGACAGCTAGGCTGAATGAATGGGGGTTTGCTGCATAAAAGCAGGGCTTTGGGGACTGGAACTTCAGAAGTCGCCACAGGACCTAAGGATCCGAGGAGGGAGAAGCTGAGCCAACCTGCAACGACGACACCACCGGTGGAGCCCTGCTGAACAGTCTCACCTCTTTTCCCGACGACAGAGGAGATCTCCGGTCCGGAGAGTCTTCTTCCTTTGACTGGTGGGGATAACCAGTTTTGCCTTCTTTCACCTTCCTGGAGCATCTCGTGGCCGCCTTGCCCGTGCCAAGCACCCCGGCAACCGGAACACCACGGTTTACCACTACCGCAAAGAGAAGGGTAGTACCTTTTAACCGAAGAACTCCGCGGCTGGTTTCTTCCCCGGCAGTGCAACAACCTTCATCTTTCCTCCACAGCGAGACCTCCTCTTCCCCTTGGCGAAACACCAACTTGCACCCGCTGCCCCAGCTGGAGCTTCCTTCACACTTAAGGTACTATGTCCCACATGGCTTCCCTTGCGACAGATCGTTCGGGGTGACAGTAAAGCCTCGACTTTCTAACCTGGGCTGGCCTGGGACAACCTTGCTAACTTTTTCTGACTTTAATTTCATTCTTTATGTGCAAACTATCTACAAGACTCTTTGGGCATAACCCCACTGTGTGAACCTGGACCCCTTCTGCTTGCTGTCTCCAAGAGTGGGCCTTGCAATTGACTTCCTTGCTCTCCAGTAGAACTCTGCCTATCCTGCCTTACTGTGGTTCTTTTAAAAGTATTGACATTTGTGTGCTGCCATAGCTGTCATGAACTTCAGATCACGCCCCTTTTGGACCTCCTGGTCCTTGTCTCAACGGGGCTTACATTCCGTACTTCTTCCAACATGGCCGTCCAGAGCTGAAGCCCTTGCTCGCTCCATGCGCTGAATGCGGCATGGTCTATTTATAGACCACGCCTTCCGCGGCTCTGCGCGTCTCAATGCTATTGCAGAGTAGCCCAGACGTGTGTTCGTAGCTCACGGTATTGTTTCCTTTGTCCCAGTGCTATTATCCATTCCTTTCCTTTCCCCCTTCCTGGTTCCGAGCTTTTCTAGCCTTTCCAGTCTCCCAGATTCCTGGACTCCGTGATCCCGGAACTAAACGCAACCTGGAACCAGACGAATCTCGAGCAGCGCTGTTCAAGACCAGGAGCGTTCGCAAGAAGGCAGCGATCGAAGTCACCGGCAAACATCGGACCCAGGTGAGAAGGGGGGAGCTCCTTGACAATAACTCTGCCTTTTTCCCTCCATTTTTAATAACTTATTATAGTACCATCTTATGTTAAGCGCTCACCTCCGTCTGAAAATAAGTGGTGTTTCTCACTAAGACTTGTCTAATAAGTAATTAGGGTTGTATATATATATAATAGTGATTGTGTGCTGAATTTACTTTTCTCTTTATGCTAGTGTAATTTACAAGTGTGTCTTTAAATAAATAATTATATATTTTTACACCAAAGCTCTGGTCAGTGTTTGCTTGTGCTACTGTATCTCTGTACCTATTGTGTATACTCTATATACTGCCTAACTCTTCTTGAGGGAAGTCTGACTGCTCAGCCACAGCTACCAAGTGAATCTGTGTGGTACAGACTGCTATCAAGTGGGTTTACTGCCAAACACCTGTAGACTTAAGTCTTTTGCAGTGGTCCCTAAGGGAACTGCACAGGTTTCTGCCTAACAAGCGCATTGAGACTATAATAATGATAAAAGGTGCTATACAAATTACAAGTACAAAACAATACAATACCATATGCAGGTACTGCTGAACCCAGTGGTATACAAATGAGGGGCGGGGGGGGGATCAAGGTTCAGTTCTTCTCTGTGAATGAACCTTGTTAAATGACAACTTGTGGTGAAACAATTTATAATGCCTCACAGGTATTTTTCAAGCATATTGACAGGATACTTTGGGGCTAAAATAGTGGCACTATTTGTTCAAGGTAAAGAGTGATGAATATGTCTCTCTCAAGAACAACAAATACTACATTATTCAATGCAAACATGAGTTTTTTGTGTAAATATATGCAAAGTATATGATCCTTATAAAATGCTTTACTTCAAGTTGCAAAACCCATTTTCTCGCTTTAGGGGCGGATTCATGGAACAAATGTGCACCGAAAATCTTGGCGCAAGCGTGAAAAAGCAAGCACACACGCACGCGTGCGAATCATGGAAAGGCCTGTGCGTGTTTACTACGGGATGTGCGCCAAATTGGAGTGTGCACAGCGAAAGCGCACAACGTCGGCACACACCCCAAAAAGGGGGCGGGACACGGGGTGGGACATGGGGCGTAACATGCGGAATGTGGAACAACGCGTGAGAAAAGAAGCCGTAACTGGGGAATTACTGCAGGGAAATACACGGAACGCTCACGCGAACAACACGTATTCATGGAATCGAATACGGGAAACCCGCGCACGCTAAAAGACGTGCAAAGGCATCAACATGTCCGTCACACGAAGGCAGGCAGAAGCATCCCCGCGCGGAGTATAAAAGTGCACGCAAACACCAAACACGTATATACAGCTACGATGAATGCCCCATTTGTCACAGCACTGATCGTGGGACACCGCAGGAGGAGGAGAATAGCCAGGCCCTGCATTTATTTGCCCTGGACCAGCCTTTTTGGGATGCCTGATGACCAGGTCTATGGCAGGTATAGGTTTCCACCTCATATCATCCTAGACCTGGTCAGGGAGTGGGAAGAGGACCTTACATCCCCCACCCTGTGCTCCCAAGCATAGCATTGAGCCCCTCGGAGAAGGTGCTCAATGTCCTGCATTTTTTGGCCACTGGGTCATTTCAGCAGACAACTGTCATAGTGGGGGGTTCTCGCAGGCCACGCAGTCACACTGCCTACACCAGGTGTTGGCAATCATGACTGCGCGCCCCTCAGTCTGCAGGCACATATACATGCCCAGAACACCCGCAGAAAGGCAGGCCATGGTCCAGGATTTTTACAGGGTGGCACACTTCCCCAAAGTGCTCGGTGTCATAGATTACACCCATGTGGCCCTACATCCACCTAGGGCCACTGAGCACATCTATCGAAACCACAAGCACTGGCATTCCATCAACGTACAGGTTGTATGCAATGCCCATGGAATCAACACTTCTGTCTATGCAAACTATCATGGGTCTACCCATGACAGTTTCATTTACAGAATTTCTGCCTTGAGCCGGGACCTGGAAGCTGGGAAGCATGGCGACACATGGCTTCTTGGTGAGTATAAATGCCTGTGCACATGCATGCCTGTCACACACAGACAAATACACAAACCCAACTAATCACAACCATCATGACCTCCACAGGGGACAGTGCCTACCCTCTGAGCAACCACATGATGACGCCAATCCGGAACCCCACCACACCACCCAGGTAAGATACAAGGCTGCCCATATTGCAACTAGGGGCATAGTGGAGGGCACATTCGGACTGCTCAAGTCACTCTTCCGCTCCCTTGACCGGTCTGGCGGCCAGCTACTATAAGCACCCCCAGGAGTGTGCAGGATCACTGTGGCAGCATGTGTCCTGCACAATGTTGCAACACGGCGGGACGTACCGGTGGACATGGTGGTGCCCCCTTATCCCCAACCACATGCACAGGCGCTGCCCATGGGAGGGGAAGGGCATGTGGCGAGGCAGCCCGGTCCCAGCTTGTGACCACATTTTTTACCTAAACTCCCACCCCTGGGGCGTGCACACAGGCCTGGGACATACCAGGTGACAATTGTTGATGACAAAGAGACAGTCAACTGTCACAACCTTACCACCCTGAGAATGTTGCCACAGAAGTGCTACATTGTGTGCATCCCAAACTACTTAAACATAACCAATCCTGTGTGACCAAAAGGAACACATGCAAGGTGTGTATCACACCACCCCCTGCAAAACAGGCCATGACAACCCACATCACCCTTGTCTGCCACACCATGACATGACATGCAACAGCAAAAGCCCAACACATGACCAATAAGATACAAAGTGACATGTGATAAATGAAAAGTGGCCCAAGCCAATGACACCTGACATTGAATCAGATGAAATGACTGACCAACAACCTCCCACACATAACAAGTCATACACAAATGCTTTCCACCAGTGGTAGCATGAACAAAAGACTGAATGCCTGTTCACATGCACATTGGGCAAGCCAAAATCGCTACTCCCTAACCCGTGTACTGTGTGTGTCTACTGCAACACACTGCTCAGCACACATCACAGTGAGCAGCCATTGTGTTGGGGATACACCTTGAGCATCACATCAAAAGGACAAACAATATAAACAACCGATTGACGCATGTACACGATCCCCAAATGGCAATTGATCATGCGCTGCAGGGACACAGCGTGCCAGAGAAGGCAATCTGTGTGCACCTGTGGGCATGGAAGGGTGGTTGTACGTGTAGTGTAGCATTGTGTAACTGGGTGTGTCAGTAGGGACATGCACTTAATATATGCATGTGAAATCAAGTGACCCTCAATGTCCTGTACACATCACATGCAAACATTGCCCATGTGCACATCCAAGCATGTCAAACCACAACAATCCCCTGACACCTGAAAAGTAAATAAAACACAGGAACAGCCATTGACCAGCAGAGCACATCATGTACATAGTACCCCACAATGACAATGTCAGAGAGTGCCCAAATACTGTAGCCCAAGCTTACTGTCCAACAACAAAAGGCCCTCCCTCATTTACACATCACCATGACCTTCTGAACACAACAGGGATCCTTTGTTTGGACAGGCATTGTCAGTCTAGAAAAATGGATACATCTCATGATTGACGGCAAACGTATTTTGGTGGCCGAAGACCAACCGTCTCATGTACGAAACGATACAAATACAGGTTTCCGAGTTTACCAATGAACGGCCATTTTGATTTAACAAGGATCACCATTTTGTTTTCTTACAATTGCTCATTGCTTTCTGTTCACATTGCTTGGCAGCACATTTTCTGCTTACACTGCTCGCCTGTTAACATTGTTGTCTGAACGTAAAAGGACAAGGCCGCAGGGCCGCGAGGCAAATAAGAGTTAGTTGAAACACAACGTAGGCAGCTCAGAGGAGGAATGCCCGGCTCCCTCCTGAATGTAGCCTTGAAGCAGAGCCGCAGGGCATTTAATCATTTCACAGCTGCCTGCCAGTCTCGTTATATGGCAGAATGTGTTAGAATAAAGCAGCTAATGGCTTGAATGATGCTCTTCTTACGGCCCGCCTTTTCCGAGCCCTGTAGGGCGTGTCGGCTACCAGGACCCGAATAGCACCTCATAGATAGCAAGGTCTGGAATGTGACTCTTCCCCCGTATGTAGCTTGCTTCCAAGAACAGAAGCGCTGTGTTCTGTTCAACAAAGAAAAGATTTGTCCGCACTTGCAAAGTTGCATCTTGTTACTAGAATAGACATTTGAAGGTGTCATATTCGTCGAAAGTGTCCATCATCAAACCGAGTTCAAAGAAACCCAATAAAGGGGGGTGTTAAACATGTCACAGCTGATTGTATGATATGCATTTTGTATATATGTAACTGATGTACGTAATTTGCTCTCTCGCTTCCCTCGAAGTCTAGAGATACACGTCGCGGGGCGTGAGACCGAGTTGGCCAACTGAGACTATTTGCTTTGCAATAAACCCTAGCTTTGGGAATACAACCTTGTGTCTGGCATATCTATCGTGTGTGGTGACCTACCTTGTTCCCATAGATGTGAGGGGCCCCTAAGGGCCCCTTTCAAGATGGCGCCCAAATAGGGACCCTCCCCCACCTGTTCCATTGTGTACGTTGTAATTGAAAAAAGGCGGAGAACGACGAGGACGGGACGATCGAGCCGGGATCAAGAGGTGTTCGGGGCACCCTGTAGAAGTGATAAGAGATTCCTTTGCAGATCTGCACACACCTGATCCCTGATCGACCTATCTGGCTAGAGAACAAGGAGGCAAGGGTCCCGAAACGAGGCAGAAGCCAAGAAACGCAGACACAACGTCATTGGTTGCGTCAGTATACAGACAAATTGTGTCCTGGAGGACAAATTGATTTATCAGGTGAGTCATTCCCCGATTCAAGGTAATCCTGATATTGGTTGAGAGGTGACTTTTCAAAATCAAACATCCTAGGTAAGGTTGATTAACCAGGGGGAAGGTTGAAACATGCCTGGGGTGTTGTCCACCCTACCAGGGTTTTCCGCTCTGATAGACAATCTTTGGAAGATGGCCAAATTGCACCACCTGGGGGAACGCCGGCGTATGAGATGTATGTGAAGTATGGTGTGGGAGGGATAATATTCTGTGAGACTTGGCATAGGCAAACCAGAAAGCAACAAGATCATCAGTGGCCGATAAATGGTAGTTTTGAGATAGCGAGAATAGATAATTTGGAAAGAGTGTTGATAAGAAAGAAAGCGTGTCCCGCAGCATTTGATTTTGTTAAGGACTGGAGAAGGGAAGCAATGCTCCGATTTAGAAGTAGTGCGAAGCATGCGCGCAGGCATAAATCAAAAGGTGAAGTAGCGGAAGAAAAGGAGGAGGAGGAGTGGACTGAGAGTCTAAGAAGGTCAGGTCGACGTGACCAGTTAAATATAGAAAAATATACCCACAACGAGAATTGAACATAGCAGATGAAGTAATGGAAACCATATTGATCCATACAAAACAAGGCCCAAGATCAGAAGCGAGGCCAAACATGTCAGTAACTATTGCTCAAGCCCCTACCGCAGCTCAAGCCCTCCCACAGCCACAGACCACACACGTAACAATTCCTATAGTCAACCAGGCCCACAGCAGACACTCCCCGGTCCCATTGTCCCATCCTCACCTCCCGCCTTAGATACAGACTCGGTACCGTCCGTCCCTCCAGGGGTTGAAGTTGAAAACGCGGGGGCGAGAGGCGGGACTGAACAAAGTGGATGCACAAGGGTAACTCACAGTGCGATCAGCAAAGAAAGGAAGGTGGAATTGCAGCAACAGGCAGAAATGTATATAGACTGGAATGATGGGACGGCAGCATTGGCTTCGATGTATGACTTCCGAAGAAGCAACGAAAGACAGGTAGTGTTGGAATGCATGGGTGAATATTTGGTGGAGAGATGGAAACAGTTAATTGGGAAATTACCACCGCAGCGATTGTTAGACTTAAATGCATTAGCACGCTGTAGACAAAGAGATGGAGAAGTTAGGGAACATGTGTATGGACTTCTTGAGCTTAAAAATGAATTGGATAATGAATATGCTGAAATGTTTACTGCACCTGGGTACAGGGGTAAGGATATCGGGTGAAATAGAAAGGAGGCGGTAGAACCATATATACAGCGACGACATTCGATGTCGTCAGTACAGAGGGGCGACAAATTGAAAGTATGTATACGAGAAGCGTTCAGATGGATGTCGGATCCCAGTATCCCCACAATGGAGATACATGAGATATTTGATGAATATTCCATGCCCATGAAAAGAAAAGCACTGCAGTCGATGGCTGAACATTTACTAGACAAAGATATAAAAAATGACAAGGCCAGCCCACCCGCAATAATGGCAGTATATAAGAGAGCACTAGAGCGAGGGACAGGAGAGACATCCCTATTGCTTGATCTGGGAATATTATTGCACATGAGAGAAGGGGGAGGGACAGTAAGTGGGGCATTTCCTATGAGGGAGGTCCCACCTACCTTTGTGCCTAAAACAGAGGTTCCCGCAACGGGCACCGTAGCGGCGCAGGTAACGCCAGCCCATTATACTGCCCAGTGTGTGCATGTCCCCTTTTCCAGACAGGAGGTGAACAACATAAAGCATTCCCGATATAAGAAAGAATCCTGCAGGATTTTACAAGGAAGTAGAGTCCTGCCTGCAATCATCCATGCTTACCATGGGTGATATAGACCTAATATTCCCAGTGATCCTGCCAACAGACATATGGAAGCAAATAAGAAAGGTGGATGACGCAACGTCCTATGGCGCCACGTGGGCGGACTTGGTAATAGAAGACAGGAATAAAGCGGTTGAAGGGACACCAGGAGCGAACATGGTAGCATTACCAGCACGCATAATACAGAAATTAAAAGAAATTGTCCCAGAGAAAAGAATTCAATGGGACAAGTTGACTGCATGTGTGCAAGGCAAGGATGAGTTAGCAACAGATTATTTGAATAGATTTGAAGAAGTATTCGCAGACTTCAGTGGGCAGGATGTGAGCTCGAAAGCGGGGAAGAGGCTATTTGTTGATAAACATGTGAGGGGGTTGAGACTTCGAATTCAGAACCTAATAATGACATCAGAAAGTGCATGGCAAGCAAAAACGCTGGGTGAAGTATTGCACATGGCCCAATATTACGAGACGAGAGTGAATGCGGGAAAGGACCAGGAGGAGAGGGATAGAGTAAATCTGAAAACAAGGGTGTTACTGCAGCAAGTAACAGGACATAATAGAGGAAGAGGGAATGCACAAGGGAGGAGTAATTTGAATATGCATGGGGGGCCATTGGGACCAAATCAGTGTGCATACTGTAAAAAGGAAGGACACTGGCGAGCGCAATGTCCACATTTACAGAATACAAATGGACCCGGTCAGAGAAGACAGCACAGAGGGCACCAAGGAACGATTGGACCAAATAGGAATAGTATGCAGAAGCACCACAATAATGAAGGTAATCAAAACCAAAGGACAAAACCAAAGTGCTCCTAACCAGAGTCAGGGTCAGCAAAACCAACAGTATGGGAATCAGAGTGGGGGAAATAGAGGAAAGAGTGGGAACATGTTCAATACGCAGCCAAATACGTATTGCAGTAATAGTAGTGACTACACATCGGACGATGTGTTATTTCCCCAATAGGACAGCCCAGGGCAGGGGTCGGATCCAGTGTCTATTCCCGTGAATCAGAGAGGACCCTACGTAGAAATGGGAGTCGGGAATAAGGAGCACTGCTTCCTTATAGATACAGGAGCGCAAAAGTGTTCAATAGACCATCACTTGGTTCCGGATATACCATTGTCAGGGCAAAAGAATGTTTCCGTAGGGTTCGCAGGTACACCAGTCATAAACCCAGTGTCCCAACCTGTCCCAGTTAGTATAGGACCATTCACTGAACATTGTCCTTTCCTTTTAACAGACAATTGTGGGGAGAACTTGTTGGGATTGAACTTGTTGAAAAAGCTAGGTGCGATTATACATTGTACGTCAGATGGGGTGTTTCTAACGATTTGGCCACAAGATGTCCCTGTGTCAGAATTCATGTCAGAAACCTTGCCATGGGAGTTAAGAAAAGTGCCAACCTGTATATGGGCGATGCATGACAACGATGTAGGATGCTTGATCTGGGAATATTATTGCACATGAGAGAAGGGGGAGGGACAGTAAGTGGGGCATTTCCTATGAGGGAGGTCCCACCTACCTTTGTGCCTAAAACAGAGGTTCCCGCAACGGGCACCGGAGCGGCGCAGGTAACGCCAGCCCATTATACTGCCCAGTGTGTGCATGTCCCCTTTTCCAGACAGGAGGTGAACAACATAAAACAGATGATTCCCGATATAAGAAAGAATCCTGCAGGATTTTACAAGGAAGTAGAGTCCTGCCTGCAATCATCCGTGCTTACCATGGGTGATATAGACCTAATATTCCCAGTGATCCTGCCAACAGACATATGGAAGCAAATAAGAAAGGTGGATGACGCAACGGCCTATGGCGCCATGTGGGCGGACTTGGTAATAGAAGACAGGAATAAAGCGGTTGAAGGAACACCAGGAGCGAACATGGTAGCATTACCAGCACGCATAATACAGAAATTAAAAGAAATTGTCCCAGAGAAAAGAATTCAATGGGACAAGTTGACTGCATGTGTGCAAGGCAAGGATGAGTTAGCAACAGATTATTTGAATAGATTCGAAGAAGTATTCGCAGACTTCAGTGGGCAGGATCTGAGCTTGAAAGCGGGGAAGAGGCTATTTGTTGATAAAAATGTGAGGGGGTTGAGACTTCGAATTCAGAACCTAATAATGACATCAGAAAGTGCATGGCAAGCAAAAACTCTGGGTGAAGTATTGCACATGGCCCAATATTACGAGACGAGAGAGAATGCGGGAAAGGACCAGGAGGAGAGGGATAGAGTAAATCTGAAAACAAGGGTGTTACTGCAGCAAGTAACAGGACATAATAGAGGAAGAGGGAATGCACAAGGGAGGAGTAATTTGAATATGCATGGGGGGCCATTGGGACCAAATCAGTGTGCATACTGTAAAAAGGAAGGACACTGGCGAGCGCAATGTCCACATTTACAGAATACAAATGGACCCGGTCAGAGAAGACAGCACAGAGGGCACCAAGGAACGATTGGACCAAATAGGAATAGTATGCAGAAGCACCACAATAATGAAGGTAATCAAAACCAAAGGACAAAACCAAAGTGCTCCTAACCAGAGTCAGGGTCAGCAAAACCAACAGTATGGGAATCAGAGTGGGGGAAATAGAGGAAAGAGTGGGAACATGTTCAATACGCAGCCAAATACGTATTGCAGTAATAGTAGTGACTACACATCGGACAATGTTTTATTTCCCCAATAGGACAGCCCAGGGCAGGCATCGGAACCAGTGTCTATTCCCGTGATTCAGAGAGGACCCTACGTAGAAATGGGAGTCGGGAATAAGGAGCACTGCTTCCTTATAGATACAGGAGCGCAAAAGTGTTCAATAGACCATCACTTGGTTCCGGATATACCACTGTCATGGCAAAAGAATGTTTCCGTAGGGTTCGCAGGTACACCAGTCATAAACCCAGTGTCCCAACCTGTCCCAGTTAGTATAGGACCATTCACTGAACATTGTCCTTTCCTTTTAACAGACAATTGTGGGGAGAACTTGTTGGGATTGAACTTGTTGAAAAAGCTAGGTGCGATTATACATTGTACGTCAGATGGGGTGTTTCTAACGATTTGGCCACAAAATGCCCCTGTGTCAGAATTCATGTCAGAAACCTTGCCATGGGAGTTAAGAAAAGTGCCAACCTGTATATGGGCGATGCATGACAACGATGTAGGATGCTTGATCTGGGAATATTATTGCACATGAGAGAAGGGGGAGGGACAGTAAGTGGGGCATTTCCTATGAGGGAGGTCCCACCTACCTTTGTGCCTAAAACAGAGGTTCCCGCAACGGGCACCGTAGCGGCGCAGGTAACGCCAGCCCATTATACTGCCCAGTGTGTGCATGTCCCCTTTTCCAGACAGGAGGTGAACAACATAAAGCAGATGATTCCCGATATAAGAAAGAATCCTGCAGGATTTTACAAGGAAGTAGAGTCCTGCCTGCAATCATCCGTGCTTACCATGGGTGATATAGACCTAATATTCCCAGTGATCCTGCCAACAGACATATGGAAGCAAATAAGAAAGGTGGATGACGCAACAGCCTATGGCGCCACGTGGGCGGACTTGGTAATAGAAGACAGGAATAAAGCGGTTGAAGGGACACCAGGAGCGAACATGGTAGCATTACCAGCACGCATAATACAGAAATTAAAAGAAATTGTCCCAGAGAAAAGAATTCAATGGGACAAGTTGACTGCATGTGTGCAAGGCAAGGATGAGTTAGCAACAGATTATTTGAATAGATTCGAAGAAGTATTCGCAGACTTCAGTGGGCAGGATGTGAGCTCAAAAGCGGGGAAGAGGCTATTTGTTGATAAATATGTGAGGGGGTTGAGACTTCGAATTCAGAACCTAATAATGACATCAGAAAGTGCATGGCAAGCAAAACCTCTGGGTGAAGTATTGCTCATGGCCCAATATTACGAGACGAGAGTGAATGCGGGAAAGGACCAGGAGGAGAGGGATAGAGTAAATCTGAAAACAAGGGTGTTACTGCAGCAAGTAGCAGGACATAATAGAGGAAGAGGGAATGCACAAGGGAGGAGTAATTTGAATATGCATGGGGGACCATTGGGACCAAATCAGTGTGCATACTGTAAGAAGGAAGGACACTGGCAAGCGCAATGTCCACATTTACAGAATAGAAATGGTCCCGGTCAGAGAAGACAGCACAGAGGGCACCAAGGAACGATTGGACCAAATAGGAATATTATGTAGCAGCACCACAATAATGAAGGTAATCAAAACCAAAGGACAAAACCAAAGTGCTCCTAACCAGAGTCAGGGTCAGCAAAACCAACAGTATGGGAATCAGAGTGGGGGAAATAGAGGAAAGAGTGGGAACATGTTCAATACGCAGCCAAATACGTATTGCAGTAATAGTAGTGACTACACATCGGACGATGTGTTATTTCCCCAATAGGACAGCCCAGGGCAGGCGTCGGATCCAGTGTCTATTCCCGTGAATCAGAGAGGACCCTACGTAGAAATGGGAGTCGGGAATAAGGAGCACTGCTTCCTTATAGATACAGGAGCGCAAAAGTGTTCAATAGACCATCACTTGGTTCCGGATATACCATTGTCAGGGCAAAAGAATGTTTCCGTAGGGTTCGCAGGTACACCAGTCATAAACCCAGTGTCCCAACCTGTCCCAGTTAGTATAGGACCATTCACTGAACATTGTCCTTTCCTTTTAACAGACAATTGTGGGGAGAACTTGTTGGGATGGAACTTGTTGAAAAAGCTAGGTGCGATTATACATTGTACGTCAGATGGGGTGTTTCTAACGATTTGGCCACAAGATGTCCCTGTGTCAGAATTCATGTCAGAAACCTTGCCATGGGAGTTAAGAAAAGTGCCAACCTGTATATGGGCGATGCATGACAACGATGTAGGATGCTTGATCTGGGAATATTATTGCACATGAGAGAAGGGGGAGGGACAGTAAGTGGGGCATTTCCTATGAGGGAGGTCCCACCTACCTTTGTGCCTAAAACAGAGGTTCCCGCAACGGGCACCGTAGCGGCGCAGGTAACGCCAGCCCATTATACTGCCCAGTGTGTGCATGTCCCCTTTTCCAGACAGGAGGTGAACAACATAAAACAGATGATTCCCGATATAAGAAAGAATCCTGCAGGATTTTACAAGGTAGTAGAGTCCTGCCTGCAATCATCCGTGCTTACCATGGGTGATATAGACCTAATATTCCCAGTGATCCTGCCAACAGACATATGGAAGCAAATAAGAAAGGTGGATGACGCAACGGCCTATGGCGCCATGTGGGCGGACTTGGTAATAGAAGACAGGAATAAAGCGGTTGAAGGAACACCAGGAGCGAACATGGTAGCATTACCAGCACGCATAATACAGAAATTAAAAGAAATTGTCCCAGAGAAAAGAATTCAATGGGACAAGTTGACTGCATGTGTGCAAGGCAAGGATGAGTTAGCAACAGATTATTTGAATAGATTCGAAGAAGTATTCGCAGACTTCAGTGGGCAGGATGTGAGCTTGAAAGCGGGGACGAGGCTATTTGTTGATAAAAATGTGAGGGGGTTGAGACTTCGAATTCAGAACCTAATAATGACATCAGAAAGTGCATGGCAAGCAAAAACTCTGGGTGAAGTATTGCACATGGCCCAATATTACGAGACGAGAGAGAATGCGGGAAAGGACCAGGAGGAGAGGGATAGAGTAAATCTGAAAACAAGGGTGTTACTGCAGCAAGTAACAGGACATAATAGAGGAAGAGGGAATGCACAAGGGAGGAGTAATTTGAATATGCATGGGGGGCCATTGGGACCAAATCAGTGTGCATACTGTAAAAAGGAAGGACACTGGCGAGCGCAATGTCCACATTTACAGAATACAAATGGACCCGGTCAGAGAAGACAGCACAGAGGGCACCAAGGAACGATTGGACCAAATAGGAATAATATGCAGAAGCACCACAATAATGAAGGTAATCAAAACCAGAGGACAAAACCAAAGTGCTCCTAACCAGAGTCAGGGTCAGCAAAACCAACAGTATGGGAATCAGAGTGGGGGAAATAGAGGAAAGAGTGGGAACATGTTCAATACACAGCCAAATACGTATTGCAGTAATAGTAGTGACTACACATCGGACGATGTGTTATTTCCCCAATAGGACAGCCCAGGGCAGGGGTCGGATCCAGTGTCTATTCCCGTGAATCAGAGAGGACCCTACGTAGAAATGGGAGTCGGGAATAAGGAGCACTGCTTCCTTATAGATACAGGAGCGCAAAAGTGTTCAATAGACCATCACTTGGTTCCGGATATACCATTGTCAGGGCAAAAGAATGTTTCCGTAGGTTTCGCAGGTACACCAGTCATAAACCCAGTGTCCCAACCTGTCCCAGTTAGTATAGGACCATTCACTGAACATTGTCCTTTCCTTTTAACAGACAATTGTGGGGAGAACTTGTTGGGATTGAACTTGTTGAAAAAGCTAGGTGCGATTATACATTGTACGTCAGATGGGGTGTTTCTAACGATTTGGCCACAAGATGTCCCTGTGTCAGAATTCATGTCAGAAACCTTGCCATGGGAGTTAAGAAAAGTGCCAACCTGTATATGGGCGATGCATGACAACGATGTAGGATGCTTGATCTGGGAATATTATTGCACATGAGAGAAGGGGGAGGGACAGTAAGTGGGGCATTTCCTATGAGGGAGGTCCAACCTACCTTTGTGCCTAAAACAGAGGTTCCCGCAACGGGCACCGTAGCGGTGCAGGTAACGCCAGCCCATTATACTGCCCAGTGTGTGCATGTCCCCTTTTCCAGACAGGAGGTGAACAACATAAAACAGATGATTCCCGATATAAGAAAGAATCCTGCAGGATTTTACAAGGAGGTAGAGTCCTGCCTGCAATCATCCGTGCTTACCATGGGTGATATAGACCTAATATTCCCAGTGATCCTGCCAACAGACATATGGAAGCAAATAAGAAAGGTGGATGACGCAACGGCCTATGGCGCCATGTGGGCGGACTTGGTAATAGAAGACAGGAATAAAGCGGTTGAAGGAACACCAGGAGCGAACATGGTAGCATTACCAGCACGCATAATACAGAAATTAAAAGAAATTGTCCCAGAGAAAAGAATTCAATGGGACAAGTTGACTGCATGTGTGCAAGGCAAGGATGAGTTAGCAACAGATTATTTGAATAGATTCGAAGAAGTATTCGCAGACTTCAGTGGGCAGGATGTGAGCTTGAAAGTGGGGAAGAGGCTATTTGTTGATAAAAATGTGAGGGGGTTGAGACTTCGAATTCAGAACCTAATAATGACATCAGAAAGTGCATGGCAAGCAAAAACTCTGGGTGAAGTATTGCACATGGCCCAATATTACGAGACGAGAGAGAATGCGGGAAAGGACCAGGAGGAGAGGGATAGAGTAAATCTGAAAACAAGGGTGTTACTGCAGCAAGTAAGGACATAATAGAGGAAGAGGGAATAAACAAGGGAGGAGTAATTTGAATATGCACTGGGGGCCATTGGGACCAAATCAGTGTGCATACTGTAAGAAGGAAGGACACTGGCAAGCGCAATGTCCACATTTACAGAATAGAAATGGACCCGGTCAGAGAAGACAGCACAGAGGGCACCAAGGAACGATTGGACCAAATAGGAATATTATGCAGCAGCACCACAATAATGAAGGTAATCAAAACCAAAGGACAAAACCAAAGTGCTCCTAACCAGAGTCAGGGTCAGCAAAACCAACAGTATGGGAATCAGAGTGGGGGAAATAGAGGAAAGAGTGGGAACATGTTCAATACGCAGCCAAATACGTATTGCAGTAATAGTAGTGACTACACATCGGACAATGTTTTATTTCCCCAATAGGACAGCCCAGGGCAGGCATCGGAACCAGTGTCTATTCCCGTGATTCAGAGAGGACCCTACGTAGAAATGGGAGTCGGGAATAAGGAGCACTGCTTCCTTATAGATACAGGAGCGCAAAAGTGTTCAATAGACCATCACTTGGTTCCGGATATACCACTGTCATGGCAAAAGAATGTTTCCGTAGGGTTCGCAGGTACACCAGTCATAAACCCAGTGTCCCAACCTGTCCCAGTTAGTATAGGACCATTCACTGAACATTGTCCTTTCCTTTTAACAGACAATTGTGGGGAGAACTTGTTGGGATTGAACTTGTTGAAAAAGCTAGGTGCGATTATACATTGTACGTCAGATGGGGTGTTTCTAACGATTTGGCCACAAAATGCCCCTGTGTCAGAATTCATGTCAGAAACCTTGCCATGGGAGTTAAGAAAAGTGCCAACCTGTATATGGGCGATGCATGACAACGATGTAGGATGCTTGATCTGGGAATATTATTGCACATGAGAGAAGGGGGAGGGACAGTAAGTGGGGCATTTCCTATGAGGGAGGTCCCACCTACCTTTGTGCCTAAAACAGAGGTTCCCGCAACGGGCACCGTAGCGGCGCAGGTAACGCCAGCCCATTATACTGCCCAGTGTGTGCATGTCCCCTTTTCCAGACAGGAGGTGAACAACATAAAGCAGATGATTCCCGATATAAGAAAGAATCCTGCAGGATTTTACAAGGAAGTAGAGTCCTGCCTGCAATCATCCGTGCTTACCATGGGTGATATAGACCTAATATTCCCAGTGATCCTGCCAACAGACATATGGAAGCAAATAAGAAAGGTGGATGACGCAACGGCCTATGGCGCCACGTGGGCGGACTTGGTAATAGAAGACAGGAATAAAGCGGTTGAAGGTACACCAGGAGCGAACATGGTAGCATTACCAGTACGCATAATACAGAAATTAAAAGAAATTGTCCCAGAGAAAAGAATTCAATGGGACAAGTTGACTGCACGTGTGCAAGGCAAGGATGAGTTAGCAACAGAATATTTGAATAGATTCGAAGAAGTATTCGCAGACTTCAGTGGGCAGGATGTGAGCTCGAAAGCGGGGAAGAGGCTATTTGTTGATAAATATGTGAGGGGGTTGAGACTTCGAATTCAGAACCTAATAATGACATCAGAAAGTGCATGGCAAGCAAAACCTCTGGGTGAAGTATTGCACATGGCCCAATATTACGAGACGAGAGTGAATGCGGGAAAGGACCAGGAGGAGAGGGATAGAGTAAATCTGAAAACAAGGGTGTTACTGCAGCAAGTAGCAGGACATAATAGAGGAAGAGGGAATGCACAAGGGAGGAGTAATTTGAATATGCATGGGGGACCATTGGGACCAAATCAGTGTGCATACTGTAAGAAGGAAGGACACTGGCAAGCGCAATGTCCACATTTACAGAATAGAAATGGTCCCGGTCAGAGAAGACAGCACAGAGGGCACCAAGGAACGATTGGACCAAATAGGAATATTATGTAGCAGCACCACAATAATGAAGGTAATCAAAACCAAAGGACAAAACCAAAGTGCTCCTAACCAGAGTCAGGGTCAGCAAAACCAACAGTATGGGAATCAGAGTGGGGGAAATAGAGGAAAGAGTGGGAACATGTTCAATACGCAGCCAAATACGTATTGCAGTAATAGTAGTGACTACACATCGGACGATGTGTTATTTCCCCAATAGGACAGCCCAGGGCAGGCGTCGGAACCAATGTCTATTCCCGTGAATCAGAGAGGACCCTACGTAGAAATGGGAGTCGGGAATAAGGAGCACTGCTTCCTTATAGATACAGGAGCGCAAAAGTGTTCAATAGACCATCACTTGGTTCCGGATATACCACTGTCATGGCAAAAGAATGTTTCCGTAGGGTTCGCAGGTACACCAGTCATAAACCCAGTGTCCCAACCTGTCCCAGTTAGTATAGGACCATTCACTGAACATTGTCCTTTCCTTTTAACAGACAATTGTGGGGAGAACTTGTTGGGATTGAACTTGTTGAAAAAGCTAGGTGCGATTATAGATTGTACGTCAGATGGGGTGTTCCTAACGATTTGGCCACAAAATGCCCCTGTGTCAAAATTCATGTCAGAAACCTTGCCATGGGAGTTAAGAAAAGTGCCAACCTGTATATGGGCGATGCATGACAACGATGTAGGATGCTTGATCTGGGAATATTATTGCACATGAGAGAAGGGGGAGGGACAGTAAGTGGGGCATTTCCTATGAGGGAGGTCCCACCTACCTTTGTGCCTAAAACAGAGGTTCCCGCAACGGGCACCGTAGCGGCGCAGGTAACGCCAGCCCATTATACTGCCCAGTGTGTGCATGTCCCCTTTTCCAGACAGGAGGTGAACAACATAAAACAGATGATTCCCGATATAAGAAAGAATCCTGCAGGATTTTACAAGGAAGTAGAGTCCTGCCTGCAATCATCCGTGCTTACCATGGGTGATATAGACCTAATATTCCCAGTGATCCTGCCAACAGACATATGGAAGCAAATAAGAAAGGTGGATGACGCAACGTTCTATGGCGCCACGTGGGCGGACTTGGTAATAGAAGACAGGAATAAAGCGGTTGAAGGGACACCAGGAGCGAACATGGTAGCATTACCAGCACGCATAATACAGAAATTAAAAGAAATTGTCCCAGAGAAAAGAATTCAATGGGACAAGTTGTCTGCATGTGTGCAAGGAAAGGATGAGTTAGCAACAGATTATTTGAATAGATTCGAAGAAGTATTCGCAGACTTCAGTGGGCAGGATGTGAGCTCGAAAGCGGGGAAGAGGCTATTTGTTGATAAACATGTGAGGGGGTTGAGACTTCGAATTCCGAACCTAATAATGACATCAGAAAGTGCATGGCAAGCAAAAACGCTGGGTGAAGTATTGCACATGGCCCAATATTACGAGACGAGAGTGAATGCGGGAAAGGACCAGGAGGAGAGGGAAAGAGTAAATCTGAAAACAAGGGTGTTACTGCAGCAAGTAACAGGACATAATAGAGGAAGAGGGAATGCACAAGGGAGGAGTAATTTGAATATGCATGGGGGGCCATTGGGACCAAATCAGTGTGCATACTGTAAGAAGGAAGGACACTGGCGAGCGCAATGTCCACATTTACAGAATACAAATGGACCTGGTCAGAGAAGACAGCACAGAGGGAACCAAGGAACGATTGGACCAAATAGGAATATTATGCAGAAGCACCACAATAATGAAGGTAATCAAAACCAAAGGACAAAACCAAAGTGCTCCTAACCAGAGTCAGGGTCAGCAAAACCAACAGTATGGGAATCAGAGTGGGGGAAATAGAGGAAAGAGTGGGAACATGTTCAATACGCAGCCAAATACGTATTGCAGTAATAGTAGTGACTACACATCGGACGATGTGTTATTTCCCCAATAGGACAGCCCAGGGTAGGGGTCGGAACCAGTGTCTATTCCCGTGAATCAGAGAGGACCCTACGTAGAAATGGGAGTCGGGAATAAGGAGCACTGCTTCCTTATAGATACAGGAGCGCAAAAGTGTTCAATAGACCATCACTTGGTTCCGGATATACCACTGTCAGGGCAAAAGAATGTTTCCGTAGGGTTCGCAGGTACACCAGTCATAAACCCAGTGTCCCAACCTGTCCCAGTTAGTATAGGACCATTGTCCTTTCCTTTTAACAGACAATTGTGGGGAGAACTTGTTGGGATTGAACTTGTTGAAAAAGCTAGGTGCGATTATACATTGTACGTCAGATGGGGTGTTTCTAACGATTTGGCCACAAGATGTCCCTGTGTCAGAATTCATGTCAGAAACCTTGCCATGGGAGTTAAGAAAAGTGCCAACCTGTATATGGGCGATGCATGACAACGATGTAGGATGCTTGATCTGGGAATATTATTGCACATGAGAGAAGGGGGAGGGACAGTAAGTGGGGCATTTCCTATGAGGGAGGTCCCACCTACCTTTGTGCCTAAAACAGAGGTTCCCGCAACGGGCACCGTAGCGGCGCAGGTAACGCCAGCCCATTATACTGCCCAGTGTGTGCATGTCCCCTTTTCCAGACAGGAGGTGAACAACATAAAACAGATGATTCCCGATATAAGAAAGAATCCTGCAGGATTTTACAAGGAAGTAGAGTCCTGCCTGCAATCATCCGTGCTTACCATGGGTGATATAGACCTAATATTCCCAGTGATCCTGCCAACAGACATAAGGAAGCAAATAAGAAAGGTGGATGACGCAACGGCCTATGGCGCCATGTGGGCGGACTTGGTAATAGAAGACAGGAATAAAGCGGTTGAAGGAACACCAGGAGCGAACATGGTAGCATTACCAGCACGCATAATACAGAAATTAAAAGAAATTGTCCCAGAGAAAAAGAATTCAATGGGACAAGTTGACTGCATGTGTGCAAGGCAAGGATGAGTTAGCAACAGATTATTTGAATAGATTCGAAGAAGTATTCGCAGACTTCAGTGGGCAGGATGTGAGCTTGAAAGCGGGGAAGAGGCTATTTGTTGATAAAAATGTGAGGGGGTTGAGACTTCGAATTCAGAACCTAATAATGACATCAGAAAGTGCATGGCAAGCAAAAACTCTGGGTGAAGTATTGCACATGGCCCAATATTACGAGACGAGAGAGAATGCGGGAAAGGACCAGGAGGAGAGGGATAGAGTAAATCTGAAAACAAGGGTGTTACTGCAGCAAGTAACAGGACATAATAGAGGAAGAGGGAATAAACAAGGGAGGAGTAATTTGAATATGCATGGGGGGCCATTGGGACCAAATCAGTGTGCATACTGTAAGAAGGAAGGACACTGGCAAGCGCAATGTCAACATTTACAGAATAGAAATGGACCCGGTCAGAGAAGACAGCACAGAGGGCACCAAGGAACGATTGGACCAAATAGGAATATTATGCAGCAGCACCACAATAATGAAGGTAATCAAAACCAAAGGACAAAACCAAAGTGCTCCTAACCAGAGTCAGGGTCAGCAAAACCAACAGTATGGGAATCAGAGTGGGGGAAATAGAGGAAAGAGTGGGAACATGTTCAATACGCAGCCAAATACGTATTGCAGTAATAGTAGTGACTACACATCGGACAATGTTTTATTTCCCCAATAGGACAGCCCAGGGCAGGCGTCGGAACCAGTGTCTATTCCCGTGATTCAGAGAGGACCCTACGTAGAAATGGGAGTCGGGAATAAGGAGCACTGCTTCCTTATAGATACAGGAGCGCAAAAGTGTTCAATAGACCATCCCTTGGTTCCGGATATACCACTGTCATGGCAAAAGAATGTTTCCGTAGGGTTCGCAGGTACACCAGTCATAAACCCAGTGTCCCAACCTGTCCCAGTTAGTATAGGACCATTCACTGAACATTGTCCTTTCCTTTTAACAGACAATTGTGGGGAGAACTTGTTGGGATTGAACTTGTTGAAAAAGCTAGGTGCGATTATACATTGTACGTCAGATGGGGTGTTTCTAACGATTTGGCCACAAAATGCCCCTGTGTCAGAATTCATGTCAGAAACCTTGCCATGGGAGTTAAGAAAAGTGCCAACCTGTATATGGGCGATGCATGACAACGATGTAGGATGCTTGATCTGGGAATATTATTGCACATGAGAGAAGGGGGAGAGACAGTAAGTGGGGCATTTCCTATGAGGGAGGTCCCACCTACCTTTGTGCCTAAAACAGAGGTTCCCGCAACGGGCACCGTAGCGGCGCAGGTAACGCCAGCCCATTATACTGCCCAGTGTGTGCATGTCCCCTTTTCCAGACAGGAGGTGAACAACATAAAGCAGATGATTCCCGATATAAGAAAGAATCCTGCAGGATTTTACAAGGAAATAGAGTCCTGCCTGCAATCATCCGTGCTTACCATGGGTGATATAGACCTAATATTCCCAGTGATCCTGCCAACAGACATATGGAAGCAAATAAGAAAGTTGGATGACGCAACGTCCTATGGCGCCACGTGGGCGGACTTGGTAATAGAAGACAGGAATAAAGCGGTTGAAGGGACACCAGGAGCGAACATGGTAGCATTACCAGCACGCATAATACAGAAATTAAAAGAAATTGTCCCAGAGAAAATAATTCAATGGGACAAGTTGTCTGCATGTGTGCAAGGATGAGTTAGCAACAGATTATTTGAATAGATTCGAAGAAGTATTCGCAGACTTCAGTGGGCAGGATGTGAGCTCGAAAGCGGGAAAGAGGCTATTTGTTGATAAACATGTGAGGGGGTTGAGACTTCGAATTCCGAACCTAATAATGACATCAGAAAGTGCATGGCAAGCAAAAACGCTGGGTGAAGTATTGCACATGGCCCAATATTCCGAGACGAGAGTGAATGCGGGAAAGGACCAGGAGGAGAGGGATAGAGTAAATCTGGAAACAAGGGTGTTACTGCAGCAAGTAACAGGACATAATAGAGGAAGAGGGAATGCACAAGGGAGGAGTAATTTGAATATGCATGGGGGGCCATTGGGACCAAATCAGTGTGCATACTGTAAGAAGGAAGGACACTGGCGAGCGCAATGTCCACATTTACAGAATACAAATGGACCTGGTCAGAGAAGACAGCACAGAGGGAACCAAGGAACGATTGGACCAAATAGGAATATTATGCAGAAGCACCACAATAATGAAGGTAATCAAAACCAAAGGACAAAACCAAAGTGCTCCTAACCAGAGTCAGGGTCAGCAAAACCAACAGTATGGGAATCAGAGTGGGGGAAATAGAGGAAAGAGTGGGAACATGTTCAATATGCAGCCAAATACGTATTGCAGTAATAGTAGTGACTACACATCGGACGATGTGTTATTTCCCCAATAGGACAGCCCAGGGCAGGGGTCGGAACCAGTGTCTATTCCCGTGAATCAGAGAGGACCCTACGTAGAAATGGGAGTCGGGAATAAGGAGCACTGCTTCCTTATAGATACAGGAGCGCAAAAGTGTTCAATAGACCATCACTTGGTTCCGGATATACCACTGTCAGGGCAAAAGAATGTTTCCGTAGGGTTCGCAGGTACACCAGTCATAAACCCAGTGTCCCAACCTGTCCCAGTTAGTATAGGACCATTCACTGAACATTGTCCTTTCCTTTTAACAGACAATTGTGGGGAGAACTTGTTGGGATTGAACTTGTTGAAAAAGCTAGGTGCGATTATACATTGTACGTCAGATGGGGTGTTTCTAACGATTTGGCCACAAGATGTCCCTGTGTCAGAATTCATGTCAGAAACCTTGCCATGGGAGTTAAGAAAAGTGCCAACCTGTATATGGGCGATGCATGACAACGATGTAGGATGCTTGATCTGGGAATATTATTGCACATGAGAGAAGGGGGAGGGACAGTAAGTGGGGCATTTCCTATGAGGGAGGTCCCACCTACCTTTGTGCCTAAAACAGAGGTTCCCACAACGGGCACCGTAGCGGCGCAGGTAACGCCAGCCCATTATACTGCCCAGTGTGTGCATGTCCCCTTTTCCAGACAGGAGGTGAACAACATAAAGCAGATGATTCCCGATATAAGAAAGAATCCTGCAGGATTTTACAAGGAAGTAGAGTTCTGCCTGCAATCATCCGTGCTTACCATGGGTGATATAGAACTAATATTCCCAGTGATCCTGCCAACAGACATA
The DNA here is from genome assembly GCF_040938575.1 of Ambystoma mexicanum. Classification (NCBI taxonomy): domain Eukaryota; kingdom Metazoa; phylum Chordata; class Amphibia; order Caudata; family Ambystomatidae; genus Ambystoma; species Ambystoma mexicanum. The sequence goes on from NC_090941.1 coordinate 434,674,579, forward strand.
TGGAAGCAAATAAGAAAGGTGGATGACGCAACGGCCTATGGCGCCACGTGGGCGGACTTGGTAATAGAAGACAGGAATAAAGCGGTTGAAGGGACACCAGGAGCGAACATGGTAGCATTACCAGCACGCATAATACAGAAATTAAAAGAAATTGTCCCAGAGAAAAGAATTCAATGGGACAAGTTGACTGCATGTGTGCAAGGCAAGGATGAGTTAGCAACAGATTATTTGAATAGATTCGAAGAAGTATTCGCAGACTTCAGTGGGCAGGATGTGAGCTCGAAAGCGGGGAAGAGGCTATTTGTTGATAAATATGTGAGGGGGTTGAGACTTCGAATTCAGAACCTAATAATGACATCAGAAAGTGCATGGCAAGCAAAAACTCTGGGTGAAGTATTGCACATGGCCCAATATTACGAGACGAGAGTGAATGCGGGAAAGGACCAGGAGGAGAGGGATAGAGTAAATCTGAAAACAAGGGTGTTACTGCAGCAAGTAGCAGGACATAATAGAGGAAGAGGGAATGCACAAGGGAGGAGTAATTTGAATATGCATGGGGGACCATTGGGACCAAATCAGTGTGCATACTGTAAGAAGGAAGGACACTGGCAAGCGCAATGTCCACATTTACAGAATAGAAATGGTCCCGGTCAGAGAAGACAGCACAGAGGGCACCAAGGAACGATTGGACCAAATAGGAATATTATGTAGCAGCACCACAATAATGAAGGTAATCAAAACCAAAGGACAAAACCAAAGTGCTCCTAACCAGAGTCAGGGTCAGCAAAACCAACAGTATGGGAATCAGAGTGGGGGAAATAGAGGAAAGAGTGGGAACATGTTCAATACGCAGCCAAATACGTATTGCAGTAATAGTAGTGACTACACATCGGACGATGTGTTATTTCCCCAATAGGACAGCCCAGGGCAGGCGTCGGAACCAGTGTCTATTCCCGTGAATCAGAGAGGACCCTACGTAGAAATGGGAGTCGGGAATAAGGAGCACTGCTTCCTTATAGATACAGGAGCGCAAAAGTGTTCAATAGACCATCACTTGGTTCCGGATATACCACTGTCATGGCAAAAGAATGTTTCCGTAGGGTTCGCAGGTACACCAGTCATAAACCCAGTGTCCCAACCTGTCCCAGTTAGTATAGGACCATTCACTGAACATTGTCCTTTCCTTTTAACAGACAATTGTGGGGAGAACTTGTTGGGATTGAACTTGTTGAAAAAGCTAGGTGCGATTATACATTGTACGTCAGATGGGGTGTTCCTAACGATTTGGCCACAAGATGTCCCTGTGTCAGTATTCATGTCAGAAACCTTGCCATGGGAGTTAAGAAAAGTGCCAACCTGTATATGGGCGATGCATGACAACGATGTAGGATGCTTGAAGATGGAGTCAGTGAGGATCATTTTGAAAGAAGGAGTTACACTGCCAAGAATTCCCCAGTATGAAATTTCGGCTAACGGAGAGAAAGGATTGAAAAGTATTGTTTCAGATTTGGTGAAATTAGGGGTAATTGAAGAAATTACAGGCAGTACATGTAACAGCCCGATTCTTCCACTGTTTAAGAAAGGAGGCAATGAAGTACCATATCGTTTCATAATTGATTTTTAACAAAGTAGTAGATCCACAATTTCCTTTGGTCCCAGACATCACTACAATATTGACAATGATACCTGCCTCAGCAGAATACTTTAGCGTAATTGATCTAAAAAATGCTTTCTTTAGCATTCCGGTGGATAAGGACAGTAGATATTTGTTCACGTTCACACTAGGGGGACGATCATTTACATTCACGCGCATTCCACAAGGATATACGGAAAGTCCGAGTATTTACAGTAGAGCATTAAAAGAGCAGCTAGACATGCTAGAATTACCAGTGGGGTGTGTACTATTGCAATATATAGATGATCTGTTGATCGCTGCTGATACATAAGAGATTTGTAAAAAGAGCACCGTATTACTACTGACACACCTAGCGTCACATGGCCATAAAGCTAGTTTGAAGAAGTTTCAATATAATCGAAAGGAGGTAGCTTATTTGGGCTACCTACTTTCGAAAGAGAAGGGGAGAAGGCTAATGCCAGAACGCATAGAAAGTACTTCTTGTATGCCTATTCCAAAGACACAGAAAGGAGTCAGAGCCATAATAGGCATGGCTTCTTATTGCCGGCAGTGGATCGGTAATTGTGTGTTAATTGTGAAGCCAATGGTTTTATTAACTAAGAAGGATGCAGTGATGCCTTTGCAGTGGAATGAAGAATGTCAGAGAAAGTTTAATCAATTGAAAACTGCATTATTTTCTGCTCCATTTTTGGGCACGCCAAATTATGAAAAAGCTTTTAGATTATTTGTATGCGAGAATGAAGGATGTGCATTAGCTGTTTTGACACAGGAACAAGGTGGAAGAAATAGGCCGTGTGGCTATTTTTCTTCTGCGCTGGACCCTGTAGCGCACGCACTACCATGTTTGCGATCTGTCGCGGCGGCTGCTGCATCGGTGAAACAAATGGAAGGGATGGTATTGGGGCATACTTTAATTCTGATGGTGCCACATGCCATAAATGTCCTATTAAATAGGACACAGACGCAACACCTGACCTCTGCTAGACTGACAAGATACAAAATTGTCTTATTCGCGCCCCATATCCAAATTATGAGGTGTAGCGCTTTGAATCCTGCAGAATTAATGCCACTGCCCATAAAAGAAATTGGTGACAACAAATCACTGCCCCATGATTGCTTAATGGTCACTGAGAAAGAAACGAAGGGGACAGTTGATTTAAGTGACATCCCACAAAAGGAGCCAGATGGAGAGTTATTTTGTGACGGCTCTGTTTTAAACTACCTGATGGCACGACAACTGCCGCTTACGCTATCACTACCCTAGAGGGCGTTGTAGAAAGCAAAAGAATTCCCTACAACTCGGCACAAGCCGCAGAAATAATAGCATTGACCAGAGCCTGTGAGATTTCTGAAAATTTGAACGTGAATATCTATACTGATAGTCATTATGCTTTTGGGGTGGTTCATAACTTTGGTCGACTCTGGGCTGAGAGAGGTTTCTTGACATCACATGGTACCAGAATTCAACATGGCCCTTTGATTGTACGATTGCTGTCTGCACTCACGTTTCCAAAGCGCCTAGCAATAGTGAAATGCGAGGTACATAAAAAGGTAACATGCAAAGTGGGAGAGGGAAACGCATTTGCAGACAGAATTGCGAAACAAACTGCCACTGATTTGAATAATAAAATGATGACAGTTCAGACTGAGGAAGTACCCTGTATGATAGAAGATGGAATTGCCACTGTGAAAGAGATGCAGGCCGAAGCCACGGCCGATGAGATACAAGGGTAGGCAGAGGACTCTGCTGAGTTAGATTTAGAGGGTTGTTGGGTGGACAAGGGAACTAAAAACTGGATGTTGCCAAATTCTTATGTGACTCCAATGGTCACAATGGCTCACAGCCCTACTCACATCTGTGCGTAAAAAATAATACAGCACCCATCTACAGTATGACAGAATGTAAACATAAAGAAGAATACAGAGAGGTTGCTGAAGAACTGTATCAGGTGTTTACACCACAATGTAGGAAAGGGAACAGTGACTCCAATAGGCAGTTTTGGCCCGCCCTCTATGCCTTTTGAGGTAATCCATTTTTTTTCATGGAGATGGAGAGGTGCCAAAACTTGAAATATGTCTTAGTGGTGATCTGTGCATTCGGCAGGTGGGTGGAGGCATATTGCTTAAAAGACTGCACAGCAATGAGTACGGCAAAAGTAATGCTTAAAGAATACTTTTCCTGTTTTGGTTTGCCCCGTGTCATATGGTCAGATAATGGTCCACATTTTGTGGGCGCAGTGGTGTTACAGATATGTGCAGGTCTTCAGATTGATAAGATATTTCATAGTGCGAGGCATCCGACTTTGGCCGGTCTTGTTGAGAAGCACAACGGAATCCTCAAGTCAAAAATTAGCAAGATATGTGCAGGGAGCAAGTTGAGTTGGGTGGATGCATTACTGATAGCGGTATTGTGCATGCGTGCGTCTGTACAGGCTAGAACTGGGCCATCCCCATATGAGATTGTGATGGGGAGGCCGGCGAATGTTTGGTGCGCACCTCAGCCAAAGCGACTGAGTGAAGTGGAACATCCTGTACTTAGCACTTATTGTGGCCTTTTAATGCAGAAATTGCGTTTGATTCATCAAAAGGTGCAGGAGACTCTACCCGTAAGATATACTGGTCCGGGGCACGCGCTGGAGCCAGACGACTGGGTGTTGCTAAAGAACTTTAAGAGAAAATCGTCGTTAGCACCCAGGTGGCGCGGCCCCTATCAAGTGCTTCTGGCAACGCAGACAGCAATACGGGTGGATGGGAGGAAGTTGTGGATCCATGCCAAAAAGATCCCATCTTCACTGAAAGATTTGCCCAATTCAGAGGACCAGAAAGAGACACCGATCCCAGAAACTAAAGAAACTGCTGCCAGTCCACCGCCGCTAAATCTGTCCGAGCGAGAAGTGAAACTCGAAACAAAGCCTGAAAAGATTGCCAAAAAGGGGGAAGGGCAAAAAGTGCCCCAACGTTGCCCAGCAGAACCTACATCACTGCTGGCCAACACAAAATCTGCATTGCAAATAACGTCAGATACAAAACGTGTACCTCTTTGGCGCCCACCAGCACTTGCCATTGCGCCAGAGCCAAAGACCAAATTCGCATCACTGTCGCGGCACACACCAGCATCTGCCATTGCGCCGCAGGCTGATGCTGAGCCTGGATCTGGAAGTGCACTGGCACTGTTCACGGATCACACAATACCAGGAGTGAGGCGATATGATTTGTGGCCTTGAAAGACAGAGTGACCCACAAGTCTTTGGTGTTCATGCTAACCTCTGGTTCCGATCATGGACGGAGAAGGAACTAGAGGTGTAGAGGAGAGAAGCGTGAGAATTGTTCAAATCGGACAATTGAAGACTCGCGGCTCCTTGGTGCGATCATAAAAAGTACATGTGTCCTGAACCAGAGCGGACAAGCTGGGCGCACATGGTACTAAGGCAATAGAGAACTGTTAAGAAGTCCTCTGAGCAATATGAGAGAGAATAAGTGATCTTTCCTAGAACAAACAAGCAAACCAGGCTGCAAAGGGCTGGCAGACTAAACTGTTGACAATTCCTTTGAACTTATTGACATCCGGACAAGTGCGACGAAGAGAGACATCCACAACGAACGTTGTCAGGAAGAAGGACGGTGAGAAAAATGTTGGGACCTGTTTCAGCCTCCTCCTGCACCACGGCTGAGAATGAGTTAGTTATAAAGACTGTAAACTTAGGGAAAACGCATGGTAAAAAAATGGTATGCTAGCTTTGACGATAATAATGTGCTTCATGAGTGTGGTAGCACCAATAACGACAGCGTTGGTGTTATGGTATGTGGAATCTATACACCCATTGGGAATGTTTTTACCAATAGTTAATATATCCACTACTGAAAGCCCGGTTCAGGTTATTACTTATACCTTATCCCCAATGGAAGAGAGACACAGAGAAGGGTATGGGAACAATACGCTGTTACTTATCATGAATATGACGCATGCAAATCTAAAGAAAAATAATTGCTGGGTATGCGCCCATTTACCGCAGCATGCGGGGAAGGGAATAGGGTGATATGTACAACCATTGCCATTGAGTTCTGCATGCAGTGCATCTTTAAGTGCAATGCTTTATGGGAAGTGGAACAAGAGTATTACGGGTCAATTAGACAGAACAAACATGAATGAGTTTGAGCAAATAATTATGAAGCCTGTGGGTTGTTCCATATTCCACAAAGCACAAGTGATGATCCCAGAACCTACGAAAAAAAAAGTATGCGAAAAATAACACAACAAAATAGACAAGATAGATTGTACCCACCAGTTAAAACATCTGTGATGACGTTTCATGCAATTCCCCCTTCTTACATGGTAAATTACAACCCGAGAACTGTCCCTTTTTGTCTAAAAAAGAAAGGCTCCTATTTAGTAGGAACATTTACTGGATGCATGAATACAGCGGTATTAAAATGGGAAATAGAACAGGTATATGTGGGAGATCCGGTCTATTTTATATGTGGAGAGAAAGCATATCCTTGGTTGCCCAGAAACTGGGGAGGTACATGTTACCTAGGTCTACTTTTTCCGGGAGTGTTCCTCTTAGAAACAGCAGACATGGCCAGACTATCCAGATCTAGAACCAAAAGGAGCAGCAAAGGTGTTTTGATAGTGACAGACGTAGCAAAATCATTTGTTCCATTCTTGTCCCAGATAGTGAACTCCTAAAACATAAGGCAGCTGTCCAGAATACTAAAAGATACCATAAACACAATGACAGATATACTATTTAACATGACGTTGGAAGAAAAGGGAATTAGGTTAATGACACTGAAAAATAGAATGGCTCTCTATGTAATCCTGGTTGATGGTGGGGGAATTTGCAAGATTGGGGGATCAGCGTGCTGTGTATTCGTAGATGACTATTCCCCTACGATTTTTGAAGCAATAAAGAAAATGCATGTCCTAAACTCTGAACTCCCTATTGGAGAAGGGGGCTGGGGAACAGAGTCCTGGTTTTGGGGAATACTGTGTTCTTGGAGATGGAAGTTGATCTCGATATTAGTAGTGGTGTTTGGAATATTCATAACATGCTGTTGTTGCATACACTGCCTACCGTTAGTTTGCACTGAGGTAACTGAGGGATGTACTAAGGGATGTATTCATATGATGACAAAAAGAAAACAAACTTATGGTCGGGATGACAGAGACACAAATGAAATGAAAACAGTGAAAGAATTAATGGCTATAGATATTAATGAAGATGATGATGCTTATATTAGCATCAAAATTCAGACATAAGTGCTTCAGACTTATCGTCATCAGAGGAGGATACAATAAATGAATTAGACGTTTGGCATACGGCCAAAGGAGGGTTTGTCAGTCTAGAAAAATGGATACCTCTCATGATTGACGGCAAACGTATTTTGGTGGCCGAAGGCCAACCGTCTCATGTATGAAACGATAGAAATACAGGTTTCCGAGTTTACCAATGAACGGCCATTTTGATGTAACAAGGATCACCATTTTGTTTTCTTACAATTGCTCATTGCTTTCTGTTCACATTGCGTCGCAGCACATTTTCTGCTTACACTGCTCGACTGTTAACATTGTTGTCTGAACGTAAAAGGATAAGGCCACAGGGCTGCGAGGCTAATAAGAGTTTGTTGAAACACAACGTAGGCAGCTCCGAGGAGGAATGCCTGGCTCCCTCCCGAATGTAGCCTTGAAGCAGAGCCGCAGGGCATTTAATCATTTCACAGCTGCCATCCAGTCTCGTTATATGGTAGAATATGTTAGAATAAAGCAGCTAGAGGCTTGAATGATGCTCTTCTTATGGCCCCCCTTTTCCAAGCCCTGTAGAGCGTGTCGGCTCCCAGGACACGAATAGCACCTCATAGATAGCAAGGTCTCGAATGTGACTCTTCCCCCGTATTTAGCTTGCTTCCAAGAACAGAAGCACTGTGTTCTGTTCAACAAATTTAAGATGTCTCCGCACTTGCAAAATTGCATATTGTTACTAGAATAGACATTTGAAGGTGTCATATTCGTCGAAAGTGTCCATCATCAAACCGGGTTCAAAGAAACCTAATAATAGGGGGTGTTAAACATGTCACAGCTGATTGTATGATATGCATTTTTTATATATGAAACTGATGTACGTAATTCGCTCTCTTGCGTCCCTCGAGGTCTAGAGATACACGTCGCGGGGCGTGAGACCGAGTTGGCCAACTGAGACTATTTGCTTTGCAATAAACCCTAGCTTTGGGAATACAACCTCGTGTCTGGTGTATCTATCGTGTGTGGTGACCTGCCTTGTTCCCATAGACGTGAGGGACACCTAGGGGCACATTTCTGCATTGGTATTCAGGATAACCAGAAAGAGGGGCAGGAGAGGGGAGTTGGATTGGCAAGGGAAAGCAGGCAAAATACAAAATACAACTATTGACAATAACACATACTCAATCAGGGAAACCATGTTCATCATGCAAATGATACTAAATGAGTCAAATGCATGCCAAAGAGAGACTTATCTCTGGGGTGAGTGCTGACCTCCTGCCTGCGCACTCTCAGGTCCAGTAACAGGAGCAGTTCAATGCTGCAAAGAAAGCGTGAGTTACTCATCTGTGTGTGTCTACAACACACACACAAACCATTCATGCCCCAAACTAAGTGACTTCTCCACAAACAAACACTCTTGTCTGCTGCTTTGTACGTACACTTTAGCTTGCCCCCGTGATAGTTCATACACTGTCAATGCAGTAAGGCAGGTGCACGTGGGCGTGCGGTAAATGGAAGACCAAAGTGTCAAAAATTACACATGATAGAATGGTCCATGGGTGAGCTGCTAGATGCGTATAGTGAGGTGAGACTTCAGTACAAGTCGTCTTCTGGCAGCCGCAGATTTCAATAGGTAGTGCTTGTGGCAATATGCACATGCAAATTATATGCACTGCACTTGAGTCTGTGCCTGGCTGGGTGTCCCCATGCGCTGCATTAGTTTCTGGCTAGGAACACTACTGTGATAATAACTCAGCTTCTATGGACCAGGGGGGACTCAAGGAAATGTGCGACGGCCCCTGTGTGTGCCCCTGACAACTTGTAAAGCTACTTGGCATTTGTTCCTCAACGCATCTTAAAGTAAAAGATTTGGGCTGTATGTGGCAAGAAGACCTGGGCTGTGAAACCCAGGTGGGAGCTAAGACCAAAGCAGTACACTTCGTCATCCGAATGCTACGTCAAGCACTTCCCTACATACCAACTAAAGATCATGCATCTGTAGTAGGAGCTCTTACTAGTGCCCACTTAGACTATTGCAACAGTCAATTGTTGGGTATTCCTATCAAACAGCTTCAGCGGCTTCAGAGGGCGCAAAATGAGGCCATCAGATTGATATTTAGACTGAAGAAAACTGATCATGTTTCATCTTTTCGCCGAAAGTTGCACTGGCTATTAGTCGATAATTGCATCAAATTTAAGACAGCGTGTATTGTCTATAAATGTGTTAATGGCATGGCTCCCTTGTATTTACAAGAGCTAATACAGCCATATCAACCCACGTGACAATTGCGATCTTGTGATAGACACCCTTTAACCATTCCACACTCGGCTTCCAGAACCAGAGGTGACAGAAAATGTTCCGTCTATGGTCCCAGGTTGTGGAATTCGTTGCCGTTTTCTCTAAGAACCATGAGCTCACTTCTTCAATTTCGTCAGGCACTGAAGACTTTCCTTTTTAGGTAGTTGTCCCTATTTCATCTGGGATTCTTATTGAACTTTGCTTCTACCTTTAGTTGTGTCATCTGCGCCGATATGCGGTTTATTTTGTTTGGTGCGCTTTACAAATGCAAAAAATCAAAATCAAATCAAAAATCAAATTAACTGTACAGTGCGCTTCTTCAACAATGCCTGGCCAAGCTCCCCAGCACTGGCGCTACTTATCATGCATGTGAAAGTGGCCTGGTGGAAGGTTGGCTACGGTGTGGCCCCTTGTGCTGCTCACCTTGCTTGGAGCACCTGGAAACACGTCTGCTTCTGTTGAACGTCTGAGCACAAGCCCTGTGCTTCTGCTTGCGCACACATGCGCTCGTGTGCACCATAGAATGTGGCCAGGTTTCAGTAGTACTTGGCCCCGTGTCTGCTTGGAAAGGTAGTCTGGAGGCTCATTTTCCTGCAGAAAGGGCATAAACGATATTAATAAGGCTGGAAAGTTCCCTGTGTGTGTGTCTTCATGCTGGTTGTCACTGGGCCATGTTTGAGGTCTACATCCCATCTGAACACCTCCCACCATCAGTGGTGACTTTGACAGCCAAAGGGTGTAGGCTACTGTCTACAGCATGAAGTGCATCAAGCATATATACAGGCAAGAAAAGAACATACATCACCATCCACATCAATTAATGGAGATAACAGTCATTTACTCACCCACATTGATTGCAGACATGCCGTGGAGAAAATCCACTAAATCCCCACTAGGGGTGTTAACACAAGTAGTACAGCAGCAGACAGGCCACAGATATGACGAAAGTCCAATGCCCTTGTGTAAATGGTTGTTACACTCAACCATCCTTGTGAGCACATGGATAAGGGAAGCAGGAGTGGCCTATGTGAGTCAGGACCCCAAGCTGCAAACACATACACGGGACAAGCTTGAAGGGCCCAGCTAGAACAGACAGTGGATGCTTTCAAAAGCCACAAAGCACCACACTGTCACATGAATGCACAATAGACAAGCAATATTAAACTATATTAACTAATTAAACTAACTATAAAAAACCTATATTACCTAATTAAACTAACAATAAAAAACCATATTAACTAATTAAACTAACTATAAAAATAAAATTAATTGCCACATATGACCCGGATGTGGGAGGCACCTAGGTGGGGGGAGGTACAGGGTGCACCTCAACACCCACATGCGATGATGTTGAGACAAAAAAAAACCTCCATGGGCTCAATGCCTGCACAGCCCGACCTGTGTGGGAGATAACTTGTCCTCCTCATCATCCTCTGGCTGAAAAGGTTGACATGGCACAGTACCCTGACCATGCCTAGGTGCAGCTTGCCCCTCGTTGGCAGCAAGTCTGTCGGACGGGTGAGCCTGGTTCTGTGCGGTGATGACACATACGTCAGCATATAGAACCTTGCGTGATACGCGTGCTTCCTCTTGCAAGATAACACGTGTAACACTGAGTTCTACCTGCATGGCCTGGCTGGACAACTGGTACACCTCCCGGCAAGCACGTAGCTCAGCCGAGATGGTATTCTCTAGATCCTCCAACCTCTCCTCTGACCGCGTCCTCTGGGACATCAATAGCACACCCAGAGTAGATCTGAGGGATTCATAGTCAACCCTCATGGCCTCCATGTGTGCCTGTGCGTGAGCAGCAAATGCTTGAAGAAAAAAAAAACATTTCAGCCCGGCGTGCCCTGTCTGAGGCTGCCATGCCCAGCCTGAGCGAGCGGGCCATGGACTGTGCCGCCCACTGCTGGAGCTCCACCTGCCTAGCAGGGGGGAGCACGGATTGGGCCACACGTGCCATGCTCTCAGCGATGTTATCAATTGCTGCCCCCTAATGTTCTGAATTGGCAACCATGGCTTGCTCCCACTCATATACCCCAGTGGCATGCAGCCACCACATTGCTGGGCTTGACACCTGCGGGCCCCAAGGAGCCGACGTCCTTGTTGGATTGGCACCGCCCGCGGTTGCAGGACTACTTTCCTCTGTTGACGTGATGCCCCAGGCAAATCAGTAACTGGTGCAGAGGGTGACCCTATGTCCCGATCCACCACAGGCAGAGGTCCCACCACTGTCTGGCCCCTCATTGCAGGTGTCGCGGACAGAGGAGCGTCCACATCAGAATCACTCACCACTGACGAATGGACCCGATGCACATCCAACTCGACATTGTCGTCAGAGTGATCATCTGGGCTAGACTCATTGCCGGCCGTAGACAAGATGGTCGGTAACACAAGTGGGTTCTCGTGGTCTACCACCCCACGACCCCCACTTGTGCTGGGTTGCTGGTGTGATAACAACCCTGTGCCTGGCATGACAACACCAACCGATGGCTCCATTGCGTCATCATCTGAAAAGGAAGCATGCCTACATGGAGTAGATGCATTCAGGTAGAACACACAAGCACATCAGTCATGCCATGACATAGTCCCAGTGATGAGAGGAAAGACACCCCAGGCTACATGCAGAAGGGCCAGTGAGCTGGAACATGGACCGGAGGGGCAGCCGGGTGACTAGCATGTGAGTAGGGTGCAAGTGTGGTGATGAGGACAGTCCACGTCTGCTCTACAAATCCAGCATCCTGCACAGCAGGCACATATCAGTGAAGCATTGCATGACTTGCACATGAGAACCATGTACACATGACATGTAGTGGCAGTCAAGTACAACACATCACACAAGCAAACCACACATGGCTTCGACAAACACGTGACAATACTCACTGGACGGGGCATCAACGTCCAGCATCTATCCCACTCCTTTGACCATTTCTGCCGGTATGAACTCCACAATGACTGACTCGTGCAAAGTGAGGTCTTCCTCCTCAGGTGTTTGCCCACTGCCAGTCACCAGAGTCATGTTGTAATTAGAGCCACACTTCACTTTAATACTGCGTTTGAGGTCATCCCAACGCTTTTTGCACTCTTGAGCTGTGCGCACCTCATGGCCGAATGCACTCACACAATTCACAACTTGCTTCCAGTCGGACATACGATGGGCAGCCGTAGTTTGACAATTCGGCCCCACTAGCATATCACGGTTGTGGTGCCTCACGTAGTCCACAAGGAAGTCCAGTTCCTGCACGCAGAAAGGCTTCTTCCTCGACATGCCGGAGGCCGGAGCTGTGTCTGGGTCCCAGCCTCTACTGCAGGTGCAACCTTCCTCCTCTTGGACAGTGGTCCGGACCCTGGCTGGCAAATTCCGCCCTGATCAGTATGGGCAGTTGCGCTGGTGGATTGAACCAAGGGAGTGGCAGGTGGAACAAGGACAGAAGCCTTGACTTGTGTCAGTGGCTGCTGGGTGCCCTGGAATGGACCCTGCACAGCAACATCCGCTGTGCCATGGTCATTGTCCGGGACTGTCCTGGATGGTAGACTCACAACCGGGGTGGTGTCGGCTGCATCTGCCCATGCACTTATTAACACCCGGCTGTTTGGGGCAGCAGATGACATTACTGCCCCAGGGACATGTGCCTCGGTCAGGGCAGCCCTGCATGCACTTTCGGTGTTTCTCCTGACCTCATGGAAATCTTCCTGGGACTCTTCAGGTGCCAAAGCAGCCTCCGCTGGCAAACCCTGAGCCTGGGTGGTGGTGTCCGCAGCTGCACCTGCAGCTACCACTACCCTTGGGCCCGTGACAGTCAATGAAACGACTGCCGGATCACATGGGCGCCAGTGCCAGATGCAAGAACTGCATCTCCCGAAGCCACAGGGGGTGGTGGCATGACTGCACCAACACGTGGCACAACATCGTGCCGAACTGGCGCACCCCTGCTTCTTCCCCCTCTTCAGCCACCCTGGACACCCTGGTAAAGGAACGCTGTATGTGGCACAGATGTAGTAGTGCCGGCACAGATGTAGTAGTGCCAATGGGAGGTATACATGACATTTGTCCTGGGCAATTGGGGTGAATGGGGTGGGATACAAGATGTTAACAGCACCCCTGCACCTGCAAGGCTGTATGTAACACCGGTGATAAAGTGATGGGTCACGCAATGCTCAGGCACCCCAAAACTGTAGTAAAACCATGCACGCAACCCCCGGTAGCCCATGTGTGTGGAATTAACCTCCCGCAGTAAGCGGTGGCACTCAGGGACACGAAAAACACATATGCGTGGGACCCGCAGGCTACTATGACCTCGAAAACGGGTACGCGATACACAGTGGCATCCGCAGTGGGAAAAATAGCGTGCACGACTCACCGTCCGACTAGCGTGATAATACACGCGTAGCCAATACCACTGCCAAAAGAAGAGATATGTCCTTGATCCACTGTGAAGTTGTGATGGCGCGCAAAACAACATGAAGTAGCAACACACACGTTGGTCTCCACGAAAGGCACATACAGCGAACTGCTGGCCTCGCTCACCTTTAACCCGTGCTGAGGGAAACACCTGCGTGCGTCACTTCACTTACGCACTAAGGCCCTTTCCTCAAATTGCACGCAGTGACACCCGGACGTGCAGTTTTTGCACGTGTACAATCAACATGCACCCGTGTGAAGGAAAACGCCCGTGCATGTTACGTCACAGATGCGCTTACGCGCTAAGGGCCTTTCCTCAAATTACAAGCTGACGTGCAGTTTTTTCACGTGCCAAATCACTCCGTATCAAGCTTGCCACGCGGCAACACACAGAAGACCATGCTCCTGCCTAGAAGGCCATTTTCCTGACCCCCAGAGCCCCGAGCACGCTCCCACCTGCCATCTGCTGCTGCCTGCCTGCCTACTGGCCACGTGTCCTGCTATTTGGTGCCTGCACATCAGCCATCTGCAGGGGTCCAGTTGCTGTGACCACCCCTGCTGGAACAGAAGACTCCTGACTGGTATTCCGTCGCTCCACAGCCCAGCCCCAGGAGCCAGTTGCCCACCCACACCTGCTTCGGGGGTTGCCATGTCCGACACAACACCATCTGTCACCAGTGGCAACCCCCGAGCAGAGAGGCCCAGGGCTGCCTGCTTCACTGTCAATGAAGTTGGCATCCTGGTGGAGTCAGTCCTGGGGCATTATGATGCCCTCTTTGGAAGTTCACGCGCCGACAATGAAGGACGGAAGAGGATCTGGAAGGACATTGTGGCTGCCATCAACGCGGAGGGGGTGGCAGCCCGTGACATGCAACACATCCGGAAGCGCTGGGAGGACTTCAGGTCCAGGACCCTCAGCAAGGCCTGGCGGCTCTTGGAGGCAAAGTATGCAGAGGGATGCCGGGTCCGCCTTACCAATATCCAGATGAGGGTCCTGGAACGCATACATCCAGCGCTCCACCTCCAGATCTTTCAGAGGCAGACCCGTCCGGAGTCAAGCAGTAAGTGTTCATGTGTACAGATGGGACGCTGTGCATGTTGAGGTGTGGCAGGAGTGTGCAGGTTGCACATATGTCTTGGAAGGCCCATGTATGGATTTGTATGTACACGGACATGAGCCTGCCGCATGTGAGTCCAGTCATGTGAGAGGCACATCAATTGTGTATGTGTTCAAATGCATGGTGCCCAAATACATGTGTAGGTGCACACATGTTTAAATTTCTGTGTATGTACTTTGGCATGGTTGTGGTGTGACACATGGATGCTGGTTCCACCTTCATGTATGTGCACAATGTACCTGTGTGTATGTGTGTGTATTTGACATGTGTGCCACTGTCATACACCATGGATGCATGTGACACCGACATGTAGGAGGCTAATTGGCAGATGTGACATGGATGCCGATGATTTCACTGCGACAGGTGGTGATGTACAGATGCATTATGTCTGGTGGCGTGTGTGCATGTGTTCGGCACTCCCCGTGTTGCATGTGACGTCAGGCTAACCTTCAAATGCTCATGCTGTTGTATGTGTATGAATGGTGCTGCCTGCTGCAACATTCCTGTTAATTTGTGCATGTTTTTGGGTTCAAATGATATGTGTGTTGGGGAGTGTGATGCCATGTGTGAAGTTTGAGACTGCCACTCATGTGCAACTGTCATGTGCGTATCAGACCATTGTACAGTGCCCTGATTCCTGTGTTCTGTCTCTCCCTGTCTGCAGCGTTAACTGATGAAGAGGGCAGAGATGGTGCTGTGGAGCAAAGCGGAAGGGATCCCACCGCCAGCCGGAGAATCAAGGCCCAGCTCTGCTCCCATGTTGTCATCTCGTCGGGGAGTGAGGAGTCTGGTGCTGCACCTGCGGCCGCAGCTGGCGAGCGTAGGTCCAAGAGGCGGAGGTCGGAGGTGGACTCCTCGGCAGTAGAAGGGGCAGCTGAGACCCCACAGGGGCCTATGGATGAAGATGGCATGGAGTAATCCAGGTTGGTGGAGGGTTTGGTTGAGGAGGAGGCCATAGAAGGGCCACACATAGGGTCTGGAGGGGGGTATTACACTGGGGCAGGGACAGGAGGCAGTACAGGCGGCCGCGGAGGTGCCTGTGTGTAATCCTGTCCCCGATCCTGTGACTGCATCATCCCGTACCAGCAGGGATGCTTTCGTCCAGACCCGTTTTCAGCGAGGGGATCCGCTGACAACAACTAGCCTTCCTCTCCCTGTGGACGTTGCAATCCGGGACCGTGTTGAGCATGTCCTGGCTGGGGTGGCGTTGCGTCAACTTGGCATCCGGGATGACGTACAGGGTTCTCGTGTGGATGCTACACGTTATTTCAGATGCCTCATTGACCACGTCGACCTACTAGGACAGGTCACCGGTGCTGGGTTCCTCCGTGTGCTGGACCTTCTACCAACCCCCTCCTCATCTAAACCCCCTATGCACTAGTCGTCCTCCGTGCCATCTTCCTGCCCAAGTATCACCCGGGTACCCTGTAGAGCTGCCTCTGACCTGGCGGCCAGGCTGGTGGAGGACACATCCCTGCCACAGTCGGGAGTCGGAGGTCCAGCAGGGGTGGCCACCCCAACAACTGGACCCCAGCAGGATGAGGACGTGCATGCATCAACAGGCAGGGCACATGCACGGCAGCAGCAGGCTCAAGGTGGGAGCGATGATGGCTCGGGGCCATCAAAATCAGAGGGGCAGGCATCGGCCGGAGGGCAGGAGGACCCTGGATTGGGAGTGTCTTCCGTGTGGCAGCGGTTGGGCTGTCAAATAGATGCGTAGTGGCGGCGGGTGGAAGAGGCATGGCTCACTATGGTCAGGGCGGAGAACTCCATGCGCAGGGCGTTGAGGCGGGCTGAGTGCCTCGAGGAAATTCGCAGGGAGTTGGAGGTGGAAATGGCTTTATCCCAGCAAGACCTCAGGGCCATGGAACAGGCCCGACCCCAGGACGTTGAAGAGGAGTTTGATGATGCCCTGGCCCGGGACATCAACAAGTGAGCCGTTGGACTTGCCCGCTGTCTTTGTAAATAGTTCTGTAGGTGTAAGTTTCCTTTCTTTTTTTTTTTTCCTTTGGGGCGCATGGAACATGCCCCGCCTTTTTGTATATAGTTATTTATTAGGTAGGCTTTTTGGTAGGTGGCTTTTGGATTGTTGGGCTCATGGACCCTGGATTTTTACATTGTATATAGTTCTGGACTGGATTTGACTTCTTTGAATTATTTTTTTACCATGGAGCAATGGTTTTCTTGATTTTTTAAACAATGGTTTTAGTTTAATGGACGAACGCTTTGGAGCCATTTTTATTTGGATTTAATTTGATTCAGCATTCACATTTTCTCATTCATTTTGGACGTCCAGGCTTTTTTAAATTATTTCTTTTCGTGTGTGATTTTCTTTCGTTCCTTCAATTTTGTATATAATACATTTTTGTTTCATACTTCATTTGTGTGGTATTCTCTCATTGGTTTTGTGCATGTCACGTTGTGGTTTTTATCATTCACGTGCCCTCATTGTGTGTGTCTGACAGACATGTATTGATGTGCATACTTGTCATTAGGGATCTAGCATGACATGGGGATTTCAATATGGAGCGGATGGAATGCTTGGTTGGGTGTTTGGACTGGGGTTGCGTAGGCTGCGATTTGGGTGACCATAGGGGCCATGAGTGTGGATCGTGATGATGTGTTGGGTGGAGGGATATGAGTCGGGGCCTGCTGGCAGGTGCCCGTCACTGGGGGTGGAGTGGGGGACTTGAGTCGTGGCCTGTTGGCAGGTTCCCATCACTGGGGGTGGGTGGATGGGTAGGGGACATGAGTCGGGGCCTGCTGGCAGGTTCCCGTCACTGTGGGTGGGTGGGTGTATGGGTGGGGGACATGAGTCAGGGCCTGCTGGCAGGTGCCTGTCACTGGGGGTGGGTGTATGGGGAGTGGACATGAGTTGGGGCATGCTGGCAGGTGTCTGTTACTGGGGGTGGGGTTTTGGAACATGAGTCAGGGCCTGCTGGCAGGTGTCCATCACTGGGGATGGGTGGATGGGTGGGGGACATGAGTCGGGGCCTGCTGGCAGGTGCCCGTCATTGGGGGTGGGTAGATTGGTGGATGACATGAGTCGGGGCCTGCTGGCAGGTGTCCGTCCCTGGGGTTGGGTTGGGGGGACATGAGTCGGGGCCTGCTGGCAGGTGCCCATCACTGGGGGTGGGGGACATGGGTCGGGGCCTGCTGGCAGGTGCCTGTCAATGGGGGACATGAGTCGGTGCTCACAAATGTGCTCACAAGTGCATGGTGCCATGTGGACTGCCTGCGGGGCATGGTGAGGGTTGTAGGGTAGTCCCCTGTGGTGTGGGCTGCCTGCAGGGCATGGGGAGGGGGGAAACCGCACACCCGGAAGGGCCCATGATGCCAAATTGCATGTGAAACTCCCCGCATCCCCCCCAAATACACGTACCCCGCTCTCGCCTGGAGTATCGTGTGTGAAACTTCCTGCGCGCCCCCGAAATACACATAACACGCTCGCCCAGGGCCTATCGAGTGTGAAACTCCCAGCGTACCCCCCAAATACACGTACCCCGCATGCATAGGGCCTATTGCATGTGAAACTCCCTGTGTACCTGCCAAATACACGTACCCTGCTCGCACAGGGCCTATCGCATGTGAAACTTCCCACGTACCCTCCAAATACACGTACCCCGCTCGCACAGGCCCTATCACATGTGAAACTCCCCGCGTACCCCCCAAATAAACATACCCCACTCACACAGGGCCTATCGCGTGTGAAACTCCCTGCGTACCTGCCAAATACATGTACCCCACTCTCGCCTGGTGTATCGCGTATGAAACTTCCCGCGCACCCCCGAAATACACATACCACGCTCGCCCAAGGCCTATTGAGTGTGAAACTCCCAGCATACCCCCCAAATACACGTACCCCACTTGCACAGGGCCTAGCGCATGTGAAACTCCCCGCGTACCCCCCAAATAAACATACCCAGCTCACACAGGGCCTATCGCGTGTGAAACTCCCTGCGTACCTGCCAAATACACGTACCCCGCTTGCACAGGGCCTATCACGTGTGAAACTCCCCACATACCCCCAAATACATGTACCCCTCTCTCGCCTGGAGTATCACATATGAAACTTCCCGCGCACCCCTGAAATACATGTACCATGCTCGCCCAAGGCCTATCGAGTGTGAAACTGCCTGCGTACCCACCAAATACACGTCCCCCGCTCGCCCAGGGCCTATCGCGTGTGAAACTCCTCACATACCCCCCAAATACATGTACCCCACTCTCGCCTGGTGTATCGCGTATGAAACTTCTGGCACACCCCCGAAATACACATACCACGCTCGCCCAAGGCCTATTGAGTGTGAAACTCCCAGCGTACCCCCCAAATACACGTACCCCACTTGCACAGGGCCTAGTGCCTGTGAAACTCCCCACGTACCCCCCAAATACACGTACACTGCTCGCACAGGGCCTATCGCGTGTGAAACTCCCTGCGTACCTGCCAAATACACGTACCCCGCTTGCACAGGGCCTATCACGTGTGAAACTCCCCACATACCCCCAAATACATGTACCCCGATCTCGTCGGGAGTATCACATATGAAACTTCCCGCGCACCCCTGAAATACACGTACCATGCTCGCCCAAGGCCTATCGAGTGTGAAACTGCCTGCGTACCCACCAAATACACGTACACCGCTCGCACAGGGCCTATCGCGTGTGAAACTCCCCACATACCCCCAAATACATGTACCCCACTCTCGCCTGGTGTATCGCGTATGAAACTTCCCGCGCACCCCCGAAATACACATACCACGCTCGCCCAAGGCCTATTGAGTGTGAAACTCCCAGTGTACCCCCCAAATACACGTAGCCCACTTGCACAGGGCCTAGCGCGTGTGAAATTCCCCACGTACCCCCCAAATACACGAACACTGCTCGCACAGGGCCTATCGCGTGTGAAACGCCCCACATACGCCCCAAATACACGTACCCCGCTCGCACAGTGCCTATCGCGTGTGAAACTTCCCGCATACCCCCCAAATACATGTACCCTTCTCCGCCTGGAGTATCGTGTGTGAAAGTTCCCGTGCACCCCCAAAATACACGCAGGCAGCACACGCACCCTCCCCATGCCCCGCAGGCAGCCCATGCTCCCTGGCCATGCCCCACAGGCAGCCCACACCACAGGGGGGACTTTTCCACACAATTTACCTGGCGCACGCGGGGTACATGTATTCTGAGGGGTGCACAGGGAGTTTTACACGTGATGGGCCTGGCGCGAGCGGGGTATGTGTATTCTGGGGCATGCCCGGGAGTTTTACATGCGTTTTCGTGGTTGGGGGGCTGTATGCTGGTCCACTGGCCTTTGCGCCATGTACTGGATTTGTGCAATGTTTTGGGCACACGGGGTGGGGTTGGGGCCGTAACTGGTGCTGCTGCAGGGTCGCTGCGCCACTCTGCGCCACGGATGCTTATGGATGTATTAATCCATGAATACGCTGTGCGTCTAAATGGGTTTTGGCCATGCGGCTGGCACAGACTGCCACACGCGCACTCTGTGCACCAGCCGCGTGTGCCACTTGTGCGCCGAATTCTATGAATTACTCTCTTAATGATTTACTCCACATTCTAAGATTTTAAGTAAAGATCGCAAGTTCCCTTTGATCTGCCTGGAACCTTCCAATTAGCTTCATATTTCTATAACATACGCTAAGGTCATATTTAAATCCTCTATCTCATAGGAAGAGGAGACAAATCAAAACGGCAAAATGCTACTCATCTTTACTTTTTACCCACTGTAAGCCATAATTAATCAGTTAAATATCATGTAAAATATGACAGACTTTCTTTAATCCAAATAGACTTTGTTTCATGCTGTCCACGGAACGTGCCCCGGTGTCACCCTTCCGGTAAGGTAATATCAAGCTTTATTGCGGTCCAACTGTCGCGGCCACCTTTAGCAAGCATAATAAGTGCATGCATAAAGCGGCTATGGGCATCACTATGCATAAAACATTGGTTGGGTGACCCTGAATTATCCTAATGCAAACATTTGTCACGCTGACATTTACAAAAATATCTGAACTGTGTTCCTCCTGGTTTATTATAATTGTACGTTTCCTCTCCTCATGAAACCTGCTGGTTTATGAACTTTAATCATGCAAAGTACTTTTAGCAAAGCATTTTCATCTGGAAGGAAGGAGAGTCGTTCCTGTGTTCTGATAGATAAGGAAATGGCGGTGCACCATGTGTTTATATCCCTTCAATATTACAATACCCGGGTGCTCAACTATTGATGTATATTAGCGTGCACCGTGCAATGAGATTCGTTGTAAAGAAGGTTATTTGATCTATTGTGTTTTAGAGCCTTTCATTTTGATTAACTGGTCTTATGTTAACAGCATTCGACTATTGGTATTCGCTCATATTCATGATCATGTGAAATCTTTTCATGTAAGTGTGCCCGCATAATGTTTACTACAATCTTGCGTGACGCCATTTATATTTTTGTATTCAGATTTGTGCTCACGGCTGTGGGAGCACTTTTATCGTGGCTGCTGTGTCTGTAGGTCTCCGAACATTTCTCAAGATTGGGGCAGGTAATGTTGCTTTGCCTAGTTTTCAGGGTTGTGGATGGATGGTCACCTCACATGTTTTAATGTTGGGTGTTTTTGTTAAAGCCAACTAATGACAAGAAAAGTTATCAGTTGGCTTGCAGCACCAACCTCCGCAGGAAAAAAAAGGAAAGACATTTGCCCCCAGGATGACCCACAAGGTGCAAATGGCGTTTATGCCCCGTTGGGAGGGCGGACATGGCCGTTAACGGGCCTACCATGGCTCTGGATGGCAGGTTGCTACTGGCCATGTCCACCCTTCCACCAGGGCATGTAAGGCATAATGTTTTACAGTAGGGGGCAGTCTGAAAAAAAACACATTTTGTGATAGGTAGTGTGCCATAAAACTCTGGTGCGTTTGTAGTGCAAATATTTGCAATATCTTGAATTAAAAGGGTTTTCTGTCTCTTTGTCTTTGACGTTCCCATTATGGATAGTCACATTCATATCCTTGATATACTGTCCTGGGATTCTGCAATGTTTCACAACATTCCGCTGGGGAAGGCTCGTGGGAAAGGCTGCTTGCCTGGCTGTGCCTATGCGGGGCTGGACAGCGGCCTGGCGACCCATTCCACTCTACAGCTCCTTTGTCACCTTTCACCGTCAAAACTGTGGATTCCCATCATAACACATATGGTAAGACGAGCATCCACAGTTCGTCTGGAAACTGCCTTGTGTAATTATACTTTCTCTGAGATCCTTACCGTTTCCACTCTTCTCCCCCTCTATTATGCTCTCACTCTGTACTCTCGGACATGTGAGTACTCCGGTATACATTTGAGTTTTCGTTTACCTAATGGCACCTCTCCCTCTGCCTCATGCTGTCCCTCTTGCGCCACACTTAAATGTAACATGCCATATCTGCACTCAATATGAAGCAGCTTTCGATCCACCTGACCCTCAGACCTTCTGTACTTTAACCAGCAACTCGGCTGCGCTTCAAACACTTACATTACATTTGCCTAAGTTTGAAAGGCACTCTATCTGCTACAACCACAGAACTTTATACTTACCACCTTCACGTGCTGCATATTCCTGATTAATTTGTCCTTTGTGTATGCATGCCTGATGTAGCTCTCAGCTTGTATATTTCTGCCAATTATGTCCTTTTGTATACACGCATGATATAGCTCCCTGTAACATGAGAGGCTTTATCAGTTTGTTTATTTCTTCCAATTTATGTCTTTTTGTATGCATGCCTGATGTAGCTCCCCATAACATGAGGAGAGGCTTTACCAGCTTGTATACTGCATTCACTTTTCTCACAAAGCAAACACTTTTCTGTAACCAGCGCCTAGATATCTCAGGGATTTGCCTGCTGAAATAAATGTAACATAAATAAATAAATAAGAACTACTTTATTCCTGTGGGTAAGGTTGGAGCAATTGCATATGTTTGTTGTCCGAAGGTCTGGCAGTTTTTGTCCATTGTTAGGATGTGTGCACAGGTTTTGCTTTGGGGTGCTTTTAGCAGGCTTGCATCCACAGATATGTTGTCGTTTGTCAAATTGTTAGGCTCTCTGAAGGCTAGTAATGGGGTTTATGGGCAGATTTATCTCAAACCTTTTTCTGCCTAGAGAACTGGTTGAAGGTTCCTGGTGATCTTGCACATGACTAACAGTTGTGGGTGGTAGGAAAGAACAATGGGTGCACAGTTATCGCGCCCTATCTGTTTGTATTGCAGCTATTCTATGTGGGGTAATGCTTTTGCTCTATTGATTTGGACATCTGGGAATTCTGTGTTTGTAGCCTTGATTTATGAATTCCCTCCTGACATTTGTTTGATGTTTCGTGCCTTCTATTTGAGCAAATCCTGTAGTAGAAAATAGCTTGCCTAAAGATGGTAAAATGACTTAAATGGTTTGGGTGGAAAATGTCACACTAAGTAACTGATGTGGTCTGTGGATGTGTGTGTGTTGCATTTGTATTTGTGTTTGTGCTTATATAATGTAAACTTTCCTAGTTTGTTTGCCATGTTGGAAGGAGAGGTGACAGTTTACAGTTACATGGATGTCCAATACTATGGGGGTGGTATATACCTCAGAGTACTAGGTCCTACGTGATCATCAGGTATTTACTGTAGAGCATTGTCGTCAGCAGCTTACTAAGTGGTTCGAGAATTGGATTGTTCTGAGTGTGTCTGGGATTGTGTTCCACTAGGATAGGGCATAGCAAGAGAAGGCCTGTTTCCTGGATTTCTCTTTGCATGCTTGTTTACTATTATTTTTTTGATGTCTGTATTGTTATTTCTTTTATGCTGAATGTGGTGTCTCAATAGTGAACTGCCTTTGCAGAGTGTGAGAGTTTAAGTTGAAACAGTGGATGGAATTAATTAAAACTATTGTGAAACTGCATAATGTCCTGCTCATAGGAAGTATGATATGATATGATATGATATGATATGGCATTCATAACGCGACTATACACAAGTGTTTCAAGGCGCAATGAGGCAAGGGAGGTGGAACAAAGGGAAGACAGAGACAACGACCTTACTAGGTGACATCGAGATTGCGCAAGTGCAGGGGAAGGGGGAAGGGGAAAAGTGTGAGGGGAAAGGGGCAAGGGGGCAGTGCAGTACATGGGATTGACAATAAAAATAAATAAAATAAT
Organism: Ambystoma mexicanum; assembly: GCF_040938575.1. Taxonomy (NCBI): domain Eukaryota; kingdom Metazoa; phylum Chordata; class Amphibia; order Caudata; family Ambystomatidae; genus Ambystoma; species Ambystoma mexicanum. The sequence goes on from NC_090941.1 coordinate 434,698,448, forward strand.
AAAGCAATAAGTAAAAGTGTGGCCAGCTGGTGGCAAGTGCAAGGGTAAGTGCAGACATTAGGTGTCAAGTGCTTGGGGGGAACTGTATGGATACAGAAAATAGTCTCCAAGTGTGGGGGGATGCAGGGGAGGCAGTGCAGGTGTGCAGCTGGTGGAGAAGGGCACCAGACCCCAGATCATAGAGTAGCCAGGTGACCAGTGCAGTTTCAGATTCAGCCAGGAGTTCAGCAGGGGAGAGGAGGAGAGAAAGCAGACGCAAAGAGGAAGGTTTTGAGGTGCTTCCGGAACCAGAGATGGTTCTCCTCAAGTTTCATAGAGGCAGGGAGGCTGTTCCAGAATGACACCCCAGGCTAAGAAAGAGATCGACCACCAACTCGTTGGTTGGAGAAGCGACTAACCCTGAGGAAGTTTGAGGCGGGTGAGCAAAGAGCTTGAGAAGGAAGATATTTAGCAAGAGAGAGTTTCAGGCATTTAGGCCCTCGGCCCCAGAAGGCCTTGTGGACAATGCAGATGGTTTAGAACTTAATTCGTGCAGCCACTGGGAGCCAGTGCAGAGATTTCAGTCCTGGAGAGATACAATCCCTGGGCTTGAGGCCAAGAACAAGTCTTGCAGTCCTGTTGTGGATGAGTAGCAGAGGGTGGAGAGTAGAAGCAGGCAGATTTCAAAAGAGGCTGTTGCAGTAGTCCAGCCTAGGGAGAACCAGGGCTCTGGAGACAGTGAGCTTCTGGGGGAAGGAGAGGAAAGGAAGAATACCTCTGAGAAGGTGCAGCTGGTCGTGTCACTTCTTAGAGATGTCAGAGATGTGAGAGAAGAGAAGGAGGGTGTGGAGTTGAAGATGACCCCAAGGTTTTTAGACTCACAGGTGGGAGCAGGAAGAGGGCCAAGAGAGGCCGTACAGAGAGTGACAGGAATGGAGGGTGCAGGTGTGCCAATGAGGAGAATCTCAGTCTTACTGGCATTAAGGCAGAGAGCATTGGCAGCACACCACTCCTGGGTAGCAGACAGACCGTCAGAGATGAGAGAAGGAGAAGAAGTGGCAGCAGGGAGCCTGAAAATGAGTTGAGTGTCATCCACATAGAACTGAAAGTTGGGGCATAGAGCGGCAATGCAGTGGGCAATAAGTGCCAGGTACTGGTTGAACAGCCAGGGAGAGAGGTTAGACCCCTGGGGAGCACATCAGGTAGAGATAGAGGAGAGGAAGGACCCAAGTTGGATCTGGGAGAGTTGATCATAGAAGAAAGAGGTCAGCCAATCCAGGGCCTGATCAGTGATAACAAGGTTATCACATAGACGGTTGAGCAGGGTGGCATGGTTGACTGTGTCAAAGACAGAAGAGAGATCGAGTAAGATGAGGACACAGGGGCTGTTGGAATCGAGGTTAGAGAGCATGTCTTTGAGGATGTTCAGGAGAACACTTTCCGTGCTTCTGGCAGTTCTGAAGCCAGACTGATGGTCATGGAGACAACCAACAGATTCAGTGTGAAGATTAAGCTGGGAAATGACCAGCTTTTCCAGGAGTTGTCCCAGGAAGGAGTGATGGAGATTGGGCGATAGTTAGCCGGGCAGGACGGGTCGGCCGAGGGTTTCTTAAAAAGAGGGTGCACAAAGGAGTGCTTCAGGGGGGAAGGGAAGACTCCAGTTGAGAAGGAGTGGTTGCAGACAAGTATACATAAGAATAATGTCCTCAATGTAGTAGAGGTTGTTTGCAAATTCATGCAGCAGGTGGTGTTGCATTTGTGTTCCGGCTGTGGCAAAAGAAGATGGGCTTATTGCAGTGACAGTTCAGGAGCCCCAGTAATTCCTGTTTTCTGAGGGTAGATGTCACTGGCAAATAAAAATGAGTGTGGATCAGGATACATTGTAAAAGGGGATCAATGACCAGAGAGAGACATAACACATGAGTTCAAAGGGTTTTATTTGGAAACTATAACAGTGCAGAGGTAAAATAAATAAATAAATATGACCTAATATATAACTGGAATGTATCATGATAGGCACAGTGATTTCAAACTAAAAGTTCAAAATGTGTTTCATGCAGCCTTCAAATGACACGTTGTGGTGAAACAATTTCTAATGCCTTACAGAGATTTTTCAAGCTTATAGACAGGATATTTTATGGCCAACATAGTGGCAGGTTCTCTGCCTGGGCTAAAGTGTTGGTATAAATAAATGAGTCTTTGAGTGATGTCTCTGGTTTCAGAGCATCTGGGACTTGCATTCTCACAGGTGTCGAGGATGGTCCTCCGCAATCATATTTTTCATGGTGACATATCTCTTTTCTTTCTCTTCCTATTGCTTGTCCTGTGCTTACATGTTGCTGGTCTCTTCCCATCCACTTGGACCTTCAGCTCTACAGTTCAAGGTGCCCCACCACTGTGGGACCCCCAGATTGGGGAGTTGGTAGGACAAGTTCCAGTTTACCTGAACAGTGTGATAGGACAGGAGGATGGTCAACTACTCTTACTCTTACATATGGATGCTATACAACATGAATACTCCTCATCAGAATACAATGCACTCCTCTGATCCTGAAGTTCTTACAGCCAGTTATTGCTAGCTCCTGCTTTAATCGCATCCCACTTGTTCACTCCTCTATTTCTAGTCTTAGCTCCTGCATCACACTCTCCCCCTATTCCCCTGGTAGAACTCCTGCTCTCTATTACTTCTTTACTAACTTGAATACCAGCTCTCTGTCCCTTTCCTACAGTTACTTCACCCTTCGTAACCACTTCTCATCTGTCTACTCTTTCTACTTTCTTCCCATCTCTGCCCTTATGAAACCCTTCCTATGTCTGTAAAAACCCTCCCATAGTTGTCATCCCTTCAAGAATCTTCTTCTTTGCAATCAATGTTATCCAGGCCTTTCCTAGATCTCAAACCTTCCTCACTCTCTGGGCACCACCCTTCCCCTCAATGATCTTGTTGCATTCACGCATTTGGATAGCACCACTCTTGCCCATGATCTTTTATAACTCACTATTGCCACTGGCACCTTTTTCACATGTCTGGGTGCTACCCCTATACCTCAATAATCCACTCCAGCCCACAACCATCTCTTGCACCATCTTCACACCTCTGGTCACAAACCTCTCTCAGGTCATTTTTGCTTCTTTTTGTCCAAAAACTCATTGTTCCTTACCAGCAACACTGTTCTCTTGGCTCCTCTGTTTCATCTACTGGGTCGCCATACTCCTCATGCTCTAAGGCTGCAGTGAGGCCCAGCTTTCAGGAACCTCCTTGGAACAGCCACATAGGGTATGCTCCCACTCAAAGTGTGTCTGTTTTTACCTCCAGCCTTGCTAAAACAGCATGTACATTTTGTATCTAGTTTTCAACTCCTATTCCAACCAATTCTGCTCTCAGACTAAGCCCTTCGGTTTCACCTACCTCCCAGTCTCTTTTTTGAGAAAGGGTATACAGGTATGTCTCTTCAGATTGCTGGTGTAGGACTGGATTGATGTTCCTCAGAGCTGAGGATGGCTTCCAGTTCTGATGTTTGACATTGGAATGGCTGGACCTTTTTCTTGGGTGTTCTGCTCTCTGGTTGTCATGTCCTAACTATTCCTCATTGGCATATGATATGATAAGTCATTTATAACACACTTGTACACAAGTGTTTCTAGGTGCAACAAGACAAGAGAGGGAAGAAAGAGGGAGGACAAGAAAAGCAATCTTACTAGGCTTTGTTTTATTCAGATCGTGCAAGTGCAGCAACGTGAAGTGCAAGGGGGCAGGGGGAGAGGGAAGTGCCAGGGAGAGGGGAAACATAGCAGCATTGCTCTGAGTAAGTACAGCCAGGTCAGCATGGCTCTGGGTAAGTGCAGGTATGCAAGGAACTGTAGGGATAGAGTAACAGCCCCTAAGTACATGGTAGAACCGGAGGAAGCGCAGGGTCACTGATCATGGGAGAGCCTGGTACCCAGTGAGACTTTAAGGGTAGCCAAGAGCCAGTCGGTGTGGCAGAACAGGTAGGTCAGGTAAATTAGCAGGGGAGGGATAGAGAAAAAGCTAAGAAGAGGAAACTCTTGAGCTGCTTTCGATACTTTAGGTGGTCCAGCTAAAGTTTGAGAGGGGCAGGGAGGCCATTCCAAAGGGAGGCACCTGCAGAGGTGAGAGATCATCCTCCCACACTCTGCCTGGAGAAGCGCCTCCCCCTTAGAGAGTTGGAGGTAGCTGAGCGAAGGACTCATGAAGACATGAGACTATCTGTTCCTCACAACATGACAATGGAGGCATTGTATGTGGATGTGAGGTTAATCAGTGAGTATCCCTTCCTAATGCAGGTCCCCATATTTCTCTCTGTGCATACCATTCCTGTATCTCCTTAAAGGGCTAGTTGTTGCATATTCCCATACTTTGATGGAAGGGACAACAATGTTCTTTGGGGTTGGGGAGAACCTGATTTCCCAGATCCTCGATGGTTTCCACTTCCCAGGTAGAGGGGATATGCCCGTTAAAGGGACCCTGTCCCTAACTGGCGCCATGTGAATGTCCCCTGTCCTGAAAGAGGGAGGGTGATCAGGGGTTCCTCCACCAAAGGCTTTCGGATTAATGACCTGCTATCTTGTGGCTGCATCTGTCCCTTTTGCATACCCTAATTGAGCTTCTAGAATGAGAAAGGGGACTTCATTACACATATCTGGAGCTCCCCTGTGATGGATTTATGGGTGTTTTTTATGAGTTCTGGGCACTTGGAATCCTGACTCTCAGGTCCTACTTATCTGTAAAAAGGGACATCAGGAAAACGAGTCCCAAGTACTCTGGTCCCCATCCCGTTCATCACCAAGCAAGTCACCAAGCAAGTCCTCCTATAAAATTCATGCATCTCCTTTTTTATCTGGTGCTGATGGAGTGAGACATGCCTATATGGTTATCAGGATCATCTGTGGAGTTTGGAGTGATGTACCTATGACCAGGTAATGGGGTCTGACGCTGAAGTGCGTCATCACCCTTTCAATTCTCTTGTAGTATTACTCCGACCACACTGAAACTCACTGAAAAGGGGTGCCTTGTTCCAATGCAATTGATTCACTGGTTCCTGTTCTTTACGGCTGTTTGCCACATCATCTGTGAACGGAGGATAGCACGTGGCCAACGTGCTGGTCTTGGTCAGAGCAACAGAGGTTCGAATCCCCGATTTGCACTTAGAAACTGAACTCCGGCACTAAGTGTGTTATAAAAAAACAAAACAATTCAAATTACGCAAAGAAGCTCACCTCTTCCTGACTCAACTGGGTGCTTTGCTCATGCTTGGTCTTTAGGGCTTAGGAGAATGATTTCTCTGAGGCATCCCAGTTGAGCGCAATTGTCAATTGTTTTGCCCCATCACTCCCGGGATTTTTGTTTGATGATTTTTACATATCCCTGGTAAGAGCCATTATCTATTTCATCTGGGTGGGACTGATGTTCGTACTCCCTATGGGCAGTCAGTTGATGCTCTCAAACAGCCTTTAGGACTCAGTCAGAGTGCCGGATCCTTTCCCATGCTGTTGGTTCCCCCGCCTTCCAGGCCTCTGATAGCTGTCTGAATAAGCAAGCCGATAGGTCTATGTTAACCTGTTCCTCGGACAGTTCCAGGTCATTACAACAGTGCAGAAAGAGAAGGGGATACCACATGACATCAAATGCAGCAGTGTAACGACAGGGTATATCCAAATGCAGTGAGACATACGCATTGTAGATAAATATGCCCCAGGTATTTACCTTCAGTGTAGACACCCTGTTTGTTGCCAGGCATTTGTGTGTTCCATATCTCAGAATCAGGACATACTGTCAATGCACAATAAGCTCTTTCCAGGAAAAGGCCAAGAGGTAAGCCAGTGTTGTCCTGTGACCAGTGTGTCTAATGTGATTCTGCGTGTACATGTGGCGCCCTGATGCCTGAGGCTCTGGCGAATTAGATATAAATAAATACATAAATAAATAAATAAGTGGAGAAAATAATTATCCACAAGTTGTTCTCATTATATCCAGTGGCAGTAAGACCGGTGCTCAGGCAAGCACTCCAAGCATGGGAGCCCCAGTCTGTTCAAGACTCAAAGGTGTGTTATTTTCACTCTACCTCTTTGTCTAGTGCTGCTAATTATGTCATGGTTTTGATTCTCAACTTTTAAAATGGGCATAACTGTGTTCAGTCACCCTGGTTGGAAAACATGGTCTGAAATCAGGCATTCTGTATTTTTTTGATTTTTTTAAGCAGAATGGGGCTGGATAGGACTAGGCACATCTGGCATGCTTCACTTCTCCACTCAAAATATCTTAATACAAGCATGTATTTTCATGCTGGTATTAATCCAATGGATACCGACGGAATGCATCTGACTTTTACACCTGGGAAAGGCAGGCAGGGTCACTATGAATTCATTGCAAAGGCACGTAGCGATTGAGAGGCATTTACATATTTTCTGAAATGGAGAGGAAAATGAATGAGTAAAGCCTGTTACCTCCATGTCTTACCCGATTTACAATTGAGTGTTGGCCACTCCATTTCAGAAACAATTAATATTGCATGGAGGGGACCTTTTTCATGCAAGTGCAAATGCATCGTGACCCCTCTGTGAAAATGTACTTTGGGGAACATGACCTTCATTGTGTTTCATCTTGTGTGGGATGCGCATTTTGTTTGTTCATGGTTAAGAGTTGCTCACCTTTTGTGCACATTTTCAACCTGCTTGGTTGGGTCCGCTATTCCAATGTCCCGTTTTGTTGTGCTCTCCTATACAGGCATCATATCATTATCTACGTTTCCTTGGCTGTACTTCTTAATATGGATATTTGCCCAGTGGGAAATGTCATGAGTCCACATTTGTCTACGTACTTCCATTCTACTTTTTTTATTGAACTTAGGAAGCTCCTTTGGAAGCGCACACACTTGAATATGTGCACCTGTGATCGCTAGTAACAGATCAAGGTCTTGAAGAAGCTAGTGATTTCCGCTGTCCTTCGAGTTTGGTGGGAGTTGTGGGGTGATTGGTGCTGCATTGTTCTATGTAGAGGAAGGAGCAAAGGGCAATTTGTCAGTTTCTTTTGTGCGATGTAACAAGTTAACCATCTCAATTGCCGGATTTTAGCCGAGGATCAATGCCATACATTACGCCACATCATCCAACGAATGTGGCAAAAATAACATCAGAAAATTAGTATCCTCAACATGGGTTTAACACAGGTGCATGGATGAACTCTTCCGAGCCAACTATGTCTGCTTTCATGATGCCTTTTGTTTTTAAGTGCTGCTGTATTCAGTTGGTTAGACACGGAAATTCAAAATTCTCTTCCTCACTAATTTCCTACCCCACGATCAGGATCTTGCATTTGCGCACATGAACCAGAGAAATCCCATAACTCATGATAGTTTTATTGTAACTGACACCCTATGTAGGACATTAAAAGGCACTAGAAACCACTGCTTGGAGTCAAAACATGGATAACACTGCTTCACCTTTGATTTGCATAAAAGACTAATTAAGAGCTTTGCACTATCCAAAGCGGCATTGAAATATATAGGGTTGAATTACATCCTCAGGAAACCCCCCTCATCAGGCTGAAATGGGGATGGGTGTTTGTGGTTTGCAATCGCTTCACCATATTGTAGGATTTACAGCATATCTGAAATGGTCACTGTTAGGCAGAATTGCATGCAGTACCCTCTGGGACCACCACATACAATACAATTAGGACTACAGGTGCAAGTCAAACCAACGTTTGGTATAAGTCTGTACCACACAGTTTTTGGTAATCAGCTGAGCAGCCCGGCTTATCTCAAGAGTGAATGTGAGCAGTACAAGAGGTTACACAGAGGTCTTTCAATCACAGTGTCTCAAGTAGACACTTATACTCAAGGTTTCTTGGTAAAACACTTATTAATTTATTACACAATCATTTGGAAAACATTTCTCTAGAAGGACGCAACTTAATATTATATACCAATGCACTTCAATATAACACTCGTGCAGTTACTTTTCATGTATGGGTACATATTAGAAAGCAGAGTGTTAATCAACCCTTCGGAATCCCCCGTCGTTAAGCGCGAACCGTGAGATGAAGTGTAACACGATCACGGCCTTTATTGAATCATTATGATCTTCAAATAAATCACGGCACTGTTTTCAGTAATAACTGCAATTTTATGCAACAAGGAGGAAATGATCAAACCAATGTGGTTACTTATGTATTTATTATATCACAGGTGGGATTGTATCCCATGACTACTATTTCTGTTTACAACTATGCAGCGAGACCACATATGTGAGCAACATGGGGTAAGACCATTTTACACTATAATCTTACAGTAACATGAATGACGTTTTACCAAATCAGACGTATATGTTTAACTGATGCACTAGTTATTTTTCTCATCTTCTGAAACGTATACAGTAACACACACACATAGGCCCTCATTCCGAGTATGGAGGTAGTCATGGCGCTGTTAGCGCCATCACAACCTCCTATACCCGTACCGACTCCGACATGGTCCAATGGGGACTTACAGGTGTAATCCGCCCTTTGCGGGACCGGTAAGTCCCCATTGAAAAATCCATTCCCCATTCCCATTTGAGTCCCCATAGGGCTCAATGGGAATGGGGAAGTAGCTAATAACGGTACCACAATTTGCGGTACCGTTATTAGCTCTGAAGTCCCTTAACAGGTCCCGTCCATAACGCCTGGTCAGACCAGGCATTAAAGGAGGGACCCGCTAAGGAACCTCGGAATAGGGCGCAAAGGGTTTACCGGCACCGGTGTCCTTACCAGTGCCGGTAATCCCTGTGCGCCCAACTCGGAATGAGGCCCATAGTGGGAACAGGGAAGTCCAGGGCTACATTTTTCATATTAGAAAGAATTAGGCGGCAACAACACGCATATACATGCATTACACCTTTTTAGGATTGCACACTATAAATGTGACTAGAGTGGTGGACATACAGAATGGGTTAACACAAGGGAAAGGACATAATTTAGTGTGGAACTAATTACCAATGTGCACAATTCACTTATGCATTTTCCTTTCTTTTTTGTTTTCTATATTGTCTTTTAATTTATTCTCCCAACCCCCTTCCTTAACCTCCCTTATCCCCCATCCCGAATCTCTGTCTATATTTCTTTTCTTTGTGTTTGCATCACTTGTGGTATTCTCTTTATACTGTTTCTGCTAATCTTTTGACATCTTTTGTTAATGTGTAATTGGTCTGTTGTTTTGCTTATATTGTTTATAATGTGTATGACATGTAATTTTGGTTTTACTTTTAAATTGGTACCATGGAACATTATCACGTGCATTTATATTGATTGAGTAGATATGCCCTGATTTGAGAAAGGCACAGTTGAAGTGCCGAAACACGTGTTATCACAAAGGGCCATTATTAAACCAACTTTTGGATCACCCTAAACAAGTTTCTTGATTTATGTATACAGTAATTTTGAACGTCATTGGATGTCTCGTGGCGCAGTAAATGGTGTGGGGGAAACCGACTTTACTATCCTAACAAGAGTGTTTAATCAATTATTGCATCTTCCTTCTACCAAGGCTTTCAGGGGTCCATACGAGGCAACTGGCATCATCATCTGAGAGAAGTGATAGTGAGGAATGTCTGTTCTTGTCATTTTCTCACTCTCATCACAATCCACACCTTCTTCTGAAAAAAATGGTCTTTTTTGCAACAGAATCTGGACTGTCTTGCGTTTTGTATTGTACTTGGCCTTCCTCCTTTTACTGTACCCCACAACAAAAGATTGTCTTCAGCACTACAACACAAATTGTGCTCTTTCCCCCACAGTTCAAATCAATGAGGCCTTTGATCAACAACAGTCCCTTGTTCACTACCGGGCCTGGTACTAATGTTGCACCTATTTCACATTATAGTGACCTTTCCAGTAGATGTCTTCCAGAGAATGGTGATGGATTGATCCTGGACTGAGCCCCACTCTAGGCTGTATTCATGGGGTGACTTTCTTTCTTGTTTTTTTTTTGTTCCAGGTGTTGTCCTTTTGCGCCAACTGGGTTTTTGGGAACATTTTCAAATGACTTTCTCTACCAAGTAGCCATCTTGTTATCAAGCTAAAGACTTAGTTGAGACTCTCCCAGGGGCCATCCACCCAAGAACAAGTCAATGGGCTGTGTTTGTGCTGGTAGAGAGTTTCCCAGACCCCTCCCTGTTTTACATACCAAGTAACTTTGGGTCTCACCCTAAGTTACCAGGGGACTCCAGACGTGGACCCCTTGCTCACTGTTCTTAGAGAGACACAGCTTCACCTCACTGATGATGTCCAACAAGGTTGAAACACGTGTATGGGGTTGCTGTGGTACTCTTGTTCAGAGGAGAATTGCCTAGCATTTCGGTGCTGGACTGCCCCTGGGCAGGACCAAGACTGATATGTGGGGAAATGTCTTCTCTGTGAAAAGAACAGTGAGCTAAAAACTTGGTTGAGACTCTCCCAGGAGCCATCCACCCAAGAAGAAGTCAATGGGCTGTGTTTGTGCTGGTAGAGAGTTTTCCAGACCCTCCCCCCCCATTTTGCAATGTGTACTACAAATGAAAGTTTGTCCACACATTTTAGTTTTTGAAGAAATAATAAAAAATACACATGTTCACCCATTCTTTTTTATAGAGGCTCATCAGGAGAGAATCCTTTATTATTCCAAATGTGTTGCAGAATTCTTTCAAAATATTTGGTTAAAAAATGTCCCCTTGTTTGTTCCTATTCTTTTTCTCCTTATTCCTTATACTAAGAGTTTTTTTTCTTTTTTCTATCTCTCTAAATCTGCCTAGTATATGCAACCTATTGAGGCTGTCCCCCAACTGTTTGCCGACATCAGAGAAGAAAAACACCCTTTTTGGGGCTTTTTATGGCCACATCCTATCTGTCCTTATTAGCCCTCACCTCCTCAGAGATTGTTTCATTAGTTTGACAGGTGCAATGTTGTGTTTTTTAATATGTTTTACTGTGATGTTTGCGGAAAACGGCTGATGTCTGCAAATTCAACAAATATAACTCACCTCACGCTTCTCACCATTCAATCAGTGGGCAGGTCCATTGTATGCGGATATCAAGCTGCTCTCCAGAACAATTAGAGGCCTGTTCGCAGACCGAACAGAGGAAGTGAGTCTGTGGACCGATTCCAGATATGACTAATGATTTTTGACCTACTATTTGGATGGTTTAAAAAAAAAAAACTACTGAACGGATTTACACCAAATTTACAATAGCACACTTTCAGGACAAGCTTGTGATCCAGGGGCAAATTTGGTGAAAATCCATCCAGCGGTTTGGGCTGTAGGCATGAGCACGTTTTTTCCCCATTGCATCTATGGGAAACCACACATTTTGGGGCCCCCTATAACTTTGCACCCCCTGCACAAAACCTCACCAAACTCTGCTGCAGAATCAATCTGACTGGGGCATGAACTTGTTATGCAAAGTTGCATGAGGATTCGTCCCTGAGGGTCGAAGGTATAAGCCACCCAGAAATTGCTCTTCCTACGGGTTGAGCAACTTAACTTAGGTGTGTAATGTACTTTTGCCTATATGTGTGCATGTGTTTATATGTAGAACAACAGGGGAGCTTGAGTCTCTCTTGAGCGCTCTGCCTTCCAAAAGCAGTGGGTGCTACGGGGTGGAGAGCAAGCCACTCTCAATAGGATAAGAAAAACAAAGGTCCAACTGAAAATAAAGCCACCGAATAAAGCAGCCAGGTTAAACAGTTCCTGAGAGAGTAAAGAAAAAGCTGGCATTTTGGTTTAAAAAAATGCAAACATTAAAGTTTTATTTGACCAAAACAGGTTATTCATGATAAAAGTTCAATGTATCATGTCATTAACAAGTAAAATATTACCTGTGTACAACCAAGTAGAAAGAGCCACACGTTCCGTCCTCACGGACTTCCACAGGCTGATAATAAACATAGAAAATGTCCAATCACATGTTATGTAAAGACTAGAATGGCTAGCTGCTGTTAGTAGAGCGGATACAATCGATTGGCCATGTTGGACTGATTCAAGGTTATCCCCAGTGGGAAACAGTAGATCAAAGAACTGGAATTTGAATATGCAAAAAAAATGTACTCCCTCGCTGGGTTGCAAAAATCAATTTACAAACCAATCTCATAGTTACCAGGCCAACACAAAGATTTTTAATTCATCAGTGTGGGCATAAGACAAGTGCTTGCAAATCTTATGAACAGCTTGGTGCTGATAAGTAATATTTTACAACAGTTTCAGGTTATCACTTATGAAGTGCAATAGGTCAAGGCAGCCATTGCAACAAAAAGGGAGGGGAACAGAGTGGAGGGTAAAGCAGAGAAAATACAAACTACCAACGTTTTATCATGAATTACCTGTTTTGGTCAAATAAAGATTTAATGTATATATATCTTTTTTTTAAACCAAGTGCCAGGGTTTTTCTTTACTCTCCCAGTAACTGTTGAACCTGGCTGCTTTATAGTGATCTTCAATGCAAATCGCACTAAACAGCACATCTGATTCCCTTTATTAGGACAGCAATTAGTTTGAACCTCAAAGGCCCGAATCCACATTTATCTGGACAACGTGTGCCCCAAGTGAACCCCAATTGCTTACTCACTAATGGATTATACACCTTGCGAGTAGATCTGTGGGAGATGTCCACTTCTGAATTTCAATTAGGGAAGATCATCATGTACACCATGCTAAAAGAACCAAAATGCGCATCTTTACTTGAGACTTAATTACTGATTGAAAAAGTAGTGGTGTAGGTTGTGGCAAGGTGGACCTATTGCAACAACTGCCATGAATATGTGTGCGATTTATGTCATTACTAGTATGAGGGGGTGACCACCAGTACCTAAAATATAGCATTCTCGGGTTGCTTTAATATTGCATGATTGTTGATTAGCATATGTCAGATTTAAGTGCCCCACATGCACAAATATGGATACCATTTCACCATGTTAGTAATCATGAAATTGGATCACAAGATCAAATCTAGTGAATGTTATAGTGACATATTAGAGTGAGTCAACGTATACATGTTTCCAAATAAGTGGGCATTCCTTGTTAAAATGATTGCGCACACCGCGCCAGCATGCTTTCTTAGATACCATCAGAAAGATCACCTAACGATGTCAAGTCCAAAAAATATGCTGTTCATTGCAACTTTCTGCTGGAAGTGTCTCATGTTCCACTACCGCTCGTCCCTTATTCGAATATGAAGGACGTATATAAGGTACAGGTCTGATAAATGTCAAAGAGACATACTGATATGCGCTGGGGGATTGGACTTAACTGATTTCACATGATTGCGGGTCTCTCCTGTGGCAACCTTGCCATCAAACAGTGTCCGCGTTTGTTGTATCAGAGGCATAATTTTTTATTCGTACTTAATATTTTACGTCCCATATTGCATGACCTACGTTCCATGGTCACGTGCAGCATCCGTGAAAAGTATATTGCCGGACCAGTTGTTGAATGCACCAATGAGCCACTGTGTACCAATTGGATGGACAAAATTGCTGCTACATGTCTAGTTTTTCCACGTGTTGAGACACTTAAAATTAGCTTTGTCCGGTCCTACGATCACGTTGGTGTTTTGCTGATTTCAGGCAACCGTCTCATGTGTGAAGGGGCTGACATCTGGGGTAAAGTGGGTGGGTGTCCACATGCCATGTAGTCAGTAATGTCTGGAGGGGCATAACAGGTAACAATGCAAAATGTGGGGCAGATTGGTCGATTGTTGTGGAATTGTATAGGGAACAAACTAACAGATGTTCTGCTTTATATATAGATACATTGGTGTGGAATCTGGAATCTTTAGAATACGTACATATACAACTGTATTCTGCTGAAGGAATAGGGACTTTGCGATCATCCACTCTGTCCCTGATTTCAGTGAGAACAAGCATAGGGAAACAACAGGCTTCTAATGTTATTTGTTTCATTTGATATAATTCAGGAATGTCACCCATCACTTCTCTTGAGTATAGAGGATCTCATGTGTGTAGAGGATGAATAGTGTAAAGTTCATACAAACTGTTACCATCTGCAACAGTAAGATGCTAAAACTGATTCTCAATCTTCGTGACTGTTAATTCAACATGAAGTTTGGACAATTCTGATGCATTAAGACTATCTTTATACAGTTCATTGTGATTGACTATAAACTCTAAAGCCCCCTTTACCTTTGTGATATCTATACGCTGTTGCCAAACTTGTTTGTCTTTTGTAGCAACACCATTCAATGAAACAAAGAATCATTGATATCATGTTTCACCCAGAGAGTGTTCACATTCTTTTGCAATTTCAGAGGCAAATATACAACCTTCCTTTCGCACCAGGGATGTGTGATGTCTATGTTTGTATTCTAACAATAACCTGAAAAGGATGAATAGTTTGCAGTGCAATCACCTTAAACATGTTCACATTTTGAAGCACAAAAGGAATTCCAGTCACCACCATGTTGTTCAAAATGTTCAATATTGTTCAGAATGCTTCTTGTAGAATCATTCTTCTTTGTAGCAAACTGAAATAGTATTTGAACACACATAGTGCATCACTTGTATTGAATCACTGTTCTACAAACAAATACAGATAAAGGTCCTTTCAAACATCATGTACATAAGGCCTAATTCACTGAAGCATAATATAATGGCACACTCCCATTGAAAAGCATTCTGTGAATCAGGCCCATAGTCTCTTATTTTCTCTTCAATGTACTTGTCTTTTATAGAATGTGCAAAATACAAAAATATATACATCTTTTAAAATGCACTTCACAGGCCCTAAAAGGTGTGTGAACCAACCACCTTGTGCCTCAAATGTATTAAATTAAATATAGATACACAGGCATAAGCCAAATACATGTGTATTATCCCTTAATTGGGATTTATTTAAACATTGTGTATTTTAAGGCAATGTTTAATTATCCGCCTATTCATCAGCCGATTTGCTCAACTAGTCAGATGATTATGCATTATACATTGAAGTTAATTTAAAATGATGTTGATATATTTGCATTTGTACATATTAAAGAGTGTGAATTCAAAACAATGTCTCGATACTATCAGGCCGATTCATGTAATTCCTCACAAAAGTGTCGCACGCGGCTGGCGCACAGAGTGCCCGTGCGAATGTCTGCACCAGCCGCATGCGATAAAATCAATTTCCGCGCACAGCGTATTCATGGATTCTCGCCTCCAAAAGCAGACGTGGCGCAGAGTGGCGCAGCGACCCTGCAGCAGCGCCAGTTATGCCCCCAAGAACGCCCTCGCGCAAGGAAATCCATCAAGATCGCAAAACCATCGCAAAGGGCTGCGCCAACCCTGTACCAGTTTACCGGACTGGCAAAGAGCAAATGCAAAGCGGGGAACGTGTATTACGGGTTTCGGGAACACGCGTGCGCGAGAAGTTTCACACGCGATCTGGCCTGGGGGAGCGTGTGCGTGTATTTCAGGGGTGAGCGAGAAGTTCCACACGCGATCGGGCCTGGGGGAGCGTGTGCGTGTATTTCAGGGGTGCGCGAGAAGTTTTACACGTGAATGGCCTGGGTGCGTGTATTTCAGGGGTGCGCGAGAAGTTCCACATGCGATTGGCCTGGGCGCTTGTATTTCAGGGGTGCGCGAGAAGTTCTACACGCGATCGTGCTGGGCGCGTGTATTTCAGGGGTGCGCGTGAAGTTCCACACGCGATCTGGCCTGGGGGAGCGTGTGCATGTATTTCAGAGGTGTGCGAGAAGTATCACACGTGAACGGGCTGGGTGCGTGTATTTCAGGGGTGCACGAGAATTCCCACACGCGATTGGTCTGGGGGCGTGTATTTCAGGGGTGCGCATGAAGTTCCACATGCGATTTCAGCAGGGTATGTGTATTATAGGGGTGCGCGAGAATTTTCACACGCGATTTCAGCAGGGTACGTGTATTTCAGGGGTGCGCGAGAAGTTCCACACGCGATTGGGCTGGGCACATGTATTTCAGGGGTGCGCGAGAATTTTCACACGCGATTTCAGCAGGGTACGTGTATTCCAGGGGTGCGTGAGAAGTTTCACACGCGATTTCAGCAGGGTACGTGTATTTCAGGGGTGCGCGAGAAGTTTCACACGCGATTTCAGCAGGGTACGTGTATTTCAGGGGTGCGCGAGAAGTTTCACACACGATTTCAGCAGGGTACGTGTATTTCAGGGGTGCACGAGAAGTTTCACACGCGATTTCAGCAGGGTACGTGTATTTCAGGGGTGCCAGGGAGTCCTACATGTGATTTGTACACCCTCCACGGGCCCTGCAGGCAGCCCACACCACAGGGGACTACCCTGCATCTCTGGTCATGTCCCGCAGGCAGCCCACCCAACATGGGCATGCCCCCCAGCAAAGGCACATGTCTCCTTGCACTACTGATCACCAACTCATGTCCCCTTGCACCCCCACCCCCAGCATTGCGGGGCACCTGCCAGCAGGCCCCCACTCATGTCCCACTCATGTCCCCCTGCACCCCCACCCCCCAGCATTGCGGGGCACCTGCCAGCAGGCCCCCACTCATGTCCCACTCATGTCCCCCTGCACCCCCACCTCCCAGCATTGCGGGGCACCTGCCAGCAGGCCCCCACTCATGTCCCACTCATGTCCCCCTGCACCCCCACCCTCCAGCATTGCGGGGCACCTGCCAGCAGGCCCCCACTCATGTCCCACTCATGTCCCCCTGGACCCCCACACCCCAGCATTGCGGGGCACCTGCCAGCAGGCCCCCACTCATGTCCCACTCATGTCCCCCTGCACCCCCACCCCCCAGGATTGCGGGGCACCTGCCAGCAGGCCCCCACTCATGTCCCACTCATGTCCTCCTGCACCCCCACCCCCCAGCATTGCGGGGCACCTGCCAGCAGGCCACCACTCATGTCCCACTCATGTCCCCCTGCACCCCCACCCCCCAGCATTGCGGGGCACCTGCCAGCAGGCCCCCACTCATGTCCCACTCATGTCCCCCTGCACCCCCACCCCCCAGCATTGCGGGGCACCTGCCAGCAGGCCCCCACTCATGTCCCACTCATGTCCCCCTGCACCCCCACCCCCCAGCATTGTGGGGCACCTGCCAGCTGGCCCCCACTCATGTCCCACTCATGTCCCCCTGCACCCCCACCCCCCAGCATTGTGGGGCACCTGCCAGCAGGCCCCCACACATGTCCCCCAGCCAACATGTCATCACAATCTAGATCCCTGGCCCTTATGGTCAGCCTCCAAATGCCAAACACCCATCTGAGTATTGCATCCACCCACTTAGAAAAGGCAATGACATGATAGAACCCCAATTGCAAGTTTGGAAATGAACGCATGTCCCTCACATACACCCAATGGGTGTCAGTGAATCTCAAAACCCATATCATGATATGCATGATACCAATGAGATGATACTGCACATTGAAGATTGATGAAAAAATGTATTAAAAACAGCATAAATGGAATTAAAAATAAACAAATGACAATGGGAATCAAAAACCAAAAGCAGCATGTCCGTGAAATAATGAAAAACGACAAATCATAATCCAAAGGAAAGGTGTCCAAAGTCACAGTTCAAGAAAGTAAATCCAAGGTAAAAACAAAAGCGAAAAACATTGCTCCATGGGTAAATCCAAAAAAATAACTAAAATCCAACAGTCAACTATATACAGATAAACAATCCAGGGTCCATGATCCCAACTGAAGAAATGAAACCTATATAAAAATACTACCTAATAAAAAAAACTATATACAAAAATGTGGTCCATTGTCGAAAAGGTCCAAAATAAATAAAAAAGCAAAGGAAACCTGACACTAACTACATAACTATTTACAAGGGCAGCGGGCTAGTCCGACGGCTCACTGGTTGTTGTCATGGGCCAGGGCATCATCGAACTCCTGTTCAATGGCTTGGAGGCGGGCATGTTCCCTGGCCCCGAGGTCTTGCAGGGATAATGCAGTGTCCAGCTCCAACTCCCTGCGAAGACCCTCGAGGCACTCAGCCCGTCTCAGCACCCTCCGCATGGAGTTCTCCACCCTGACCATTGTGAGCCATTCCTC
Source organism: Ambystoma mexicanum (assembly GCF_040938575.1). Classification (NCBI taxonomy): domain Eukaryota; kingdom Metazoa; phylum Chordata; class Amphibia; order Caudata; family Ambystomatidae; genus Ambystoma; species Ambystoma mexicanum. Next base: position 434,716,459 of record NC_090941.1, read on the forward strand.
CTCTGCCCGCTGCCGCTCCGCACCTAACTGCTGGCCTAACCGCTCCCACACGGAAGCCACTCCCATTCCAGGGTTCTCCTGCCCTCCGGCCGATGCCTGCACCCCTGATGTTGATGGCCCCAAGCCATGATGCCTCCCACGTCGAGCCTGCCGCTGCCTCCGACGCAACTGCCTGTGCCAGTACGACGGCATCCCGGCTGATGGAATCCACCGACGCCGTTGTGCACGTGCCCTGCCCGATGATGCTGTCACATCCTCCATCTGCTGGGGTCCAGTTGCTGGTGTGTCCACCCCTGCTGAACCTCCGACTCCCGACTGTGGCAGGGATGGGATCCCCACCAAGGTGGCTGCATTGGTCGGGGCAGGTCCACAGGGGGCCCTGGTGGCATCTGGGCCGGAAGACGGCATGGGGTACGACTGGCGCATAGCCTCCACAGAGGCGGAGAGGGACGCCAGAGTGCCCGACACATGTACGAGACCCCCGACCATGACCGCTCCCAACTGGGCCACGTTGGCACGGTGCTCTTCGTGATGACGTGCGTGCTCCCCCCGGGAAGCACGCACCCCATCACGAATGACAGCCGTGCGCAACGCGACACCAATCAGGACCTACTCCATATGGCCAGGGGTCCCCTCATCCGCAGGTGGAGGGGAGTCAGATGACATGGACATTCCCCCTACCTGCGGACGGGCCTGGGATGGGGCATCCCTACTTATGCATGGTGGTGCAGTCACAGTGTCAGGGACAGTGACATGCACAGGCACCTCCACGGCGACCTGTGCTGCCTCCTGCCCCTGCCCCTGGACTGCACCACTTGCACCAGCAGGGATGCCCCCACCAGGCCCCATGCGCGGCTCAGTAGCGGCCTCCTCCTCCTCTGTGGAAACCACCAACCCGGATGGCTCCACACTGTCTTCCGGCGTTGCAAGCCCCTGTGGGGGCTCACACACCCCTTCCGCTGCAGCCGTGGGGGCATCCCTGCCGCTTAGCTCCACAGCGCCGTCTCCGCCCTCTTCTTCACTTTGCGCTGTGTAGAGGGAGGCATAGAACACAAGCATCAGGGTACTGTACAATGGTCCCCTAGACAGGAAGCAATAGCAGATGAGTGGCACTGTCAAAGATCACTTCCATCATGTCCCTCCACAACACATGGGTCAGTGCAGGCAAAAAACATGCAGTAACAGGCATGGCGCATGCTATGGACATAAGCAAACATGTCCAAGGGACTCTTGAAGCATACAATGTTGTTTTTGGACTCACATGCATCATGGGTCATGCCTATCACATGCACACACTTCAACGTACTTTCATCTATCTGGACTCGTACACCCCAGACACAGTGGATGCAAGGATAACTAGGCTGCATCAGTGATTCTGAACATTGTCACAGACATGTGTCATGCATCCATGGCATTCACAAGTCACAGACACGCAGGTCAGAAACACAGACATGGACTCCATACATGTTCATGGCATCAGCACCCATCCCTCACCCCCACCCGTGTCCAGGAACAGACACTGCCATGCTCTCATGTGTCCATTCCGCATAGGGCTCCCCATGTTGCATTTCAACACATACACCAACCGTGTGCTTCACACATTACTGGTCTCACATGCATGACCATGATGTCCCTGCACACACACACGTGTACATGCCCTATGTCACACATACAGGCAAGTATCAGACAACCAGCACACTGCAACATGCCCTGTCTCACACAGCAATGCTTGGCCACTTACCGCTCGACTCCAGACGGGTCTGCCTCTCAAGGATCTGGGCATGGAGCGCTGGGCGTACGCATTCCAGGACCCTCAGCTGGATGGTACTCATGGTACCCTGGCCCCCCTCCACGAGGCGCCGGGCCTTTATGAGGGTCCTGGACCTGAAGTCCTCCCAGCGCTTCTTGACTTGCTTGATGTTGCCACCCCCTCCGCGTTGATGGCAACCACAAAGTCGTCCCAGATCCTGTCCCATCCTTCCTTGTCGGCGCGTGGTGATCCAAAGAGGGCATCATAATGCCCCAGGACAAGCTCCACCAGGACACCAACTTCCTTCTGACTGAAGCTGGTGGCCCTCTGCCCCTCTGGCTGGGGGTCGCCAGTGGTCTCGGATGGTGTTTTCCCCGACATGACGATCCCCGAGGCAGGCGTGGGTGGGCAACTGGGTCCTGGGGCTGGGCTGTGGAGCGATGGTATCCCAGTCGGGAGTGTTCTGTTCCAGCAGGGGTGGACACAGCAACTGGACCCCTGCAGATGGCAGATGTGCAGGCACCAAATGGCAGGGCACGGTGGCAGCAGGCAGGCAGCTCGGGGGTCTGGGGGGCTGTAATTTGGCCTTTTGGGCAGGAGCGTGGTCTTCCGTGTGCTTATGCGTGGCCAGCTTGATACAGAGTGATTTGGCACGTGAAAATTCTGCACGTCAGCGTGTAATTCGAGGAAAGGGCCTTAGCGTGTAAGCGTGCCAGCATGCATACGCGATTCCATTGGACCAAAGGCCCTTAGCGTGTATGCGCGTCTGTGACGTATCGCGCATAGGCGTTGCTTTTCGTGGGGTGCGGTGCATGTGTTTTGCAGGCGTTGGGGTTCACACGCTATTACTTCACATTGGGTCGGTGTTGGCTACGCGTTCTTCTACACGCAAGGCAGACGGTGAGTGGTACCCCGCTCCCCCAGGCCCGATCGCGTGTAAAACCACCCGCGAGTCCCTGAAATACACGTACCCCGCTCCCCCAGGCCCGATCGCATGTAAAACCACCCGCCAGCCCCTGAAATACACGTACCCCGCTCCCCCAGGCCCGATCGCATGTAAAACCACCCGCGTGCCCCTAAAATACACGTACCACGCTCCCCCAGGCCCGATCGTGTGTGGAACTTCTCGCGCACCTCTGAAATACACGCACCCAGGCCAATCGCGTGTGGAACTTCTCGCGCACCCCTGAAATACACGCGCCCAGGCCAATCGCGTGTGGAACTTCTCGCGCACCTCTGAAATACACGCGCCCAGGCCAATCGCATGTGGAACTTCTCGCGCACCCCTGAAATACACGCGCACAGGCCAATTGCGTGTGAAACTTCTCGCGCACCTCTGAAATACACGCGCCCAGGCCAATCGCGTGTGGAACTTCTCGCGCACCTCTGAAATACACGCGCCCAAGCCAATCGCGTCTGGAACTTCTCACGCACCCCTGAAATACATGCGCCCAGGCCAATCGCGTGTGGAACTTCTCACGCACCTCTGAAATACACGCGCCCAGGCCAATTGCGTGTGGAACTTCTCGCGCACCCCTGAAATACACGCGCCCAGGCCAATCGCGTGTGGAACTTCTCGCGCACCTCTGAAATACACGCACACGCTCCCCCAGGCCCGATCTCGTGTGGAACTTCTCGCGTGTGTAGAAATTTGGCGCACATTTTTTTTTCCTGCGCAGGGACGCTACCGCCTGCTTTCGTGTGGCAGACATGTATGGGCCTGTGCGCGTCTTTGGCCATTTTTCCCTATTCCATTCCATGAATACGTGTTGTAGGCGAGCGTGTGGGCGTTCCGCGCACTTGCCTCCTGTACTTCCCCCGTGACACCCACATTTTCACGAGTTGTTCCCCATTCTGCGTGTACCGCCCCGTGTTACGCCTACTTTTGTTGTGTGCGCCGCGCTATGTGCGAATTCGCTGTGGCCTTATCGCACGGCGTTCGATGACTTGTGCGCCAGCGTGCGCCAGCGTGCGCCGCGCACTTTTTCAGCGCACATCCCACATTTTGCGCGTGCACGGACTTCCATGAATAGATGTGCGCTGTTTTCTATGCGATAATCGCACTTGCACTGCGATTTTTGCTATTTCACTGCGAATCACACGCTTTCGCATGCGTGCGCCGTTTTTTCAGCGCACATTCATTCCATGAATTGGCCTGTATATTGTTCAGAGTCTGGAGTGCGGTTTGAGTCCACTGAGCGTTTTAGGCTCGTGGTGTCACTGTATTCCCTATTTGTTCACACATTCTTACTGTACATTACATTTAAAAATACTGGAGATCCCTATGACTTCCACCTAATTTATGAAAGATAATTAAGCACTCCAATATCTATACTGCTACATACTCCATGCCATGTAAGCATGAAAGGGAATGTGCACAATTATAATTAAACCTTCCCTGACAGCTTTCAGTATTGTGCAGGGTTTCATTTCATGTGGGAAAAATGCTTAACATGCACATATACCAACAACTGTTTTGAATGACTAATGCATGTTCCCAATATATAATAATCTCTGTAATGATTACATGTCTATTGTGAGTGCTGTTTACCATGTAAGCATGCCAAAGGGTGTTCAAAATACAAATGAACATAGATATCACATCAGCATGCCAGCTACCATTTCCTCACTTTATACTGTAGAATTCAAATACACAAACGAACCCATAGTGCACATACATATACACTTATTTTTGATCTGTTGATTTAACCCCCACAGTGAAAATTCGAAAATGTGGCAACAAGAACTTTAGAAATACTCATTATTAACATATCAGTTCCCCAAATGTAATATATACTCTAGAAAATCCATGAGCAATGCTTCAATGCATTTCATTTATGCCACACCTCACTATCACGCATTTCTATGGTAAAGAGGAGAAATAAAACATTGCTTCAATTTACACTGCTCCTTTCATCTGTGTCACACAAATGATCCAGCATGTATGCTGAAATGTATTAGCATTTTTACCCACAATTTAAAGGCACTGCAACCTGCAGCTTATCATATGTTCTGAACTACAACATCAATAATCACTCAACATTCACTATACTAGATGACCTCTCCTTTTTGGCTACAGTACTTCTTAACTCTCGGCTTGAATATTGTAATAGTGTCCTTGCTGGCACATCCAAACATAATTTGAAAATCCTCGATACTGCCCACAACGGGGCAGTACAAGCTGTTTGCAATTTGTGCCCATGGGACCATGTCTGAGACTCAAGGAAAGTGCTGCATTGGCTCCCTGTTAGCCAACGCATCACTCATAAAATACTCACTCTGACATACAAATGCATTGTTGATACGGCTCCTCAGTACATCAAAAACCGGCTGTCTAAGGCAACAACGGGGTATACTCAGTACTCAGGTAGGGCCAATACACTTTTTGTACCTAGACACAATCTGAAAAATGTTGGTGGCACCTGTTTTCAAGTTCATGCTCGAACTTCATGGAACTCCCTTCCCCATCAAATTAGGACTCTTCCTTGTGTCTCTAGCTTCAAGAGAGCATTAAAACACATCTTTTTAATTCCTACAATTAGTCTTTCTTCCCTTTTCTGCCTGTTCCATGGCTCGATCTCCCTTCTTCTTGTTTGACCAGGCTTTTGTCTTCCTGCGAACTGAGATCTTTGGGCGCATTGCTCATGATAGAAATGAAATACTAATACTAATAATTACCATGAAAGCATGCCAAACAGTATTCACAATACAAAATGCCTTACCAGCTACCATTTATTCTGTTTACACCATAGAAAGAAACATGAAAAGTAACCCACAGTTCCCCCGCATATAGACCTTTTTTGACCTTGTCATTTAACCACCACAGTGCAATAGGCAGAACATTTGGTAACAAGACTTTAGAAATGCTCACTAATAACATATCATGTCCCCAAATCTAATGTTCTGTGCCACACAAATGATCCAGCATGTGTGCTGAAATGTATTAGCATTTTTATCCACAACTTAAAGGTACTGCAAACGGCAGCTTGTCATGTTCTAAACTACAACATCCATACTCCTCAGCATTCACTATACCAGATTTATCTGGCAGAAATTCCACACCAAAGCATCTGACATTAAATACTTGCAGAGCCCTAAACACCATCATTAGATTATTCCATTGCATTCCAGTTATACACTCTTGGATTGACCTGCACCTTATGTTATATCAGCCTCAGAACCTAGTAATGCCCCTTGCTCTTTTCATAACCTAAAGTGTGCTTACCTAGCACCAACAGCAGAGAAGCATTACACTAGTTTTGAATGTTCAGTAAGCATGTCAAATGCATTTCTCAGTCAAATTGCACATAATTATTGACCATACACATTGATGCAGAAACACTCTTTGTAGAATCACACACACACTGCACAGTATAATCTTTCTCAGAAACCAAATATCTAACTTTCAATACCCACAAAGTGAAATCTAATGTATATTCCTTTTACCGAACTCAATAAAGGCAGACCCTGAAATGTGTAACTATTCAAAAAACTAAACATGTAACACTCACTGACAACTGACAACTTCTCCAGAATACCTGCAGATTCTCACATGAGCCAAGCATGGACCATCAGCACAGTAGGGTTTCCATTAGTCACACCAGTAATCTCTGATGACAGAAGATACTACTTTAAAACATGTCTCTGTGATTTATCAATGTTTGGAATTACATTTTATAGTCCACTTCAGTTTGTGCCGCAGAGTTGTGTTGGAAAAAATGAAGGTAGTGTGAGGGAAGAGTTCCATGAGTTTTTTCCAGATCTTTTTGTATGAGCAAAGACAGAGACATGCGTGTACATCCCACACATTTTTACCTCCGCAATTAATGAGTATGACACCTGGCTGCTCTCTGCTTCTCATACTAAACAATTTAGTGCAAACCTGACACTATCCCATTCCTAGCAATCCTTCAATAAATCATCAGCCAAAGCACAAAGGGGCTTTCTACCCCAAAACACAGTTTTACCTGCAGCCATCATGCATACACTCTGTCATTGTTCTCTTGAAAATGCATGCATATTTGTAAGTCAAGTGTTCTTTGCAGTGGGGCATTATTTCTGTGTTTGTAAGTGGTAGGTTTTATAGTTTACATTGAGTTCTTTTATGTGATAATTTGAAGAGAAAATGTGCTGGCCATTTTATTCATTTATTGATATTGATATTTTATTGCTATCGCGCTCGTACAGAAGTGTTTCAGAGCACGACAAGGCAAGGGAGCGGAACAGGGGAGAACAAAACAATGATCTTACTAGGTCCAGTGACATTGAGAACACACAACTGCATGGGAGAGGGAGGGGAAAAGTGCATGGAAGGTGGGAGAACTGGAAAGTGCAAAGCAAAGGAGAAACAGATGAATAATAATACATAATAAAGGCAACAAACAGTGGTAGTGCAGCCAGAAATTGGTAAGTGGTAGGTTTAAGGCAGCAGACAGGGTAGGTCTGATTAGCGCAGGAAGAAAAGGGAGGGCTGTATGGGTACATAGGCAGTGCGGGAGGGTGGCAAGTTGAGCAGGTACCTGGGTCCAGAGGACAGAGGGTGGCCAGGTGCACAGTGCCAAGAGAGAACAGATCAGCAAGGGAGAGGGGGAGCGAAGGCAGAAGAAAAGAGTAAGGTCTCGAGGTGCTTCTGGAACCAGAGATGGTTCTCCTCAAAATTTAGAGTGGCAGGGAGGCTGTTCCAGAGGGAGGTCCCAGCCGAAGACAGAGATCTACCCCTAGCTCGTTTCTTTGAAAAACGACTGACCCTGCGGGAGTTAGAGGTAGAGGAGTGAAGAGCTCGAGAGGGGAGGTATTTGCGGAGGGATAGCTGAAGGTATTTTCGACACAGGCCCCAGAAAGCCTTGTGGACAATGCAGAGGGTTTTGAATTTAATCCTTGCATCCAGTGGGAGCCAACGGGGGATTCCAGAGTTGGAGAGACACGATCCCAGGGCTTGAGGCCAAGGACAAGTCTTGCAGTCCTGTTCTGGATGAGTTTCAGAGGGCATAGAGTAGAGGCAGGTAGATTTAGAAAGAAGCTGTTACAATAGTTCAACCTAGAGAGAGCAAGAGCTTTGGAGGCAATGAGCTTCTGGGTGAAGGAGAGGAAAGGCAGAGTACCTCTGAGGAGGTGCAGTAGGAAGGTTGCTGTTTAGAGACATCAGAGATGTAGGTGGAGAAGGAAAATGTTGCCTCGCAGGTGGGTGTAGGAGGAGGGCCAAGGGAGGCCGGCCAGAGAGTGAGGGAAAAGGATGGTTAAGGTATGCTGATGAGGAGGATCTCTGTCTTGCTGGCATTCAGACAAAGAACATTGGCGGCACACCAATCTTGAATGGCAGTAAGGCAATCAGAGATGAGAGAGGGAGAGGAGGTGGCTGAGGGTAGCCTGAAAATGAGTTGAGTGTCATCAGTGTAGCACTGGAAATTTGAGCAGAAAATGGAAATGCAGTGGGCGAGAGTGGCCAGGTATTGGTTGAAAAACCAGGGCAAGAGGTTAGACCCCCTGAGGAATACCACAGGTAGAGAGGAAGATAGATGATAGGAAGGACCCAAGTTGGACCTTGGAGGGGCGATCAGAGAGGAAAGAGGTCAGCCAGGCCAGAGCCTGATCAGTGATACCCAGTTTATCACAGAGACGGTTGAGCAGGATGGTATGGTTGACCGTGTTGAAGGCAGAAGAGAGCTCGAGGAGAATGAGGACAGATGGAATGTTAGAGTCAAGGTTGGAGAGCAGATCTCAGATTTCGGATGATTAGTCCTCTTGCCATTGTTTATTTAAAAAGGTTCATAGGCACCATTTTGATTTGAATTGTCATTCTTCTTGCAAAAATATGTCAATATATTATAACAACATCCAGTTGTACATGTCTTATCATTATTGACATAATGGACTACATCTAACTGATGATAGAAATGCACTCTTCTTTGAGAACATTAGGACAACCATCCAACTCTGTTTTAAAATGGCAATCAATGTACTCAAAAACAGTCCTTTTCATGGAGGACTACCAGTTTCACATATATATACGGTAGTGGCTGTGTAGTTATGGTTAAGTTGCTAATCCCATAGGAAGAGCACTTTTTGGGCGGCTTATAACTTCGCTCTCCCTGGACGAATCCTCACCAAACTTTGCAAAAAAAGTGTATGGCCCACACTGAATTTTTTGCAAAATTTGGTGAGGTTTGGTCCAGCGGGGACAAATTTATAGGGGGGGAACTTTGCTCACGCCTACAGCCCAAACCGCTGGACGCATTTTCAGCAAATTTGCGGCAGGAGCAGCAGCTTGGTCCCGAAAGCATGCTTTTGTACATTTGGTGAAAATCTGTCCAGTAGTTTTTTTTAAATTACCAAAAAGTAGGTCACATAAAATTAGTAATATCTATGTCCACTCCGTGGACACACTTCTCTGTTCGCTCCGTGGACAGGACACCGATTGGTTACTCGTCTTGCGTCATGTTCGCTGATTGGATGGTGAAGAGCGTGAAGTGCGTCAGATTTTTGGAAATGCCCACCATCTTGGATTCGCAGACATCGGCTGGTGTCCGCGAACAATCCGGTAAAAACATGTTAAAAAACACAACATTGCACGTGTCAAACTTAACAAATAATCTCTGGGGAGGTGAGGGGTGATGAGGATGGGATGGGATATGGCTGCAAGAAGCAAAAAAAAACAGGTGTTTTTGCCGCAAAAGTCCGCAAACAGTTTGGATGTTCGCGAACAGTCCTGAAAAGTTTGCGGACACCTCAGCATTACAGGGTTGGTGAAATGAAGTTCTTGGATGGCTTATAACTTTGGCGCCACCAAATGGAACTGCATGAAATTTTGCATGTATATCTCTGAGCTGATGGTGAGTGAGTATGCAATGTTTGGTGGGATTCTGTCATGAGGGGGCAAAATTAGAGGGGGTCCCAAAATAATTTAAAGGCTTATAAATGAGGAGGCATTTGACGAATCTACACTTAATTTGGAAAACTGATACTACATTTATATATGAATGTTTTTCTGAAGTTTGGTGGGATTTTGTGAAGAGGGGGAAAAATTAGAGGGGGCAAAATAATGTAGAGACTTATAAATGAGGTGCCATTTGACGAATCTACACTTCGTTTGGCAAACTGATAATAGATCAAGATATACATGTTTTTGCGACATTTGGTGGGATTCTGTCAAGACGGAGCAAAATTAGAAGGGGGTCCCAAAACATTGCAAAGGCTTATAAATGTGGTGCCATTTGACAAATCTACACAAAAGTTTGCAAAAAGATTATAGATCTAGATGTAGATGTTTTCGTAAAGTATGAATGGATTTTGTCAAGTGGGGGCTAGGATATATGACGATTGTATGTGCATACATTTGACACTTTTGAAAAAATAAAACATGGGTGGATTTCCAGCAAACTTGCGTACGGAGCATTGGCAAGGACCTACAAGCATGGTTTTGCAAATGTGCCAGTGTTTTATTATTTGACAAGTGTCATAATGTAGCTACAAAAAAATAGTGGTATACCTTTAGTTTCTGAGTGGTAGCCTGTGGCCATGGGCAGTGGCCAGATTGTCCGGATCATGAAATAAGGTCATGATCCGGACAATCTGGTTACTGGCGATGACCACAAGGGACAAAACATAGGATTAAAGTGGCCATGTCCAACTGGCACTGGCTTTGTGGAAAAGTTATTTGAAATTAGGATAGATCTGAAAGGGAAGAAAAATGTGCTTGTGGTGATATGGTCATAGGGTTCTCTTTTCTACGAACACGGGCCCTGTATGGAACCCTCACCTTCCCTTTCCATGGTGGCCATCTTCGAAAAGGATTTTCCTTCCTTCACCGGGACGCCGCAGGCGTGCCGGTGTAGAAAGAAAAATCCTCTTTCTTAGCACCTCGGGTTCCCCCTTTGGGAACCTAGGGTGCTAATGGCCTTCAACCCCCATTTCAGGGGCTGGAATGGGGGGATAATGGTCCAGAGACCTCGTTATCCACTGCTGTTTAGCAGGCATTAAAAACCAACCCACATAGGGACCAGGGTGCTAATTACGGTACCACAATTTGCGGCACCCTAATTAGCGCCTTCCCCATTCCCATAGAGCCCTATGGGGAAAAAATGGGAATGGGGAAGGGCAATGGGGGAAGGGGGAATTACCGCCCCGCCAACCTTGGAATAGGGCGGTAATTCCCCTTTCTTCCAAGGCGGTGCCGGTATTTTACCGGCATGGACCAAAGTGCTAATAGCACCTTGGTCCTCCGCCTACCGTGTAATGAGGCCCATTGTATTTTATATAGAAATCATACCCAAAACTTGTTGTTATATTCTGTCACCCCCTTTCCTTCTCCAATTCCACTACTGCATTCCTTCAAAACTCTACCCTTAGATGGTCTTTTAATTTTCTTTTTGCCAAAAAGAAAATATCCTGTGCTCCCTGTCAAAAATATCTGTCCACATCTTGAACACATACCTCTTTCTTCAAATACTCCATCTAAAGTGACATTGTAAAACCAGAAAAATGTAGTTAACCAATTATTTTCATAAAGTTGACCTTTAACTTTCACATCACTGTTAGGTCCATTTTCAAAATGTTATATTCTTCCAGAATCTCCTGAGCAATTAGATTCATCACTTGACAACCCAGTCAATGAAACGTCAGAATCTTTTTCTGATGTTGACAAAATGTTTCCACCTCTAATAAATGTCCACCAATAGTATGTATACAGTCTTCAACTCCACATCTGCTAATCACACACCTCTACCTAAAGGGAATATGAAAGAAGCACTGCTGTCCAGTACCACAACTTTTTGAATAATACCCCTTGTATCAACCAATCACACATTCTTTTCAAACTAAGAATCTCATTGATTAAACTTTTCACCATTACTTGTATAATCGTTGGTACAATATATTCAGGCAGCACTTCATAACCGTGTAGATAGCTTAAACAATCATGTATAAGGGGTCCTCTTTTTTATAGAGGGCCAACCTGGGAGAGGACAAAAAATGTAAGTACAAGGCAGAGACCCAGTTGGCTACCCTTGGATGTAGCAATAGTCGGGGACTTGTAATCAAACCATGTGGAAGAAACCATCTTTCTAAACATATATCAAAGACGGTAGAAACCAGAAATATAGAAAAATACAATTTATTAAGAAGCAAAGTAAAAAGACACCAAATAGTGGTCTTCAAAAAAGGATCAATCGGAGAAAATCAAACAAATATTTCATGTGTAATCAAATATACAAGGGACACATCCATTATTTTCATTTTTGTACAGTTGATCATATCATACAGTACTGTTCATAGTTAGTGGACGACACAATCCAATTTTTGTCAAATCCCACATCTACAAAAGTGTCGACAGGTTTTAGACTGTTTCCAGCCTTGCTACTTGGTTGTGGAAATGCCTTCAGGTTGTCAAATCACTAGATAGAACTTGGTGCAAGGCTTTCTTCAGGACACACACGGGCCCCGATGTTGGGGCAATATTCAATCTTGATTTTCATCAGACCGCATATATTTCTCTACAACAAAGTACATAAAAAAATATACATAAAAAAACAATTAAAATCCACTATATTTCCAGTCAAATACTTATTTCAAACAATATCTATTCCTATTACTAGTTCACAAATTCACCCAACATGTCACTTGATTGTGCATCCTTATTACTTTCTTAGTTTTATCATTGTTTTCCAAAGGACATTATTTCTAGCATCTCTTTTTGCTATTTGCTAGTTAATTCATTCAATATGGTTCGTTATTACATAAGAATTTACTTATTTTGTTTTGTTTTGCCATATATAAAGCATACACCAGAGAGAAAACACATGTATACCAAATATTTACTCAATATAAGGTCAAATTACTGTCACAAAATGCCGGTTTTTCATGGGAGCTTTGAAGTTCTATTCTGTAACCCAGTCTCGTTTTGTTTTTCTTTTTCAGTATCGTAATTGTCATACAGCGTCTATATGTGAAAAGTGTATTCATTTAGTGTTCCCATCATGTCTTTGTTGTTTATAGTTTATAGTAAGGAGGGGTATTATCCTACCTCTGTTCTTATTTGCTTTTTCTGTCTTCTAGCTCATGCAACAAATGCTGTGGTGAGCGGATGGCGTAAATGAAGAGCCCTGGTACTATTCACGTCTGTCAGTTAAGCTACAATAGAGACACGAAAGGAGCAAAAGTGCCTTTTGCTAGGGCTGACTTTTCACGTGTAATCGGTGGTATATAGAGCGGCTCACATACATACACTTACTTATGAGATAACTGGTGTTCTGCGGTTATTTCAAAAGGAGTCCGTGGCTTTGTGATCATTACAACGTACTGTTGGCCATGTGATCTATTTATGTCATAGGTGTCATTGATGGCGTCATGCATCACGGTCGCCATCTTGAGACGGGATCGTCTCATGTGTGTTTATCGGTTGTGAACAAAAGCAGAAGAGTTTGGCCATATTTGCATAAATAACTTCCAAATTACTGGTTTGATTACAAGTCCCCGACTATTGCTACATCCAATGGTAGCCAACTGGGTCTCTGCCTTGTACTAGCACTTCATAACCGTTACAGCTGCAGAAATAGAAGCACATAGTAATATGTGCACAGTGATTATGTAATGGACATAAACATTGTCAATAAGTAATGTAGTTATTGGGATTACAAATTGCAATAAGTATCATATTAGGTATGGACACTTAGTTGGATATGGTGAGAAGGGTATCATTTGTGCTTCTCTGTCTGTAATGAAGAGAAAATGTAATTAGTTATAGAATATATTTTATGAAAAACAATTAGTTACAGTTGTACACATATGCTTCATTATTTTTGTCCCTCATAAGTAGTATGTTGAATGCAGTATGTTTGATACAACATGTGTGTTTGGTACACTGTTGTTGTCTTCACGTGTAGTAATCATTGGGTCATTGAGTCAATTGGAATATATCCAAGGTACACTTTCTAAGATATACCTGCCAAGGTGGATTGAGAAAATCCATGGTATACAGTTTCTCAGGTTTATACATTTTGCTAAGTTATCTATTTTGACTATGGAAACTCTGAGGTACTGAAGAGATTGAGCATTGTTGACCTTTCAGATGTGATCCAGTGCCCAAGCTTCGCTGAGAAATACAGATTGTTTGAGGGCTTCAGCTCTGATGTATCCTTGTTGCAAAGTGGTACAGCATTTTTAATCAGTATGATTAAGTAGAAGCAGATAAATATATGACGCAAATCAATTTACAGAAACAACAGTGTTTTTGTACAAGCAGTGTACTGCAATGTTGACATAGGTGAAGAAGTTTTAAAGAGGGTATTTGCTTTTTGGTGGAAACCCACAGCAATGTGTAACAGTATCGAAGATAGAAAATTGTGCTGAACTAAAGGAGGAATCTGGCCTGCTGCAACTGCTCTTCCTTTTCTATTGTAAGTCTGATCCTTTAGCCTACTTGATGCACCCATTTTGTTGTAGAGCGCATTTACGAGAAGTGCAGGGAAATACACTTTTAACCTCAGAGGAAGTTGGCAAAATGTTGAAAGGGGTTGCCACAAATGTGTAATATGGTACACAGTTAGAGTGAGAAAACAGCAATTCCCCAAAGTGTGTAAATAGTTTAAAAAATAAAAAAATAAACAAAATATATCCCTTTAGCAGCATTTTATTGAAAGTAAAAAAAAAATGTATAGCTGCATTAGGAACCTCACCATTTGTACCTGATTTACAAGTAAGGAAAAAACACTTGGAAAACATTTCTACAATACTGCTAAGAGGAACCTGGTGTGACCAGGTGCAATATGTTGGCACTGCATTTAATCTGGCAGCAGTGCCTGTAAAATAGTGTAGTTTTATATGTAGGGAAACCTGCTGCATTTTAGAGATGGCTAGTTTTAATAGCATCTGAGTAAAACACTCACAATGCATAGGTGTATGAGAAGCATTAACATGTTTCTAATTCTGTAACTTTAAGAAGAATGCACTTGCTGAACACGTTTATGCTACATTTTACTGACACTTGATGTGCGCAAGTGTAAATAGTGCCAATATATGGCATCTGATAGCAGTGGTAAAAAAAGAGCATATCCTTATGGTGAAAAAAATACTTTTGAAAATAAAAACATACCTGTAGAATGTCTTATTCGATGTAGATCGTTTTGAATCTGCAAACTAAAATCTGTAAGAGTGTGAACAGTATTTTGTGATAGAGCATGATATAAATCACAGGACACATGCACTAAAGGTACATCTGAACTGGTGAACTGTGTAACAGGGTTACATGTTGAGTTTTCAGATGTGATTGGTGGATGGATGTGTGACTGTTCGAAAGTAGCCAATCAGGGAACGTTACAGAGATAAATATAAAAAGGGTAGAAGGGCTGCCCTGTGTTCGTATGTGCGTGGATATACACAACTGCTCGTGGACCCTGCATGTCATCTGGGTCCTCTAATCAAACCCTGTATGGAAAAAGGACTGTGGAGTCTGCAGAAAGTTAGGACATCCACCGATGGCAGGAGGAACAGCCAATAGGGTTTCCTCTTTATGAGAGGGAGTTAAACTTGTGCCTTGAAACACCTTTTGCTATATAGGTGCTTTATAAATACGCAATAAATAAACTCTAAAGGAGGTGCTTCATTTGTTGTTCAAATTGCTGCAAGCATGGCTATGAACAAGGAGGCAGTGTGGATGTTAGGGGATTTGTGGATGCATTGGCTGAAAGTATATTCAGAGTACCTTGGAATCACTGAAAATCTTTGATTAGAAGAAGTGGAGGTGTCCTGGCTTGCAATGCATGGAATGAAAGGGAGTGAACTATTACACATGTGTGAAGACATGGTGCATTTGAAACATCCATAAATGATTGTAGTACATTGTGTAGGCAACCGTTTGGGATATGTAACTGAAATATCCTAGTAGTTTGCCATGAAAGATGCTTTCAGAAGACTGTTTCCAGCTACAAAGATAATTTGTTCACTCTTTACTCAAAGACAAACGTGGAAGTGATCAAACTTCTTTTGCCCTCAAATTGAAAAAAACAAGACATAATGTATATGAGCCTTTTAACAAGATGTAGGAGTGAGATATGTTCACAATGAGAATATCTGATTTGATGAAGTGAATACTTTTCTAAAAGGTGGACTACATTTAACAGATGTTGGAAATTCAATTTTGGTTTCCAGTGTTCAGAATGTTTTGAAACTTTTTTTGTGAAAGTCATGAAAAACAAAAAAGTAAAATATATAGTAAAACATTTGTTAGTAGATATAGTATATAACAACAAAAACAAAAAAAGCTCTTTTAAGAGCCAACATTATAGTAAAGGAAAAAAGTAAAGTGATGTTAAAACCTCCTTTTTTAATTCTCTAAATAGTCCGTGGACATTTTTACTGTCAGCGGACTTGAGCGGGCAGAAAAGGGAGCTGAGTGTTTCATGATGGTGTAATGTGATTGGGAAGTATAAAAGCAATATGAAATAGTTACACTATATGTTTCATATTATGTATGACAGAGAAAAATGGTTGGGACAGAAAATAATTACTGTCTCCTTTTGTTTTCTTTGCCATACAAATGCTCTACAATTTGTTTTGGCATACAATGCAATACTAATGAAAACTGCTTAGAGGTTCATATAGAGTCTTCCTACATTAAGCATTAATTTCAAGTAAACGGAGTATACAAGACTATTTTTTTTAATTCTATTTTTTAATTATGAAAAGCGATTCCCATGGAACTTTTTTTTGGAATGCGGCCGCGAACATCAGTCTGGGGATGTCTTTGAACTTGGAAATGTGATGTGCTATGTGATTCCTTTCTGATTTTATAGATATGGTATTAAACTAGAGAGTGTGATTAATATCTATATGTATGGGCTTGTAATAAGTATATATATTGTAGTTGCTATTGAACTGTCAACAGTTTTTGTGACCCTGTTGAACCATATTGTTGTGGTTATGGCCGTGTCCAGATTGTTGTATCCACAGGCCATGCCCCCAAGTATCTGCCCACTGGCCATGGCCACAGTAATATGTATACAGTACTTATGGCCATTACAGGGAGGTCTCACAACTTTTGAAATCCAAACTGTGTGTGATTGTGAAAAAAAATATATTTTATTGGGTATGGAAGTGCATACAATATTTATAACATGGCTGAAGGGTAATATTGAAGTGTATGCAGTATTTATAACATGGTTGAAAGTTATTGTTGTGGCCATGCGCAGTGTCCAGATTCTTGGGGGCATGGCTGCAGGTTATGCCCCCAAGAATCTGAACACTGGCCATGACAAAAAATAATTTGTCCTCAGACATCATGACGGCAGTTATATGCCCAGGTTGAAGGGTATTATTGCCGTGAATACAGTATTTTTAATGTACCCCAAAATCCAGACACTAGCTATGTCCACAATAATGTATCCTTAATCATTATGTCTACAGGAATATGCTCACAGTAATTGCTACTTGGCATGGACACATAGTTGAATATGGTAAGAAGGCTGCAATTAGAAAGTCCGGACACTGGACAGATCTAAAATAGCCCTTTCTCAGTCATTATGGCTACAGTAATATGCCCATAGTAATTCCTAAAGTAAGTGATACTGTGCATGGACACATAGTTGAATACGATGAGAAGGCTGCAATCTAAAAATGTGGACACTGGCCATGGCCACAATCATTTCTTCACAGTCATTATTGCTAAAGTAATATGCCCACAGTAATTGATAATGGCCAGGAACAGATACTTGAATATGTTAGGAAGGCTGCAATATGTGCTTGTTTTCTGTAAAGAAAAGAAAGTTAATTTGTTAGAGAACATACTTTGAAAAATGTAATTAGTTACAGTTGAACATATAAATTTAGATTTTTGACCCTCATCAGTAGTAAATTGCATGTACTATGTTTGGTATAACATGTGTGCGTAGTACACTGTTGTATTAGCGCATATTAATCATTGGTTCATTGGGGGAAAACATGGTGGAGTGATAAAACCTATTGTATACAGATATTGTTTCTGACATTTACATGGTTTTAAACTGTACCTGTTACACAATCTATGTGTGTGTTTGAAATAGTTAGTTATTCTAACTGTATTGGCTTTTAAAAGTACTATTGTATTACTATAGACATATTATGTCATTATAAGTGTGTTGGAATGGTTCAAGTGCATTGTAATTAAGGATTTGTTTAAAGTACTTACTGTGAAGGCATCTTTCAAGTTCAAACAAAAGATATTTATTAATTTAAATCTCAGGATGGTTGAAGTCGTAACTTTCCCTATGCTAGTGTGGGATTTTGCTAATTTAATGAAACTAAGAAAAGTCTGAATGAAAGAGTTCAACTTAAAAGTCTGTCTGTGTCCAAAACCTATCCTTGCGCTCACATCTACAATAAACCAATGTGTAGGGATGTCAAAGTCAAAAGAAACCGTGTTTAAATCAACGTTCTAAGCTTCTTCTTGCTTACAGCTTCATTTCAGCTCCCCTTCCCCAGGCATAAGGAAGCTCCATGAAAAAGGCTGACAGTGTACTTCTCTCCAGTCCAAGGTGATTTAGTTCTGCAGAAATCCTTGGGATTCCCTTCCCCAAGTTTCAAGTAACACAATCCCAAAACAAAGCGGTCTTGAGACTGCAGTCCCAAGGCAACACGTGCAGTCCCTTAGGTCTCAGGATTCCCTTGCCAAAGACTCCAATGACTTTAATTACACTTGTCTTAGTCTTTCAGAACTCATTAACAAAACACCAGGTCAACCTGACACTCTTTCTTGCTTGCCTCGCCACCTCATTTGCAGTGGCTTTGTTGGGATGTTTCATGGCAATGTCAGCTAGTGCATGGTCGAGGATTAGACCTTGTGAATTGTGAATAGTGACAGCATAGGCAAGAGACATAGATCATTGTTCTCTGCGTAAATTCCTGTCTTTAAAAAGAAGGAGATGTACTGTTTTGCAGGGGATTGTTTTCGTTTCTGCAAGTTTGTCAAAGTGGATGTTGAGAAACTGGATGCTGTTTTCATATGCATTTGTTTGGAAGCTAACATCTGTACAAATTGCCCCATTGACTAAACTTTGTTCTATATTAAGGTTACTTGAGACAGAGAGTTAACAGATGTTCTAATTCAGTTGTGTTTAAATAGTCTTTTCTAGGCTATTTAGTTGTTGCTGTTGCTTGTTGACATATGGAGTGTCCTGTGATGCATTTCTAGTTTGTGGAGCTAATATGCACTAATTGTTGCATGTCCTATTTCAGCATTGTTTCATTGCATTGGCTACAGCTGTTCAGGGTTGGCATTAAGCACGTGCATTTTAGATTTTCTTGAGTTAATTGTTCCATCACATCAGTGGCAGATGTGTTTTGTCCATACAGGTCATGTATTAGTCTCGTTTTTAAGGTAGCTTTTGCATCTTCAGTTAGCAGACCAGTTCTAATGCTTTAAAAAATGTAATCATATGTTAGATCTGCAGACTGTTGCATATTTTGGGTCAGTTCTCTGTAGCAAAAATGATGTCACACATTGACTTTGTCAATGCTGCTGAGTACATTATGGAATTGTTTGTGTCCTAATATTTGGAATATGGGTTGTCCTTTCAATGGTGTTAACTATCGGAAGTCTCCAAAAACAATAACATGTTTTCCTCCGAATAGTACCTCGTAATCCGTTTTTAGGACTTCCTGCACTCTAAAATGAATTAAAGCTACCATGAGGTTGAAAACCATGCTTACTATATCTACTAGGAGGACTTTAATTTGTCATAGAATTCTGTGCACTTCAGTTGCAGCTTCTGGTGACAATATGTAACAATCAAATTTGTTTTGGGGTTCAATTGGAAGGAGAAGCAGACAGTGTAAAGTTGTGCCTCCTATGTTTTGAGCAGCTAAAACCTGTGGGGGCTGTTACAACAGCTTAAAGTGTGTTGTTTGTTACTTCTTCTAGATATGTCATGATAGTTTTAATTAGGAAAGTTTTGCCATAATCAGCTTCACAGCTTACATACAAGAGCATAGGTTTGTAATTTGCACAAGTGCATGTTTTTATAATCTTCATTTAGTCCATGATCAATTTTTCAGTGGCTTCCAAGTAAATGGTGAGTTGTTCAAAATTAAGCTGTGATTTGAACACTGGCAAATCATCTTTAGATTGTTTTGGAATGATACATGCATGGGCCTCATTACGAGTCCGGCGGTAACCTGCTGGTTTTTCCGGCTCGGTTACCGCCAGACTCGTATTACCATTCCGCCTCCATGATTCCCGGAATTACTGGGGCATTACAACCCCGGTGACCCAGGAATTCTGGAGGCAGAATTCGGTAAATCCCCATTCCCAATGAGTCCCATAGGACTCAATGGGAATGGGGACCATGAAAAGACTGGCACCATCTTGTGATGGTGCCGGTGTTTCCACGTCCGCCTGCAGGCGGGCGGTGTTAAACCTGCCAGGTCAGACCTGGCGGGAATGACACCTCCACCTGCAGGACTCGGGATCACCCGGTATGGAATCAATGGTGGCAGCGGGTTTACCGCCACCGTTATTTCCATACCGGGTGACTCGTAATGAGGCCCATGGTGTTTTCCACACATGCATTGCTATTTCTGTCTCATTTGGATCAGTGGTTCTCCAAGTGGTGCTTCGCTTCCTGTAAACGTAGGTTGGCTGCCTTCAGGAGTGTCTTTGGCTAGTATGGTTTCCATTTCTTCTTCTTGTTGGCTTTCATTGTCCAACATTTGTTTGTACTGTTTAAAATTATAATTTGTTATACTGCTTTCATTTTCCAAGAATGCAGTTTCAAATTCTCATGTCCACCTAAGAACTGTTACGCTTTTTTCCAAACATTGAATAGGTGTAGTAGGGCCATGTAATGAAGTTCTCTATGCTGAGGAGATTTTGTGAAGGATAACTTTAAATTGTTTATTAAGGCTGGGTTTGGTAACCTTTACTAGGCTTCCTTCAAATTGTAAGACAGATGGTCTCATTACAAGTATGGCGGGGTGGGAAAAAATTGGTGGTAACAGAATTGCCACAATTTTCTTCACACCACCATACTAACATTATGGTCCTGGAGTGGAGGGTTTACTTCCAGCATCATGCTGGAGGTAAATCCTCTCGCTTTCTGCTGAAAATCGGCAGTAATTTCGGCAGCAGTCATTCCACCAAAATGCCCCATAGAGTCCAAATGGGATTAAATCTGCCACAAACACTTGTAATCTAGCGGTAATTCAACCAGACCAAGTAGCAGTAATGGTAATTCTGTTGGGCGGTATTGTGGCAGATTTACCAGAATACCGCCTAACTCGTAACGAGGCCCAGAGTATTTACAAGTTGTCTCATCTGGCATAACATTATTTTTGTAGGAACAGTTTTGGTATATGTCTTATTGGCACATGTTTACCAAAGCAGTACTTCTGTCTGGATAGCATTTGTCAATCAAGTTTTTTTTTTTAAATATCTTGGCTGTTTGGATGCTTTGTGTCTATATTCTCAATTTCTTCATAGGATTTAAGTACTCTTTTTCATGATGAAGCTGGGCCAAGGTTTAGCCAGATAATGTTTTCAGATTTCCTATATATGTCTGTACCTGTTAAAAGTCCTTCTGCTTTGTAGTGCCTGCATTCCCTATGTGAGATACTTTGTATACCAAAGCTGTACATTTTTTGTGACATAATTTTGTCAGACGAAAAATGTCATCTCAAAGGTCTTTTAGCTCAGTCTCCTCAGCTTTTGTGACATATCTTGCAACAACATTTAAATTGTATGAAATGTGTTGAATGTCTATATTTGCATTCCACTAGAATGCAATGATAGGATTGTAACCATTCATGTACTTGGATGCCTTGTCACATTTAATGTTGTATGTGTTTTTGGGAGATTTGCCTTTTACACTGTGCCTAACAGAAGACATGAAACTATTTACTTGACCTTTGGTGCAAACTGGTCTAGGGAAGCCAAAGAAATATTTGGTGTAGTATATTCCTTTGTTTCTATGTCAATGTCTGCAGTATTTGCCACACTTATGTATTTGAAAGGATAAGATGTGTGTCCGTAGTTCGGTCGGTGTGTCTTCTGAAGGAATGCCACAGGTAATGAAGTGTTCAGTAAATTGAATTGTAAAACAGTGGCATTACTGTCTTGGCCACATTTGGGAGCATTGTTTATCCACAAAAGGATGTGGATATTTGATGCTCTTCTGGATTGATATTCTTTTCTCCAGAACAAGTGTTCTACTTCTCTGAGAGGAGGGTGATTTGTATTGCAGATGAAGTGCAGCATGGCAATGAAACAATGGTGAAAGTATCATGATACATTGACCGGATTAAGAGAACAGATTTCTCCTGGACTTTTTATGTCTCTTCATTCTTTATTTTGGTTTGCAGTGCATGGGAATTAATGCAAGTAAACGCCATGCATATTCTGCACAACTTAAAGTAACAAACCATGTGGGTGGGCCTAGTTTCCTTAACATGCAATTTACATCAGCATGACATCAGAACCAGTATTCCTTTGTATCACACATTTTTGACTAGATATTTTTGATACTTGACTGCAAACATTCCTCGTTGTCTTTTATCTTTTGAAGCAGTTGAAAAGCTGACATGTTTAATGAATGAGAGTCTGTTTTTATTGTGTGTGCAACTCTGTAACATAGAGTTGCTTGTTCACTTTTGAACAAGAGGTGGAATATGTATTCAACATGTTGCCAGAATTGTGGGTCTTATATAATCTTTTATAATATAATCAACATGCTGAAATTGGCTAGTTTGTGTTGTTTCTTGAAACATTTGGGTGCTTTCTTTTAGATTTTCCTCTGTTTATCTCTCTTTAGTATTCACTCTTTTCCTTAAAATATTCTAGGGCATGCTTAACTTTGTTTAAGTAAACTAGTTGTTGCCACAATTTTGTTGTCTTATGTTGGCACCCCATTCATTAGTACAATCAAAGATTGTTGTATTGGTTGACCTTCTCCTAGAGATTCTACATGTCTAATGGTAAATACACTGCTTTGCCACAAATGGCTTTCAGTAATTCTGATGGTGGCAAATTGGCAATTTTGGGTTGGTGAAGTGTTATACCTGAAAATGGGTGTACTGTTTGAATTATGATGCTCCCACACAGCTAAAGTTGTTAGAGAGCTTGTTGAAGTGGAAATATTTCTAAGTTCTTATTGATAGCCCTTAATGGCATTTGGTTATATAAAGCTTAGTATTGCAAAATGTGCATACTATTAAGGGATCTGTTATTTTGTCTTTATTTTCTGCTATTAGATATAGAGCTAATTGAAACCATTGGGATTCTTCATTCTTTTCTATTCATTTTGTACTAATTTTATAAAGTTTTCTGCAGCAACAGACACATGCTTTGTCTGGAATTTCTGCAGATGTACATTTAAACTTTGCCATTTCGTTTTGTATGCCTTTGTAAGGAGGTTACACTTGGCAAGCTGTTGGTTGATATTTTCTAAACTAACTGTATTTTCTAACTCTATTTAAGTTAAAAAATATTGAGTTTGTATGTGTTCTGTCTGTCAAAGTAGTTCTTGGGAGTTTTCATTTATGAGATTATTATTTAATTATTGGAGTTGTAAAGCCAGAGTTTTGGGTTAGTACAGTCTAGGGACAAGGTTTCCCATTTCAGAATAGTCTGTTGGTCAAATAATGTACATGATGAAAGGTGCTTTTACAGGAAGTTCCTGAAGTGCAGCCTAATGAATGTCCTCATAGTCCAGTGTGGATGGGCACTGGGCAGGAGTCCAAGGTTTGTAAAGTTTTAATTTTGCATTTGTCTTTTAGTTTTACGTATTGATTGAGGAATTGTCGTAAATATTGGAATTACTATTGGTGCACATTGCATATTTAGCTGCATGTCCACTTGAATACTGGATGTGTTTTTTGGACAAAAGGACCATTTGGTTGAAAGTTTGTAGGGGAAGATTTTTCTATGAAGGTTTCTTTTGCCATAACACTTCAGAGCCTCTTCCATTAGTGTCTATGGCATTTGGATTGGGTTGTTCTTGTTTATATGTTTCTACGTTGACATATGGTTCTGTGCTGGTGGTGTGATACCATTCACGTGAACATAAGTTAGAAAAGGTATCTATATTGACTTTGTGCATGTTGTCTTTGTAGTTTCTTTATTAATTTAGTCAGTGGTTTCCTTATGTTTGAAAATAAAAAAAAAAATGCGGATACATTACTCAAAATTCCTATTACTGACTGCACAATTGTGCAAATTGCCTGACGGAGAGGGATATATTGCGGAAACAGATATGGGTGTTAGTGCTCTGCTTTTTTTTTTAATAGTGTTTTAAGACAATACTATTCATATATTTAGTACTCAATAGCAATGTGGAGAGCTAGGCTCTAAATAAAATAATAGTTTTAGTAATAGTATAGCAACGGCACTGCAGGAGGCAGTGCAAATCCCAGAAGCCTCCATCCCAGGATCAGTCCATACTAGTAAAAATGGTTTTGAGATGAACCAGGAGCTTCAAAAAGCATGATTGTAGGTTCCTGGGCAATGCCCTCCTCATAGCAAAGTGTTGTGTTGCATTGGGATGGTGGTCACAACAGGCCACGATGGTAGATAACTGGCTGACGGATCTTTCTTCGTGCAATGAGCAGGAGGATATCTATAGAGAACTAATGGCCCCTGCTTCCTCTCTTAGGACTACTGGACACATTTAAGGACCTACCTAAACAGTTTGACACTAGCCCTATAACAAATGTTCTGTCTTGATCACTTTTAATTATTGTATGGCTATATTGGTTTTGGAAGTTGGGCGATTAACAGTGTACTGTTCCTATCTGCTATTCCAGATATAAGAAAATGAAAGAATGCAACTTGATTTGTAAACAAAAAGAATAAACTATGTAGTTTGGAGGAGAAGAGGAGAGCGGAGAAGGAGCTGGGGGATCTCTTATTGCAAATGGATAATTGAGAACACATGGCTTCTGCACTGTTTTTAGTACTTCAAAACTTTAGAACAAGTAATCCTGCAATGTTGGCAAAATGATCACATGCGCTCACTGAACGGCAACGGGAAGGTTTTTGTGAGAATGTTAAACTGACTTCACTTAACCGGGGTTACAAAGTTAGGCAAATTAAACTAGTAAATAGTATTTTGGACTCCTTGTAAACTGACAGAAAGGGGCCTGAGTGAGTCAGATGTGTGGTGGGGCTGCAATAATAGTAGACGGATGCTGGAGCGCATGCTCTGGGACTGTAGTCACATCAATTCATTTTGGGAAGAGATATTAATGATGAAGAATCCTCTGCTAAGGACTGGTAAAGAATGTTCCCGCGAGATACTAATCCTAAGGGAAGATTTGCAGATAGATGATTGTTCGTTCCTTCAGAAATGTTGGTTGTTCAGAGCTGCAATGGCTGCTTAAAAGTTAATATACTGATATAACCGTATTTTATATGAAATTTTAAGATGTTTGTTATAAAACCTGTGTATTATAGTACTGAGTAGTCGTTTGACAGGTTTTAGAGGAATGTTTAGCACATTTTTTAACTGTTATTTGTTTTTAAGATTTTGTGTTGGTATATGTATATACAAAGCCGTGTGGCTAAAAGTATATTCTCACAAATGAAATAAAAATAAAAAGTTATTACTAAGCATCTGGAAGAAGGTTACACCACCCACCAAGGCAGAATTGCTACAGGAGTTATGATGAATATCTCTTATTGAGAGGGTTCTGTGGGGGAGGCAAAAGAAAATGAAATAGTTTAAGGAGGTTTGGCTACAATTCCCTGAAGTCGGTCTGTAATCCGAAAAGGAGGTGAAAATCTGGAAGGATTGTTGAATGCATTATGCCTGATGCTACTTTTCTACTTGCTTATGGGTTTACCTGGTTTTATTTACTGTAAATGTTCATATACATTAATTTGTATTTATAGTTGTATTTATTGTGTTTACATAGCACTTTACTCCAAAGCGCTTTACAATTAAACATGAAAAAATACATAGAAAATGATAACGGTGGAAGCAAATTACAAAACATGAATCAAACCAGAAAAACAATATGTAGAACAATTTGCCTAAGAGGATAAACAAGAAATGGGTGGGGTGAAGAAGGGGAAGGAAGAGGGAGACAGAATGGGGAATAGAGTGAAGAAGCAAGAGGAGTGGAGGAAACGTAAGTGGGAAAGGGGCAGTTAAAGAGGAGTGTGTGGGGGGAACTAGAGGGGAGAGAGAGAAAAGTGAAAGGTGGATGAGAGAGTCAGGGTGGGGAATGGAGAAGGAGAGATTTCAAGGAAGCACAGAAGGCGGAATAGGTGGGGATGGAGCAGATAGAAGGATGTAGGGAGTTTCAGTGTAGGGGGGCAAGGAGCAGAAAGGAGCGGAAACGAGAAGAGGCACATGGTGGCGAGGGAACAGAAAGTATGAAGAGATCGGCAGATCAGAGGGAGCAGGAGGGAGTGTAGAAAGAAAGAAGAGAGGAGGGATATGGGAGAGCAAGGTCATGGAGAGATTTAAAGATGAGACAAGGAAGTGAAATTTAAGTTGGGAGTGAAAGGGAAGCCAGCCAAGGTAAGATAGTGAGTTGGAGATGGAGTCATGAGGAGAGAAAAGACAGATGGAATGGATAGTAGAGTGGTAAAGGGATTTTAGGGGGGCCAGGTGGGAAGCAGGGAGCCCGAAGAGGAGAGAAGAGCAATAGAAAAGATGAGAGAAGATGAGATAGGAGATTAAAAGCTTAGTAGCATGGAAAGTGAGAGTAGAGTAGACCTTACAAATATTGAAAAGGTGGTAGGGACATGCACGAGAGGTAAGAGAAATATGGTGGGTAAAGGAGAGGGAGGAGTCAAAGTGAACTCCCAGATTAATTTTAAAAAATCCATCCATAATGTGCTGATTGCCTCTAAACACCTCGTTTTGTTCATACTGATTGTCGTGGTGCAGCAATATACAGCGGAACTGTGGTCAACGTGGTTGGCTCCTGAAGCAAAGCCATGTCATCTAGATGGAAATCATGAATGACTCTGTCCTCATTAATGGTCTCAAGCTATATATTTCATTAAAGTAGGAAGCAAAAACATAGGGTGATAGTTAGCGGGCACAGCAGGGCCAAGAAGTAATTTTCTCAGAATTGGAGTGACAAAGGCACATTTTAAAAAGATGGGAATACATCCATTGGAAAAAGTGTGGTGCAAAGCCACTGTGAAAAGTGAAAAAGGGAAGTGCTTGGATAATATAGAGAGGAATTGGGTCGGTGGGAGATTAAGACTTCAATTTGTCAAGAGCAGCATGAACTATCTTATTAGTAAATGATCCATAAGTAAAAAGCTTTTGACCCTCAGCTGCAAAGAAAATTGTTCAGTGCCATCTGACACTAAAGAAGGAGAGCTAATGGAGGAAATACAGTGGCAACTGTTACAGATTCTTTCCACATAGAACATACTGATAGAATGGCATCAAACCTGGGAGCAGGAAGATTCAGATAAAGGCCGGGGAGGACCTGACAGTTGCTTGACAACTCAAAACCGTTCACGAGTCAAACAGTCCGCAGATATAATCCGTTTTGCATAAAATTTGGATGTTGCCATTTTAACTGCATTTTGATAATATACCAAAGCCTGTATATAGGTCTGCTTGGATAACGTATCCGAAGAAGTATGCCAATTGCGTTCAGCAGGCCTGTTTAAGTAATCTTAGATTAGAATTAATCCAAGGAGTTGATGGATTAGAGTGTGCAAAAGTGATCTCATGCAGCTCAAGCATATCTGCTAACTCGGTCATAGCACTAAGTAACGTGGAACAAGGATCCACATTGTTAGTCTCCACTGTACGAGAGGTTCTAGTCAGTAGAAAAGCAGCAACTGAGGAAGGATTCACCCTACCCCATTGACAACAACAATAGCAGATTTTGGCAGGACAAGCAGGGAAAGGGGGAGAAAGCACAAGAAAAGTAAGGAGAAAGTGATCGGACCAAGGTGCAGGCATCAGATGGAAAGCAGTTACAAGGGAATTATCTGCAGAAATAAGACCTAAGACATTACCCCGACAGTGGTTAGCAAGATAAGAATGCAGATGGAGATGCAAATACGCTTGCAATGAGTTAAAATTCCTGGCATGCACATCAGTAGGGTTTTTGGGCCAAACATTAAAATCACCCAAATCCATCAATTTAGGGTAGGATACTGCTAAATCAGAGACTAACAGCGTGAAATCACCAACAAAACTCGCTAGAGAATGGGGTAGAGGCCGATAGACAAGCAGTATATTAAAGGAAATCTTAGGGGAAACATCTCCACGCAATTGATTGCAAGGGGAGATCCTCCACAGAACTCATACTCTCCTTACATGTTTTATAAACCTACCCCCTCTCACATATAGTTGCAGTGAAATGTGCATTTCGAAAATCTGACATTTTCGGATTGTCATTTTTACTTTCACAGTGATGACATGATCCCAGGCAACCATACTAAGAAAAGATCAAAAAACAAATTGTGTCCTAAAGTGATTACATTACAGCTAAAAATGTCTGATAAGATAAAAAACAGACCTCCCCCCTTAAGTGGTGGTGGTCTATCCAAATGTAGAACTTTGTAATTAGGGGGTAGCATCTGTACAATGACAGGATCAGATGCCAAAGTAATCCAGGTTTCAGTAACACAAAGAATATTCAGGAGGAAATCAGTTACAAGTAAATACATGTCATCTCTGTGAGTGCTAGCTGATCTAGCATTGATCAGGAAGCCAGTAAGAAAAGGAGATGGCAGAGTCTTACAGGTAAACATTTTGTCAGGGTGAATAGTGTTGTCATCCTCATTCCTCTCAACCTTGGACGTGACTTGTGTCCCAAAAACGGGTGGTATCAGGAGGAGCAAATGATAACAAGTCATTGTGAGAGTAAATAAACCTCGTAGGAGTAACAGGCCTACACTGCTGAAGCAGCCATCCATGGAGTATCAGGAGGATCTGACAGGGCGCAAGAGCCCAGGGCCTGTCTGGTGCCCTGACGGGCACAGACTGGCTTGCCTTAAGCGCACCTTTGGCACGTACACCGGCCATGTGCTCGGAACCTCGAGTAATAGTGCCACACGACAGCACATGAAATAAAAGAAATATTCTCAAAGCTTCTGAATTTAAAAGCAAGTATATATGAAAACAATAAAACATTTTCACAACCACAGTTTCACAGGACCATAAAATAAATGGAGCATGAAAAATGCAAGAATGGAGCACTTAGAGTAGGTGGATCCTAAGATTCAGCCTCACAGTTGCTGTATGATCGCAAATGCAAAAATCAGTGCGTGCCTGTTTCCGTGCAGACTCTGCGTTTGTAGGCAGCTTCTCCGTCTTGTTTGGCTGCCTAAATTTCCTGTACTGCTTCTGTAACCTTATAAGCTTCAACATCTGGGCAATCATCTGCAGCTAAAATGTTTTAAAACTCTGCCTTGTTTAGAAACGTTTTCAATAAAAAAAGCTATTGAAGAAGATCAGGTAGATATTGAGGGTGCTTCGTGTATCGGATCTGGGCAATCCAGGCAATTGGAGGATGCTGCTTTTCCAGCTATAGATAGTGAAACCTTAACTGCTTCTCCATCTGGTCTTTTCTCTTCTAATTTAAGTATTTCCATCATTATTAACTGGTATGGTAGTCTCTCCTCTGATGATGGTCTGCCTTCTTCAAACACATATTCAGGGGTAGATAGGAATTATTCTCGTTCATTGTTTTTGGACCAGCTACCTGATACTTTGAATCAATTCCATCTAGGCAGAGGAACACCAGATGTGCCTTCTTTTTCACAGTCACCACTAATGACTTCAAATCTAGGTGCCCCTTCGATAATGGCACCCAACTTTGTGCTTAATTCTTTAATCAGATTATATGACAATAAATACCTCTGATTGAGGAGAATTGTATTGCACCAGCCTCATCTGTGACCAATCCCTCTAGCCTGCTGCATACTACGGAATGTAATGTGTCAGTTATAAACTGTCTGAGAAGGAGCCCTTTTGTATGCTACAAAGTCTAAAATCTCTAAAATCATTACACATAAGCATGCTCATTCCAACCATGGTTCCAGGAAATTCTTAAGAACTTTACTCAAATATAAAACAAGTGAGACATACAGTTTCCTTTACAGATCATTTTACGAAATGAATTGCAAATTAAATATAAAGAGGAAATCAATAAGTCCAAGAAAGAAACTAAGGGGAATTCTAATAATTGGCCTCAAGCAGCAGTCTATTCAGCACCTCAGGGAGATATTCTTCCACTCCTCATTAAAAACACAAAGGCTTTAGACGCAGGAATTATAAGTGTAACTCCTGCTCAAAAGGAAAGTCAAGATTCCGATGGCACCTGTAAATGATTCCCACTTTCAAATTTGAATCTTGTATCTGGGAATGCTAAGGAGTCACTTGGTGGGTCTACACTTATCAATACTACCATAATTAGGGTTTTAACATCTTACTGTATTGGTATAGAACTAATTTTAAAATCAGAGCAAGATATTATTCTGAACTGTGGGAATGTTCTCGCTTTGCGATTCCACGTCTTTGAACAGTTATCTCAGATGATATAGATTTAGTGCACTTTGTGAATGTTAAACATATAGATCTGGCTTGTATTTATGTGAACACTTAAATTGTTTATGAGATGAATTTTAATAAATCAAATGTGTTCTCAATGATGGGATATTCATTATTAATAAACGTGGATAATAGAAGGATAGATTGTGCATCAGAGGGTTTAGGATTCTCTGTTATTAGTGTTTAATAGAGAGACCTTAATTGGGCTGTCTCAATGAATGTATATTGTAAAAATGGCATCACAGGTAATTAAATAATTGATCTTACTAAGAAAACCGATTTGGAGCAACCAATATCAGATGATTGGACGTGGTTACCACAGATTCTTACATCAGTGAAAAACAAACCTATGGGTTCAGTTTCTCATCTTTAACATGTGTACATTGAAGATATGCTCTTAGAACACCATGCCACCATACTTGACGTGTCATGGTGTTCTAATACTATTCTAAATGTGAAAGGGTTTTCATGTTTGCATAGTATGTATACGCACCTATTTAACCCTAAACACTATCATATTATTCTCCCACAAGATGTCTGTTTAAGAGACTGCTGTTGTACAGATGGTTATTCGACCTTTATTCAATCTGCTCAGAATGGATTCAAAGTTAGGCCATTTGGTAGCCTCTTGATACCACATAGCAATTATCTTTCAGTTTCAATTCAAGTCCTGTCTCATGATGTTTTTAGACTCCTAGCTTAAATAATTAGGAGTTGGTTATAGAATATTTTAATTATTCCTCCCCTTCTTCCTCTGCTAATGAAAAATTCCTTGATGTACTTAAGATTATTTTAGTTGACTGGTCTGTTAATAATAATAATGGTAATGTAATTGTAGCAGTGAATTTTAATTGTGCATGCTATGAGTGTTCAGTACTGTCTCATGAATGTAATGGAATCCAACATGGCATTACTCAGATGTGTCTGATCGAGATGTTAGATTATTTCAGATGTTGGAAGAATGGAATATTAATATATTTGATGGAAGTATTGTGAGTGATATCCCGTCGAGGCGCTCTTGGAAGAGGGGTCCTTCTGTTTCCATAATTGACTACGTGCATGCTTCTGATGCTATCTTTCAAACCTATACCAATATTGAAGTTTTAGATACTACCAGGAGCGACCACAACAGATAAAGCTGCTCCTTTATCTGTTCCCTCAATGAGAAAACGCGACAGGCTGGACTCTCTGTAGTCACCTTAAATAATGCATGCACTTGTTTAATGTGGACCTTCAAGAATGTGTGTATATTAAATAGGAAGGTTGTACATTTTGTTGAAATGGCATCTAATACCTACAAACAATATATTTTCTCTGCTTCTGAATTTACAAATACATTTTTACGTATTAAGTAAAATTTGGCAGTAGATATGAGTTGTTGCAGGACCTAATGTAGTGTCATTCGCAAGCGTGTTCCTGATAATGAGATTGGTACAATAAAAGAGAGAATTGTGCAGGAACTTGCAGAACTTAAGTCATACTTAGTATACATACAAGGATAAAGGGCTGAAACAAAGCTATACAAATTGGCGTAAGGCACATATATTTCTAATGTGGCAACGGGACAATCAGCAAATTCTGCAAATTCTTGCGACGCATCAGGTTAATTTTTTACGGAATCTGGTGAATGGACAGTAATTTTTTCAACAAATTATGCAATTGAATCCTATTCCCAAATTGATTTGGATTAAATATTAATGTTATGTATATGCAGAGAAAAAAAGTAAACATATTATTCCATGCTATGTCAAGGGATACATTAGTTGAAATAGTCCTCTTACTGGGGAGCATAATCTAACCATCATTTATATGTTTTCTTTTTTATTGGATATTTGTAAGGCGCCTATACAACAAATGGTATTTCAAGGCGCTACATAACAAAAGGAGTAGGGGGGCAAGGCAGAAAGATAACAATAGTGGTCCTACTATGCCATGTGGTATTCAGATTGTGCAAATGCAATAACAAGAACTGTGGGGGGTGCCGGTTTACGCAAAGGTGAAGTGCTAGGGTGCTCTGCTGTCAAACACTCCTCTGACATCTGCCACCTCCTCAGAGAACTTGTCCTTGATGTCCTCCCTCTCACAAGACATGGTTCACAGCCAGCTCTGTCATGAGTTTTGACACTCTTCTCCCTGATGGCTACAAGATCTTCTCTAAGCCCAGAACCAACCGACCAGGAGGTGGAGTAGCTCTGATCTTTCCGGGATGGGTTCCTGCTTCTGTCATTCCTACACAGGCCTACTCATCCTTTGAATGTCTGGTCTGCATGCTCTCTATCTCTCCTGGCCTCTCTCTGACTGTGGTCACTATTACAGGCCACCTGGCCAGGGTGCCCTCTACCTCTCAGAATGGTCTGATATCTCCACTTTCCTCCTTGCCTCTACCTCTCAACTTCTCCTCAGAGACCTCAACAGCCACCTGGATGCTTCTAATCCATCCTCTCAGCTCTTCCATAACTTCTGTGTCACTCTCTCTCTCCATTCTACTCTCTAGTCCGACACATTCTGCCAGACACACCTTGGATGTGTTAAACCCCTAAAACATCCCCTGTCTAACCCTCTCACCACTCCTGTCTCTTGCACTGACCACTTTCTGCTTTCCTCTCACCTGAAACTCTCTGTCCCTCAGGCAAAGCCCACCCCAGTAATGCCACCTATCTTCTCGGTTATTAGGCCCATGAAGAGTGTGTCAGTGGATGCCTTTGCCTCTACTTTCTCTGCTCCCCCTACTCCTATGGCTGACTCACACTCTGACACAACCCTCTCTAATCTGCATCTCTCTGTTCCAACACTCTGGACATCCTTGTCCCTGTCATGAGAATCCGTCCATGTGCAACTCTTGGTATGACTCTGACTTTGCCACCATGAAATGCAAGTGGCTGAGAGGAAGTGGAGGGCTACAGGCACATATCCTGACAAACCGGTCTGTTACCTGCTCCAAAGGCAATACACACTATCTGCCCTGTCAAGGAACAGAGTCCACATCCAAACCTGTATCTCTGCTACCTCTAACAACACTGCCAAACTATTTAAAATCTGCACACAGCTGGCCAATCCTTCTGCAGCATCTACATCTCCTGTGCCCTCCCAGGCCCTCTGTAAGGCTCTGGTTTCTCACTTTACCAGTAAAACGCACTACATCCTGTACTCAATCTCCTCTTCCTCTCCCACGACCTCTCTCAGACCCCCACTGGGCGCCTCTACCTCTCCTCCTCCTTTCTCCTCTTTCTCTCTGGCAACATCTGATGATGTTTCTATACAAGTCCTATCGATGAAATTGTGTGTCCAAACAGGTGCGTCCCTACTCTTCCAGAACCATCAAGGACCACATGGACACCCTCCTCCAGCCTTGGCCAACTTCTGCAATCACCTTCCGCCACTGGATATTTCCCCTCTTTCCCCTCTGCACTCAAGCACTCTCTTGTGCACCTTCTCCTTAAAAAGCCTTCTGCCGATGCCACATGTCCGGAAAACTATCGCGCAATCTCTATCACATCTTTCCTGGGCAATCCTGGGCAATCCTGGGCAATCTCTTGGAAAAGCTGGCCATCTCCCATGACCATCAGTTTGTCTTCAGAGCAGCCAGAGACACAGAACTGCACTCCTGAACACCTGTGAAGATCTGCTCTGTAAACTTGACTCCAGCCTTCCTTCTGTCCTCATCCTCCTTGACATTTCCTCGGCTTTCAACATGGTCAATCAAGTCATCCTGATTAACTGACTCTGTGAAAACCTGGTCATCACAAACTAGGCCCTGGAGTGGTAGACCTCTTTCCTCCTGGACTGACCCTCCCAGGTCCAACTTGGGTCCTTTCTCTCCACCACCTCTCTCTCTACACATGTGGTGTTCCCTAGCACTCTATCTTCTCACTGTCTGCTTGGCCCCTATGGCCCACCTGATCTCTACCTTCTCCCCTAACATTCAGTGTTATGCAGTTGACACTCAACTCTCTTTCAGGCTCCCCATGCCTCCTCTCCTCTCTCACTCATTCCTGACTGTCTATACATAATTCAGGATTGGCACACCTCCAACGATCTCTTCCTTAATGCCAGTAAGATGGAGATACTTCTCATTGGGAACCCTGCTCCCGCTTTCCGCTTCCATATAATAATGTCCCCTCAAAAATATCGCAATGCAAAAAAATAGCAGAAAAATTGCTGTTTTTTGTGCGGACATTATTACATGGAACATGCAGGGGACACCCTCGCAACCCCCAAACCCTTTTTTATTTTTCATGGGGAGCGGGGGACACCCCCGCCACCCCCCACTGCCCCTGTCCCTATATATTTGGTCACCTATATAATGTTGCCACAAGCTTTTCCTGGTGACATTATATACAGTGACCATATATTTAGGGATATTATTACCTGATACCCGCTTTCCCTATCTCACTCTGTCTGCCTTCCTTGGGCACTCTTTCTTCACCTTCCTGTGATTCAAAAAAGCTTGGTGTCATATTCGACTCCACGCTCTCCTTCTCTCCTCACATCACAGACCTTGCCAAAAAGACCCATTACCAGCTGCACCTTCTCAGAGATATTCTTCCTTTTCTCGCTTTCCCCCAGAAGCTCACTGTCCCAAGAGCCATGGTTCTCTCTAGGCTGGAGTACTAAAACAGCCTCCTCCTTAATCTGCCTTTCTCTACTCTGTGCCCTCTGCAACTAATCAAGAACAGGACTGCAAGACGTATCCTTGGCCTCATGCCCAGGGACAGTATCTCTCCAGTGCTGAAATCTCTCTACTGGCTCCCGGTGGCTGCAAGTATCAAGTTCAAGGACCTCTGCATTGTCCACAAGGTTTTCTGGGGCTAGGGCCCACACTGCAGCAAATTCTCTCTTCCGAAATACCTTCCTTCTCAAGCCCTTCACTCAGCTACCTCCAAATGTCTGAGGGTCAAATGCTTCTCCAGACAGAGAGTGAGGAGTATATCTCTCTCCTCTTCAGGTTGCTATGTACCCTCAGAGTCTCACTGGGTACCAGGTTCCTCCATGATCAGTCCCCCCTTCACTGCCTCTGGGCCTACCATGCACTTATGGTCTGTAACTGAAACCTCTACCGTCCCCTGTCTCGCTGCACTTACCCAGAGCTGTGCTTTCCTGTCTGCACTTACTCAGAGCAATTCTGCCCTGATTGGGGTTCCCCCTCCCTGGCATTTGCCCCTCTTGCCCCCCCCTGCACTTGTGTTGTCGCACTTGCATGATCTGAGTGACACAAGGCCTATTAAGATCATTAGTTGTGTCCTCCCTCTGTCTCCTCTCCCTTGTCGCACCTAGAAACACTTGTGTACAGGCGCAATATAAATGTGTTTTGTATTTATTTTATTTTTGCATTTGTTAAGCGCACTAAACCTGGAGGCATCAATGCACTGGTTACAGGTTACCACAAGAGGTTACAAGCATATCAGGTACTTATGCCAGTCAGCCGCCTCAGGTGAGGCCCAGGAGGGGAGCATAGGCGGGCAGATGGTTAGGCCCCAGGCTGGTTTTCTGAGAAGAGTAAGGTCTTCAGGTGTTTTCTGAAGGTGCAATACGATTTTTCAGATCTAGGGTTCAGAGCTAGAGAGTTCCAGTTCTTAGAGGCAGTTATCGGGAAGCAGGCTCTGCCAGAATCTAGGGATGGTCAACTGGTGGGAGTAAGCAGAACATATGAGTCTGGTTGATTGAGATTTTGAACATTTTTGCGAGAGGTGATTTGGAGCTGTATTGGAAAGACATTTGAGCGTGATGTCTAGAGATTTGAATATGATAGACTCCTGCATGGGGAGCCAATGAGCACCTCTTGTTACTGCCCATATATGTTCACACTTAGGGATGTTGAGTGTTGCTCTGAGGGCAATATTTGGAATAATTTGTAGTTTATGAATGTTGGGTGAAGATTTCCCTGCAAATAGGGCATTGCAATAGTCCAAACTTGAGCCTATAACGGCCCTGGCAATGGTGATACAGCTTTCCAAAGTCAGGAATCGTCTGCAGGTGTTGATTAATTTAGAGGTTTGGGCTGCAGGAGAGGTTATGGGATTGACATGTCTTGAGAGAGAACGAGTGGCGTCCAGGTAGACACCCACGTTCTTAACACTGCTGGAGACCTGGATGAAGATGCCCTCAATGGTGTAAGATTTTTAGGGGGGGCTGAGCTTGTTGAGCATGGAGTGCGACCTGACCAACAGGATTTTCGTATTTTCATAATGAAGACAGAGATGGTGTGAGGCCATCTAAGCCTGGATGGGGTGATAGATAGAAGATTGTGGTTGTGGCATAGTTTCATGTGAGGGGAGCAGGATCTGCATGTTGTCTGCATTGTTTGTATAGGTAATTAATTTGGAATCAAGCAAGTCAAATAGTTGCTTTGTGAAGATATAATAGAGTGTCAGCAAGATGCACAAACTTTGTGGGATGATGCATGTGATAAGGGATGGGGGGCGGCAGCATTGGATGAAAACATCCTCCTAGATCTCTCAGAAAGGAAAGATGATTTCAAAGAGATGGCGTCAGGTGAGACATGTGTTGCTGAGGCCAAGTGTTGACAGAGGATTTGGTGATCCACAAGGTCAAAGTCTGCTGACAAGTCAAGCAGCAGGAAGAAGGCTGAAGAAGAAGGCACCTAGTTGGATCTTTTGGTCCAGTAAGGCCGATGCAGTGCCATGGCCGGGGTGGAAGCCAGATTGGCGTAGTCCAAGGAGATTGTGGGATTCCAGGAACGTCTGGATCTGAGGATATGCAGCATGATCAAGGATTTTTAACAGGAAGGGAATGGTGCTAACAGGCCGGTAGTTGGTATGGATGTTAGGGTCCAAGGTGGGCTTTTTTAATAGTGGGAAGACCCATGCATCCTTGATGCTGAAGGGTACAGAGCAAGAAGTAAGTGAAGAGTTAATCAGAGTTGTGAGGATAGGTGCAAGGGTTTCAGCACAGTCCTTAATGATGGCTGCTGGCCAGATCTGAACCTGGCAGCGGAATGATTTAAGGTATTTGATCATTTGAATTACTTCCTAGTCAGAGATATGTTTAAAGCAGAAAAGGGGGATGTCAGCGGGGTGGGGGACTGTATTCCTATAGCATCTGGTGCAGTGGTTCTCAAGGCATTTTTATACATGTAATCTTTTTTTGGAGAGTTTCAATTTCATGTAGAAGGGGATTTTGTATATTAATGAACCATGTACTATCCTGTGTGCAGTTATAGGGTGCGGGCACTGGTGAGTCAGGTTCAAACATAATGGCAAAAAGCTCCCTAGGGCTGATTTAGATTTCTCAATCCCAGAGTTGTAGGCAGTTTCTTTCTCCAGAAGGATTGCTTTTTTGTAGGCACTGGCTGTCCGAGTGAGGATAGCTTTGTTCTGATCAGTAAGGTAATGGTTCCACTTGTTTTCAGCATGATGTTTAAGAAGGTGAAGTGTTTTAATTTCAAGTGAGAACCATGAGTTGTGGTGTAGGACTGCTTTAGCTTTCCTCTGGGTAAGAGGTGCCACAGTGTTGATGTGTGAGTGAAAGTGGTTTTGTATCTGTCCACTATGGTGGTTCGGTCAACGGCCACTGTGGGAGAGTAGATTAGCTCATCCAGTAAAAGCTGGATACAGGCTAGGGTGAAACTTTTGAGCTGAGAGTCACTGTGGGGGGGAAGAGAGGAGGTGCTGAGGGAGGGGGATTGTGGTCAGGAGTTTGCAGGTGGAGAAAGTTGTGGTACTGAATTCTCTGAGAGAAAGTGAATCTCTAGCTATAGTGGCCAGTCCGCTGGCTCTAGCATTCACCCTCTCTTTGCGGTAGATGGTGTAATTAAGTGGCATCGCCAATGATAGTTAAGTGCCTGAAGCTGCGTGGAGCCAAGACACTGAGACAGCTGCTAGGTCGAGATTGTTGGTTCTGATGGGGTCAGCGATTCCAAGCAAGATTGATCTGGCATTCCCTAAGGCACCTTTAATTTGTGAGGTCGTAGTGGTAATAGTGGATGTATTTAGGTTGAGTTGCAGGTGGGCACATGGAGAGTTGGTGGAGCATCTTTGCTGTAACCGGGGAAGGTTGTCCCAGGAGGTTACTGGGAGCACAGGTGGTGGCAAGCACGGAAGTAGCCCTGAGATCTGTGTGGGCAGGTTGGTGCAACAGGGTTGCATGTTCCAAGAAGTTACTGGGAAGCAAGTGTTGGCAAGCATGGAAGGAGCCGTGAGATCTGTGTGGGCAGCTTGGTAGGATGTTTATTTGCCTTGGTTAAGACTCCCCCATCCTTGCATCTCTTGGATTTTTCTATATTGCTCATTATATGGGACCAGATCATAACCTTTTTATCTCATCTTCTCCACAGCAGCCAATAATTTCCCATGAATGATATGTGTCAAAATGCTAATCAATACTGATCAACTTCACTAGTTCAATGTCTCTGTAGGTGATTAACAGTAGATAAGAACATTTTATGGAAAAGGGCTAATATGTTCCCATGATTCGAGGATACCTTCTGCTCAAAGACAACAACTCTATTGACATATGGGACTTAGGCCCACAAGTATCTGCCACTGAGTGATATAAAAAGGATCCATTCAGCATACACAGTGGATATGGAAGAGAAACGCTGGAAGAAATAAATGACTACTCTACCTCATTTACAACAATTGTACTTTGCTGGGGTTTCGATATCATAGAACTACTTCCGTGAATTTGTAATTCATTATTTGTATTTGAGCCTCCTGTTCCATGCATAATTATTGTTGTTTTCTTCCACAATTTTTAGTGCATCTGTCAATTTTGAAGAATTGTTTTAAATTTGGCCTTCGTTAAAATCTTTACTCCCTGAGATAGATCGACTACTTAATAATGGTTTTTAGATCAACTACTTAATAATGGTTTTGTTTTTCCATAAGCAATAGTGATCGTAAAAATCTCTGAGATGATTTTTCATTCATCCTATTATTTATATTTTTTGGTTTCTTCAGAATCTGATTTTTACTTCAAATGTTCTTGTTATTTGTAATCTTTCCCTTACATGATTGTCCACTGCCATGCTTATGACCGCTGGGATCACTGTCATATCGTCCAACCCCTGACAAGGAAATGTACTAAGGGGTCGATTCATGGAATTAATGTGCGCCGAAAATTCCCGCGCAGAGGTGCCAAAACGTGCCATTCGCAGTAAAAGTGTGAAAATCGCAGAGCAAGTGCGAAAATCGCAGGAAAACCAGCGCACATCGATTCATGGAAGTCCATGCGCGAGAAAAACATTGGATGTGCGCTAAAAATGTGCACCGCGCATGACGGCGCACAGGTCATCCAACAGCGTGCGCCACGGCAACTGCGAAATCGCACATAGCGCGGCGCACATCACAAAAGTAGGCGGAAAACGGGGCGTAATACTCGGAATGGGGAACAACGCGTGAAAATATGGGCGTCACGGGGAAGTACAGGAGGCAAGTGCGCGGAACGCCCACACGCTCGCCTACAACCCGTATTCATGGAATCGAATAGGGCAAACCAGCGCAAGGTCAAAAACGTGCACAGGGCCAAATAAGTACGCGACACGAAAGCAAGCGGTAGCGCCCCTGCGCCTGAAAAAAATGTGCACCAAAATGTGCGCTAACAAAAAGCACCCATATACAGACATGATGAATGGTCCATACAGTGGCCCTCTAGGACAAATGAGGTGCAAAGGGGTACCGACAGACACAGACACCCGCTGTGTGAAAAATAGCGTGTGCGTGTGTTCCTGGGTGCGCTGGAAGTTCCACACGCGATTGGCCTGGGTACGTGTACTTCGGGGTGCGCAGGAAGTTCCACACGCGATTAGCCTGGGTACGTGTACTACGGGGTGCGTGGAAAGTTCCACACGCGATTAGCCTGGGTACGTGTGTTTCGGGGTGCACGGGAAGTTCCACACGCGATTGGCCTGGGTACGTGTACTTCGGGGTGCGCGGGAAGTTCCACACGCGATTAGCCTGGGTACGTGTACTACGGGGTGCGTGGGAAGTTCCACACGCGATTAGCCTGGGTACGTGTGTTTCGGGGTGCGCGGGAAGTTCCACACGCGATTGGCCTGGGTACGTGTACTTCGGGGTGCGCGGGAAGTTCCACACGCGATTAGCCTGGGTACGTGTACTACGGGGTGCGTGGGAAGTTCCACACGCGATTAGCCTGGGTACGTGTGTTTCGGGGTGCGCGGGAAGTTCCACACGCGATTGGCCTGGGTACGTGTACTTCCGGGTGTGCGGGAAGTTCCACACGCGATTGGCCTGGGTACGTGTACTTCAGGAGCACCCTCCACCAGGCCCCCACTCATGTCTACCACCACCCCCACCCCCAGCAGTGCAGGGGGAGCCTCCACCAGGCCCCCACTCATGTCTACCACCACCCCCACACCCCAGCCGTGCGATTTGCCATGTGATACCATCAGGGTACGTGTATTATGGGTCCGCGCGAAATTCCACACGCGATACCAGCGGGCTACGTGTTTTACGGGGTTCGCGGCAAGTTCCACACGCGATTGCCCTGGGTACGTGTATTTCGGGGTGCGCGTGAACTTCCACACGCGACTGGGCCTGTGAGAGTGGGGTACGTGTATTCCAGGGGTGGGCGGGAATATTTACTCGCGATTGGGCTTGGGAGAGCGTGTTACGTGTATTCCTGGGGTGGGCGGGAAGATTCACACGTTCGCCTACGACGCGCCGAAAAATAAATGGTCCAATCCTGAAACACGTACGCCAGCATGAAGCAGGCGTACGTCGACCCGCGCAGCATAAAAGTGCACGCAAACAAGCTAGCAGCAGTGGCCGTGGGTTACCAAAGGAGGAGGAGGAGGATAGTGAGGGCCCGAATTTTCACTCCCAGAACCAGCCTTTTTGGGATGCCTGATGACCAGGTGTATGGGAGGTACAGGTTTCCACCACACATAATACTGGACCTGGTAAGTGAGTGGGAGGATGACCTCACATCACCCACCCTGTGCTCCCAAGCACTCAGCCCCCTGGAAAAGGTCCTCAAGGTACTGCACTTCTTGGCCACAGGATCATTTCAGCGGACAAGTGCCATAGTGGGTGGGGTGTCACAGGCCACGCAGTCACGCTGCCTACACCAGGTCTTGAACATCATCAATGCACGCCCATCAGTCCGTAGCCACATATACCTGCCCAGGACACCTGCAGAAAGGCAGGCTGCCGCCCTCGATTTCTACGGTGTGGCACAATTCCCAAAAGTGCTAGGTGCCATTGACTGACCCATGTGGCACTACGTCCCCCCAGGGCATCTGAGCACATCTATAGGAACCGCAAGCACTGGCATTCCATCAACGTGCAGGTAGTATGTAATGCCAAGAGAATCATCACCTCAGTATATGCCAACTATCCAGGGTCCACCCACGACAGCTTCATTTACCGAATGTCTACCCTAAGCCGGGACCTAGAAGCTGGGCGGCATGGCGATACATGGCTGCTTGGTGAGTATGAATGCCACTGCACATGCATGCATGTCAGATGCAGAGTTATGTCACTACCCCACTAATGATACCCATCACATCCTAACCAGGGGACAGTGCCTACACTCTGAGCACCCACATGATGACGCCAATTCGAAACCCCATCACGCCTCCAGAGGTAAGATACAACACAGCCCATATTGCAACCCGGGGCATATTGGAGCGCACATTCGGAGTGCTCAAGTCACGCTTTCGCTCCCTTGACCTTTCTGGCGGGCAGCTGTTATATGCGCCCCCAGTAGTGTGCAGGATCATAGTGGCAGCATGTGTCCTGCACAATGTTGCAACACGCCGGGGCCTGGCTGTGGACATGGTGGTGCCCCCACATCCCCAACCACATGCATGCCCGCTGCGCATGGGAGGGGAGAGGGCACGGGGTGAGGCAGCCCGTACGCAGCTGGTGGCTAATTACTTCACATAGAAATCACACCCCTTTGGAGTGCACACAGCCCTGGCACATACCATCTGATAAGCAATGATGACTCGACCTGACAATTATGACGAACAAAGGGACAGTCAACTGTCAGAACCATAGCAGCCTGAGATTGTTCATGTGGAAGTGTCACAATGTGTGCATCCCTACCTACACAAACACCACCAATGCAGTGTCATCAAAAGACACACTTCCATGCTGCAGAAATGAATACCCACTTGCAAAATACTACATGAAAACAGTGCCATGTCACCCAACCCCTCCCCGGCACGGCCACACAACACACCATGGCATGTCATGTAATGTGAGAGCAAACAAATTAATCCCCACAACATGCCCCAAGTGTCACCAGTAACAGTGTCCCTAATGGAAACATGGCCACACATGAAATGCTCACAGTAATGCAGGACCTACAACACACATTAAAAAATACTTACCAAGAATACCAATCACCTAAACAACCTCCAACCTACCTTAAACATGACATTACAGACTTAAAAATTTGCTAGCCTCACTACCTGATGATGCCAGCACTCCGAACATTTCCAAGTATACAGTGTTAGCGCCACGCAAGAGTGTAGGTGCACTGCTTACAACATGGACTCCAGTTCCAAGGTGGACCGCCTTGTGAAGACATGAGAAATGGACCTGCAAATTAGGAGGATGGGATGGATGCAGAGGCACATATCAATACACCATGCAGTGTACAACACAACAACAATATGCACTATGAATGTATACACAGTATTGACTACAGACTGCCCACACATCGAATGGGAGTCCAATGTCACCATGTACGTCAATGTCACTTGGGCACACCCTTTGCAAGCCCATGGAAAGGGGAAGCATGAGGGGTGTGTGTCACAAAAACCCAAGCATCTGAACCAAATTCATGACAAGCCTGCATGTGCCCAGCCACAATGCAGCGTATGCCCACGGGAGCCACACAAGGCTACACACTGGGCCTCATTACGACCCTGGCGGAAATGGAAAAATGATGGCGGAAATGCAATACCGCCATCGAACACCGCTCGTTGCGATTATGACCCGTCACCGTAAAGTACGATGCCATTAGCGACACCGCAGTGAACGGCAACGCTAACTGCACCAAGTACGCGCACGCGCGCCTTGCAAAACCGGAATCACCGCCATGGCGCAACGGTACGCGAATTCTGACCCTAGCGGACATGTACTGAACGCCATCAAGCACGTTGTAAAGTACCATTCCGCCATGGCGAGAAATACGGCATCGTGAACCAACCGTAAATGGCCCACTGAGTGCCTGTACTCCACTCCCTGGCCACATTGCACAACTCCTGGCAGGCGCAATGTACTCACACTATGCAACCAGTGAAATCTACAATTCACCCATGCATGCCAACGTAGAAATGCATGCAGGGGCTCAAAGCGCTCCGTGAGTGGGCATCCATGTACGGCATGTCACCATAGCCGTACTGATGCAGCACAGGCATGTGAAGGTACAATACATCAAAATGAAAATCAAGAACACATGACACAAAACAACAGTAGTCCCCCATCGCTTGCCACCAGCGCAAGGCAACATCCAAAACAGCATCCTGAGGGGGATTGCACCAGCCCTGTACTCTTGCCAGTAAACAAACCAACCATCAGCAGAAGCATGTACCACACAAGTTGGCA
The DNA here is from genome assembly GCF_040938575.1 of Ambystoma mexicanum. Taxonomy (NCBI): domain Eukaryota; kingdom Metazoa; phylum Chordata; class Amphibia; order Caudata; family Ambystomatidae; genus Ambystoma; species Ambystoma mexicanum. The sequence goes on from NC_090941.1 coordinate 434,760,237, forward strand.
GAGTGACTGAGCAGCCAGGCTCATCCCAAGAGGGGCCGATGGGAGCTGCAGGGCACAGATGGCATGAATACAGAAGCTATTCCAATGGACATGACCCCAGTCCCCCTCCAACAAACGCACGCAAACACAGTCACCTGTGACCAGCCACATTCTGAACATCCCATCATTCCACCAATCGACCTGGCTGACAGGCACCAGTCGGCCAAAAGCCAATCCCCCGCCCCTGAACAGCACATCATGTAAACAGTCACAATGGCAGCCCCTATCCGTGACCATACTGTGCTACGTAGGCAAACGCGGCCAGTACTGTACCACACAACTCAACTCAGAAGGCGGAACACAATGCAGATCATCTCACAATACATACCGCCACAAATCGAAAATCGCCACATCACCTGCAAAGAATAACGCAACACGACAAATATCGGAATACAATTTAAATGCACATCCAAATGACAAAGGCCCCACAGCAATTTGCAAAATAACACCAAAACATCCATCATCACCGAGGGCTGCATCTGCAATAATTGACCAGCTTCCACTTGTGTGACGCCCTGTACCATCATGGCACACAGGGCCTACATCAACGTTCCAAAAGGCAACATGGAAGCGGCAAGAACCGCAGGTCCGTCCCATGAGGCAGGCACTAGTCGAGCTGAAAGGCCGAAATGTTGCACCTAGCCACCAGTACAGCGTAAGGGCATGTGGCCCATTGGCGATCGTCCCATAAGATCGAAATGGTGCTCCACTGATTCACCCGAAGCTGCAGGTGTCGAGAGTAAAACCCATCTGGAGGAGTGGCGTAGAGATGGCATCTGCAATAGGGCAGGAGATACCTGTCACCCAAATGAAACACAAATTAACCGATTGCATTACGGGACTCATGATGCATTACAATCTTCATTCAACACACCAAATCCACACCCATATGCATGCTAGCCCACTCCAAAGGAATATACAGACCCCTAAATCAGTATCGATTCATAACGAAATCAATCGAGGTAAATACACCATTGGCAACGTCGGTTACTGTGCATGCGTCCGTCAAGATAGAACCCATGACATGGGATTAGTAACGTGCCTAGACACAAGTGTATGAAGGCGCGTCGAGACAGGGAGGATCCGACAAGGGCAGATAGACGTAAGTCCCACTATGGCAGCCTTGCATCACATAGTGCAGGGGAAGGGGAGTGATTCAAAAAACCCATGTACATGGCAGACCCTAAACGGAATCATCTGTCCATGCATCCATTCATCATTCCCTCATCCCGCAATGAAAACGCATGAATATTCACTCACATAATATGTGAAACTTCCATCGCGTCTGTGCGTAATGCAGTCTGCAAAAACCACTGTGCTCCTGGCCGGATCTGTAGTGTTGTGAAGCAAGATGGATTTGGGAACGTCCTGCCTTATCGTCCACTACGCTATTGCGCATCCCATTCAATTCATATCATTCATTGCTTGCTCGTTATGGGCCATGTCCCAAGGACATTCTACAATAGAACGTTACATTTCCAGCCAGACCTGTGGGCGTATCCTCGCCGCTACTTCAAAACCAAAAATGCTGGCCTTCGAATTCCTCACTTGCAACATTACGTCGAAAAGGCTTCTGTGAACGCTTGCATTCACAATTACATCAATGTAGTGCGGCTGTGTGTCATAATGCTAACTGGCTGCAATCACAAATGGGACGCCACGCCCGTCGGTGAAGTACGTTACTGTGCTGCATGAGGGTCGGCCATCGATCGAGCCCTACATACCACTGACTCTTCACAGGTATGTAAGCGGCTGCAATCATAGCATGTGTAACAATGGGAGCATAGCATGAAAATCAGTCAAAGTACATCACACTGCCATCGGGATTTGATACATGATTCCAATCCCAAGATGCCATGCGGCCAAATGCAGCCTTACGTGCGGGACGTGCTCGGCCAGAAGGGATTGCATCTGCCACAGATTCATTCAATCAGCACAGGTGGAGGCCATACAGGCCGACAGCACATATATAGCAGACCCAAACCCCTCCCACAACCACTCCCACTCCAAAATGCTACCGGCAGGACTAGCGATGTTGGGCCTGGGGGACCAGATAGCACTGCAAGTGCTACAACTACAAGAAGACGACGAACAACAACAGGTACAACAACCGGGCGCACAGGGGAGACGGAGGAGAAGGAGGAGGAGGAGGGCAAGGCAGGGTCAGCAAGGCCCACAAGCACTGCCACTACCACCACGCAGGCGGCCCGCAATCCCACGCCTCCGAGCCGATCCGTTCAACCTCACTGCTGAGCAGATCCACACCCTCTACCGTTTGGACCGGGACACCATAATCGCCATTGTGGACATGACACATGCTGACCTCGTGAGCATGATAGATAGCCCAACCGCCATCCCACCCCTACTGAAGGTGGTGTCTGCACTCCACTTCCTGGCCACAGGCACCTACCAGCACACAGTGGGACAGTTGCATGGCATTTCACAGCCACTGTTCTCACGGACACTCTTCCAAGTGCACGATGCCCTCCTGAAGCACGTCGACGACCACATCACACTACCACGCACGTACCAGGAGATTACCAACGCAAAAGTGGGATTCCATGCACTTGGCGGCATCCCGGGTTGCATTGGTGCCATCGACTGCACCCATGTTGAATTGGTTGTCCCACATGCCATGGAGGTCCAGTACCGCAACCGGAAACAATTTCATTCAATCAATGTGCAAATGGTGTGTGACTCCAACAAGATCTTTACGCATTGTTGTGCCAGATTTCCAGGATCTACCCATGATTCTATGGTCCTGAGGAACACAAGAATACCACGCTACATGGAGCGACACGCAGGGCACAGATCCTGGCTACTCGGTGAGTCTCATTCCATGCATGACATCGTGGCCCATTTGATGCGTCAATGACCTTGCAGGAGGGGGGGGGGGCTACTTAGCACTATCATTCCACTGACACCCTTTATTCGTCTCATACAGGTGATGCCGGGTATCCACTGAAGAGATGGCTCCTTACACCAATCCGGAACCCACAGAACGAGCATGAGGAGGACTACAACCATGCCCACTCACGTACCCGTGTGGTCATTGAACAGGCATTCGGCCTACTGAAGGCTCGTTTCCGCAGCCTCAGCAGGTCTGGCGGGGCACTCATGTACAGCCATGAGAAGGTTTCTAAGATGGTCATGGCATGTGTCATGCTGCACAACATGTGCATACGTAGGAATGTGCCCATGCCCCCTGACGCTGTACTGCATGCACCTGAAGATGATGATGATGATGAGGGTGGGGATGTGGAGGCACCTCAAGGAGTCCATGAGGCACAGGATGCACGTGCAATCCGACAGAGCATCATAGATGCATGCTTCTAGCAACCACGCATGGTGCCTATTACACGGAAAGGGGACCTGTGGCACTGTGTGTGTGTAGTACAGGCACATTGTGGACTGTACGCCTATGAAGGCCTCGTACGCAAATATCAATGTCCACACATGTCATTGGATGATAATGAGGTGCTGTATTGTTAATGTGATTTGATTTATACACCCTATGGACCCGCCACCCAGTGAAGCCCAACACACCCCCTCCACCCTACTACCTCCCCCCCCAACACCAGTGTCCAAATATGCATGCTGTCCGTGGTTAGACGCTATTGCAAGCCCCCTCTACGGGTATCAGGGGCACCCCTGCCCGTGGAGCGCAGGTTCCTGCCAGATCTGCGTTGGGGGCTGCCCTGGACGGAACTTGCCACGGATGATGTCTCTGCCTGCTCGCGTCCATGCATGTCTCTGAGGGTTTGTGAGAGCTCCGAGAGCACACGGCGCACAGCAGCAAGTTCAGCACAAACGTCTTTGGACGTCGCATGCAGTTCCCCCCTCAGGCTCTCGGTGCTTTTCTCCATTTGTGCTCTCAGGCTCTCGGTGCTTTTCTCCATTTGTGCTCTCAGGCTCTCGGTGCTTCTCTCCATTTGTGCTCTCAGGCTCTCGGTGCTTCTCTCCATTTCTCCCCTGAGGCTCTCACTACTTTTCTCTATTTGTGCCCTGAGTGTCTCGGTGGATGTTTCCATGGCTGCCCTGGAACCCCCGCATTCATTTGCATGGTCCTTGAGTAGCGTGGACACTTCCTGCTGTTGCTCGATCAGCAGGTCGAGGGACTGTTGCCTCTGCTGGGCCATGGACATTTGCGGTGGTGTGACAGGGGGGCTGCTCAACACATGTTGCCTTGGCACAGGACTTGTGGGGGTTGGCCAGTCGTCGTCTTCAGGGTGCCCCTGCGTGGTTTCGTCATGGTGTAGGGGATGGAACATGCAGGGGGATTGGGAAAGGTCATGGATGGTACCTACGTCGCCAGCACTGTTTTCCGTGTCGGAGCATGCTGGCATGACAGCTGTGTCACCTATGGTGCTGCTACCACCAGAGGCAGTGCCATCAGATACGTTCTTTGGGGGGACCTGTGGTGCTGGGGTTGTGGACTTGCTGGCTGCTGGGGTGCCTGTTGCAGTCCCCTCCAGTGTGCTGCCACTTGATTCCTGCTGCTGCCGTGTCTTGATCCTTGCACCTGAGGTGGAGGCTCTTGGGACGTTGGTCCTGGCCCTCTTTGCAGGCGTGCTGGTAGGGGTGTCCTGCAGCTCGTCGTTGGTATCGGACCCTGTGGTGGAGTAAAGAGGGGCGAGCGTTAGTTATGGGTCTGTCGGATTTGGAATGGCAACGTATCAAATGCATTGGGGTGGTACATGAGGCTGATTTGGGACTGGGCCTTGGAGGTGGTCTCATTTTCGTGTGGATTGAGGATGCATTCATTTGGCTGCCTGCAGTTAGGGGGTGCATGCTGCACATGTAGGGGTTGTTTATGGCATCTTGATTGATTTGTTTATTCATTCTGACTTTTAGAGGGCGCTGTCAGGGCAAAGTATGTATTGCACTATGGGGTCACATGGTACTGCACATGTTCGTGTTTTGTGGATTTCGCATTGTTTCTCTTGGCCAACCTACCTGATTCTCCGGATGTCGGCACTCCTTTCTCCATCCCTCCGACTCCCTCTATGCTCTCCATTCCTATGGTGGAGGCGCAGATATCCTCCCAGGGGGTCAACTTGATGGGCGACTCTGAACCCCCCCCGGTAGCTGTGGCGATGTTCCTGTTCGCAGAAAGTATGCTGCGTACGCGGATCCGCAGGTCGTCCCACCGCTTGCGACATTGCTGTGGCGTGCGGGGTGTTGTCCCCACCGCACTTACGCGCTGTGCCACCAGGGCCCATATGGCCTTCTTGTTGGCAAGGGCCGTCCTGGTCATTTGACTGGAGAAGACGACGGCGGCATTTTCCTGGAGGGTCTCGGTGAGCACGGTCAGTTCCTCTCGGGAGAAGTGTACCTGCCGCTTGCGATCACACGCTTTCTTGGCTACCTTTCCCATATTTATTTTTTTAACTGGGGTTGCTAACGGGTTGGGATGTGTGTCAGGGTCGGATTTTTAATGGTTGTGTTGGGATTCGGATTTTATAGTTGTGCGGCGTGCTGTTTCCCGTTCCGGCCACATGCTTTTACTTCCGTTTCCGTATATTTACGGTGCCCGTAATTTGCGGTGCCCGCTCGTTACGGTGACCGCTCATTACGGTGACCGCTAAGATGGGTGGCGGTATTGCACCTGGTGCAGCGTACGGCGGCGGTAAGGGCCGTTTTGGGGTCATTTCCGCCATCGCAGCCTTTCGGATTCCGCCATGGCGTAATGCTCGTGCCCGATGGGTCGTAATTAGCCGCACTTTGCTCCTTCGTGCAATGGCGGAAACGCTATTTACGCTGTTGCGGTCCGGTCAGTCACTTTCCGCCAGGGTCGTAATGAGGCCCACTGTCCCAAAAAAAAATTAAAAAAAAAAAAAAAAAATGGCCATTAATGGGCCCGGGGCCGTGGGGGAGTCCACCCAGGAGGTCCGAGGACAGGGTGCACACCAAAACCCACCTGTGTGGATCTTGCGAAAAAATAACACCTCCATGGGCTCATGGCCTACACGGCTACCCTATTGCGGGAGAATCACTGCTGTCGCTCTCCTCACCCTCTGCAGCTGCATCAGGAGGTGGTGGCACTATGGGAGGCAGCCCACGCAAAGCCCCAGTCTGTTCCTCCATGGCTGCAAGCATGCGGGTGTGGTAGGTCTCGTTCTGGAGGATAATTGTGCGGAGTTCCCCATGCAACAACTCACGGGATGCCCGGACCTCCGCCCTAGTTGCCTGCATCTCAGCTGAGAGCGTACGTGTGAGACGCTCCAGCTGCTGTTCTGTCCTTCTGTTTGTTGAAGCCTCAAGCTCAACAAGAGTCATCCTGAGGTGAAGGAGTTCCACCCTCAGGGCTTCCCTATGGCCCTGGGACTCTATGGAAATGGCTTCCTGCAGAGTCGCCAGTGCCGCCCGCCTGTCCCTGTCGGACGCCAACATGTCCTCCCTGTGTGACTGGCAGTTGGAGTCTGTTGCCTGCTGTAGTCGCTCCATCAGCCTTTCGGGGGGGACAATGGAAGTGGCCACCCTATCAATGGCCTGAGCCATCATCTCTGATGATGCTGCCTGTTGGGTTGCCATACCGTATATGGATTGCTCCCATGCGGTATTGCCAGGTGGCTGACAGCCACCACGTCGGCGGGCACCACACCTGTCTGGGGCGAGGCGAACTGCGCCTTGCTGTGCCGGCACTGCCTGAGGCTGCAGGACTGCATTCCCCCTCTGACCTGCTGGCCCAGGAACAGGATCAGATGTCGCGGAGTGTGACCCTGCATCCGTAACCACCAAAGGCGTACCTGCCAACACTGACATCCCCATTGAGGGTTCTAACCCTGGTGCAGGTGGGTCGGACAGAACAGAATCCCTCCCAGGAACATTCACCTGCGACGGCACATAGGTCTCATCATCCGAATCGACACCTGAATACAGCTCGGGGGAGGTGCAGCCAGAGACACCCCGTGAGTGCACGACCTGCAGCAGCTGTGGGTTCTCACCCACCACCACACCATGTCCCTCACTGGTGGTCGGTCGGGCCTCAGACCCCTCCTGGGTCTGCACCATCTCCACAACCCCAGCAGTATCAAGTGCGTCATCCCCTGCAAAGACATACAAGAAAACAAATGGAAACATGCATTAGCACTATGGCACACAATTAGGGCTGAGAGGCTACAGAAACAGTACTTGATTGACACATGTCCCACATGACTAAAACCCTCCCATGCATGCACCGTCACTGCGTGTGATGGGGAGGCAGATGGCACACATTGATGACACCAAGATGGAAGATGAACACATTTGCTGCATGCTGCCTAGCAGTGGCATCACACATTGGCCAGTGATTGGCAGGTAAAATACACATGCCATCACACAGATGGCATGTACCCTAGCCATGAAGTGAAGAGGGAGAGGAGGTCACCAATTGTTCATTCAGTCCAGTTTGCTCATATAATTGATTATTTTCATTGTAATTTTTCAAATGTTTAACCTGCAGCTGCCAGTCAAAAATGGTCCTATAGCACAGGGACATGTCTAAACTAATCATGTCCAGGAAACTGAGCCAGTCCACCGTACCATAGCCATGTCAGACATGTGACAATAGGACTGAGAAATCCCGAGTAAAAGTGGTGGTATGCAAACAATCTGTCTGAATAAACAGAGGTAAATAAGCAACAGTGTTGTGGCAAGATGACACTCCAAGGGCAACTGGCGTGGTGTTGGGCTGGATGTCTAATGTTGGCCGAAGGGATGCTGCTATACCCAAATGCTGGTGCCAAGAATGTATAGGAAGAGTCACATGGGTGAGCCGAACCACTCAGGCACATACACCCTCCCCTGGCACCCAAACAGAAGCCCTCCCACACACACCATGCACATGGATGACACACACATGCATGTGCACTCACCGGACAATGCCTCGTAATCTGCCAGTTCTCCCATGCCTTGGATCTGTTCCTCCGTGACGTAGGTCCCAGCAACCTGCTCATGTGGAGTGAGTTCTATGTCGTCTGCTGGAGACCCACCTCCAGTCACTAGAGTTGCGGCATGACTTGAGGCCATCTTATTCTTTGCCCTGCGCTTCAGGTCATTCCAGCGCTTGTAGCATTCATTAGCCGTGCGCCTCACGATTCCAAGGGCACTTACGATGTCCGCAATGGTCTGCCAGTGTGCCTGACGTTGTGCAGGTGTGGTCTTGGATCCTGCAACAATCACCATTTCGCGGTCATGTGCGGACACATACTCTACAAGTGCATTCAGTTCAGCCTCATTGAAGCTGGGCTTCCTTGACGGGCCGGACTGTGTAGCCGTGTCTGGGGCATCAGCCTCTACTGGACAAGCACTCTTCCTCTTCCGCTTGGAAGGTGGTGGGGATCCTGAGTGTCCTACGCCGCTCTGGACACTAGGGGCAGGAGCCCCGGTGGACTCTGTACTAGGAGTGTGGGATTGCACACTAAGCATGGGAGTTGGTGCAGGCATTAGCTCAAGTGTGATGGTGTCAGGGGGAATGTCAGCATGATGGACTTGGACCGACACTGTCCTGCCTGGGTGTGTGAGAGGTGGGGTGGATGGAGCCGCAGCTGCCCCTTTCAGCCTCACCAGCCTGCCTACGCGGGGCAGCAGATGACCTAGCTGCCCCTGATCTACGTGGCCTGATGACACCAATGTTCACCGGCGCACGTGGCCTAGACCTGCTGACCTGGAAGTCAGCCATGGAGTCCCCCTGTGCCAGGTCTGGTTCTACAGTGGGCTGGTCCAACAAGGGCTGAGCATGGATGGTGTCAGCCACGTTAACCTCAACCAGGGGGGGGTAATGGGTGTCCCTGACTGCTCCTCCACACATGGGGGGCTAAGGGCACCCTACAAGTCACAGCCACGTACCCTACCGGATCCACCACGGCCACCAATTGGGGCTCGGCCACCTTTGCCACCCTTACGGCTTGTTTGCTTCCCAGCCATGGCACTGATGTTATTGTGCGTATGGGAGTCGATGTGAACTATTGTCCTGGGCAATTGGGGGTCAAAGGGGTTGGGTACCAGATGGTAATCGTACCCTAGTGCTCTAGCAAGGCTGTATGTCACCCCTGGGGAAAGATGACGGGTCACGCAACGCACAGGCACCCAAAAAAAGGGAAGTAAGGTGCACGCAACTCCTCCTAGACCATGTGCGTGGAAAATTAAACCTGCACTACGCTGTGGCACCCAGAAACACAAGAATGAACGTATGCATGTCACACGCAGCCTAGAATGACCTCTGAAGGGGTACGCGACACACGGGCAAGCACAGATGTTAAATACCTGCCCGACTCACCATCTGCCAGGAACAAAAGCGTGAAAAATATGCGCGTGTGCGCGTTGGCAACACCCCCGCCAAAAGAAGAATTGTACGCTGTCTGAGGAGACAGGACAGCAGTAGAAGGGAACGCTGTTTGAGGAAACAGGCCCAGGAAAACGAGGAAAAGAGAAAAAGCTGTCAGAGGTAACAGGGAGTACAAACTTGAAACGCCGTGAAGTAAATCACGTGTGAACCGACAAGAAGTACAGATTTCACCCACTCGCTCTCCACGAAAAGCATGTACAAGGAAATGGCGTTCTACACGTACCTTTTATACACACGTCACAAACGCGCATACGCGATGAGGCCATTTCCACCAATTACACGCTTTGACACTCGAACGTGTATCTTTTTTTTTAACACGCGCCATTCTCTACGGCCATGCACGTGACGTCACAGCTGCGCATGGGGGCCTTTGGGCCAATGAAATTGCGCATGCGTGCAGACGCGCTTACGCGCTAAGGGCCTTTCCTCGAATCACACGCAGACGTGCAGGACTTTTCACGTGCCAAATCACTCCGTATCAAGCTGGCCACGCGTAAGCACACGAAAGACCACGCTCCTGCCCAGAAAGCCGATTTACTGCCCCCCAGAGCCCCGAGCACGCTCCCACCTGCCATCTGTTGCTGCCTGACTGCCTGCTGCCCACGTGCCCTGCCATTTGCTGCCTGCACATCAGCCAGAGGTGCTGTTGCTGTGACCACCCCTGCTGGAACCGAAGACTCCCAACTGGGATTCCATCGCTCCACAGCCCAGCCCCAGGACCCAGTTGCCCACCCACTCCTGCCTCTGGGGTTGTCATGTCGGGCACTGCAACCTCTGGCACCAATGACAACACCCAGCCAGAGAGGCATAGGGTGTTAGGGAGAATTCTCTGTTTAGGCTGAATTTCCTAACCTAGTGAGTCCCCCAGCAGCTTTGCTGGATTTCTGGAGTTTGTTTTTTTCCATCCTGCCAAGAGTGAGACTCTTTTTCCTCCCACTCTTGGACATGAATGTGTCTAATTCCTTTGAATGTCAATGTGTTCTGTGGGCTATGGGGTCTTTTACTCCATAGGGTCTCATATGTTTTTCTATGTGTGTTACACCGCACCCTACGTGCCGTAACACTGGGGCGTCCTAGCGGACCTCCACCATAGACTCCATACCCGGGGACTGACTACTGTCTCCCCGGGCATGTAAAGTCACTGTTGGCTTTACTAGACCTAAATTTACTAACAGAACTAGTACAAACCATCTTATTGTGGACGTACTAGTAGGGGTAATTCGATTACTCCTGGGTCTGTTATTCAAGGGGGCACTGTCCCGTCCCCCCTCGTCGAGTTTTGGCTAGTGGCAGTGGAAACTACTTGTTATGTTCGACCCCGGACATAACCCTATGGGATTCGTTCCATTGTTGGAGATTGATACTTTTCCTCGTTAATCTCTAACGTACCACCGGTCTACTTATCTTAAATAAGTTTATCAGATGGTATTTTCTGCCAGAACTTGGTTTTTAAAATGGCGTCTGTGTTCGTCTCTGTGACTCCTAAACCAAAGGTTGAGCCCTTTGTTCCACTTTTGGCGGGCCTCTGTAGAGTGACCCTCCAAAGTGGTGCCATTCTGTCTGGGTTACCACAGGGGTGTGGGAGGGGGTTTTAGGCACCCTGGACCGAGTTGCCTTGCCAACTCTGGTCGCACTCTGGAGTGATTGGCCCAAGTGGTGAGCCTCCCCGCTCACCACTTAGCGAGTGTTGATTGACAGCTAGGCTGAATGAATGGGGGTTTTCTGCATAAAAGCAGGGCTTTTGGGACTGGATCTTCAGAAGTCGCCACAGGATCTAAGAATCCGATGAGGGTAACGCTGAGCCGACCTGCAACGACGACACCTCCGGTGGAGCCCTGCTGAACCGACTCACCACTTCCCAACGACAGAGGAGATCTCCCTGCCGGAGAGTCTCTTCCCCTGACTGGTGGGAACAACCAGTCACCTTCACTTTTTCTTCGTCTCAGGGCGCGGTGGTCTAATTGCCTGTGCAGAGCACCCCGGCAACTGGATAGCCACTACCCCTGTACCGCGACCAAAAGGTGGTGCCTTGTGACGGAGCACTCCGCGACTGGTCTCTTCCCTGGTGGTGCACCGGACTTCACTTTTCTTCGACGACAAGATCATCTCTACTCTTGGCAAAGACCCGACGTGCATCCACCACCAGGAACAACTGCCCCCGCCGGAGTTGTCTCTCCACAACAAGGTACCGTATCCACCTGACTTCCCTTTTGATCGGTTTGAGTGAGGTGTCTTAATCCTCGCCTTTCCGTTGGGTCGCCTCCAAGCTTTTTCTAGCATGTTGTTCTGAACTGGTTCAATCTGCCGATAACAATTTGCTACAAAGACTCGAACGCATTTCTACTAGAGACTTTTTGGGACATATCGCCTTGCCTCTCTCCGAGTGGGCCTGGCCTCTGAACTTTATGATCTATTGTGGTTCTTGCCTTCTTGCCTTGCATTTTATCCGTGAAGTATCGAACTGTGTTGATTTCGTAACCTGCCTATTTTTCTCTCCCGTCCTAACTAATATTAGAGTGCCATCTAGGTTGAGGTATACACCTCTGTCTGTAAATAAGTGGTGCCGGTAGAAACTAGACTTGTCGAAATATTGCTAGAGGGATTGATCGTTTCTTCTTCGTAGAGTAATTGTGTTTGATTTGTTTGCCGTGAAAGTGCCATAGTGTTTTTCATAGATGTTTCGTTATAAATAAATACCTTAATATCTTTACACTAAGCCTTGTTGCGTGTTTGCTTGTCTTACTGTGAAGAATTGTCCTATATTGTATACTCCACATACTTCTCAACTCTTCTTGAGGGAAGTCTGACTGCTCAGCCACAGCTACCAAGTGAATCTGTGTGGTACAGACTGCTACCAAGTGGGTTCACCGCCAACCACCTGTAGTCCAAAATCTTTTGCAGTGGTCCCAGAGGGAACTGCACAGGTTTCCGCCTAACACTGGTGTACAGCGGTGGGATTTGTATCGAGTATACAGTTTAGAGTACTTTTCGACGCTTTAGGATAACTAACCACAAAGCTTAGCACTAAAAAGCAACTTTCACAAACATGTCTACGATGGAAACTTACAGTCAAGAATCCTTGTCAGGTGAAAATATTGAGAGTTTGCGAGCTCTCTGCAGCCAAGAGATTCTTTCTGTAAGAGGCAAGAAGTTAGAACTAATAGAGAGATTGCTGGCGAACCAAAGTCTGGGTACTGGTTCAGAGGAACCAATTTCTCCAGCAAATGTAGATAACAGTGATGGTGTTGATCTAAATCGTAATTCTGATGATAGCGATGAAGAGGCTGACGAGGACGGAGAGGCTAACAAAACTGTCTCCCCTGCTCCTCTACCTGCCTTACCAGCTGTACCTACGGGGCCCATACCAGGTCCCACAAGTAACCCTGCTTATTTTGAACTTGAAAAAATGAAGCTCGAATTAGAACACAAACGGTTCTTGGCTCAATCTGAACAAAACCAAGAGCTCGAGTTCAGACGGATGAATGCCCAGGCTGAGCAGAAGCAAGCTGAGTTAAGACTCAGAGAAATAGAACTTAATCACGAGTTAGAAATGAAAAAGCTGTCTATGGAAAATGCTTCTCTCTCCTCTGGTTCCTCTAGGAGCTCCAGTCCCAAAAGACCCCGGATGTCGAAGGAATTAGTGGGTATGTATGAACCAAGATTGGATGTGTTGGATTGGTTAAAACTGTTTGAGTACAATCATGGGCTCCAGGACACCACCGGGAATGCTTTACTTCCCTGGTTGTTCTCTAGGCTCCCTCCTTTTGCGACAGATGTGGTAATGGAGTTGGGGGAGGCGGATAAGACGGATTACGAAAGTGTGAAAATAGCTTTGATAGCTAGATTCGGGAAGACCCCTTCCCAGTATCTTAAGAGGTTTAGAACCCTCAAAAAGCATGATGGTACCCCTTGGGCTACCTGGGTGAGTGAAAGGTTGAACAACTTAGAGGGATGGATTAAGGGTTACAAAGTGAACACTTATGAGGGTATGAGGAATCTTTTTATGTTTGAGTCTATTTATGATGCCTGTTCTCCTGAGCTCAGACAGCACTTGGCTGATTCGAAGGAATTGGATTCCCGGACGCTAGCTAAGGCCGCTGACTTGTGGGTTGCCAACAGGGCTACTCATAAGGATTCTGGGGCAACTCAGAAAAAGGATGAGGGAAAACAGCCTAAAAAAGACTCAAAAGAGAATTCGAATAACTCAAATTCCAAAGAGGGCCCCAAACAAAACCAGAAGGGTAAGCCACCGGGAAAACCACAGCAGAATAGTGTGTCTTCTGGTGCCAAACCAGAAGGAGGTCAGAACAAGCCACCATTCCAAAAAGCGTTCAGTAAATGCTTTGTTTGTGGCTCGACTGACCACGTGAAAGGAGATCCCAGATGTAAGGGTAAACCTTCAGGGGTCCAGCTTGTCTCCTTAGCCTTCTCTCCAGAGGAGGAAGTCCAAATGGCAAGTGGAAACTTTCTACTGCTAGCTGACGAACCCACTGGAGTCTCAGCCAGCGTTTCTTTAGTATCTCTGGGGTTGTGGGAACAACAGAATTTAGATGTCTATAATTCTATCCCCGATAATACTAAAGAGTATTATAAGGACAGTGTCCAAGTGAATGGCCAGGAGACTCCTGCCATTGGGGACACTGGGGCCAGCATAACTGTGTTGGATAAATCGTTTTTTCAGGCTGAGGATGTTGCTAAGGCACCCAAACGCCTCACCAAGTTAGCTGGAGGGCCTTTGCAGATGCTTCCCCAATTACCAGTTCTCATCCAGTGTAATGACATGACTGTAAAGATACCTGTCAGCATACAGAGTGAGGTACCAGGACGCGTATGGTTGGGTAACGATTTGAAAACTCTCGGAGTTGTATCGCATACTCCCAGACCTCCTAGTAAACGGTTACAGGAGCTAACCAGACCCGCAAGAGAGAGGACCATGCGCGGTACTCTCCAGGAGATGATGAAGACAGAAATCACTCCTGCTCCACTAGAATTGTCGGCAGCTGTCTCCAAGAAATCAGAAGCAAAAGGGAAACCTAAGACTTCTATCCCGAGACCAGCAGCCAGCATTTCAGTGCAGCCAACACGGACTTCCCCGCGGTTGTCCAAAAGTACACCCGTAACTCCACCTCCAGCTGAGGCTGAGAGGGAGGTACACCCCTGTGTGGTAGAATTAGACTCTGAGGAAGAGCTAATGGAAGGCCAGGAACTCATTGGAGATCTGGATCCTGTTGACCATTCTGAGCTGCAGTCTTTACTGGCAGAAGGTGGACCCGGCAGGGCAGACTTCAGTAAGAGACAGAGAGAATGTCCAACTCTGGAAGGTCTTCGCCACCAGGCAGAAGCTCAGGCTGAAGGGCAATAGCCTGGGAAATACAGGTTGCACTGGGAAGATGGCCTCTTCTACAGTGAACCGACCGAGTCTGCTCCTGGAGACTACAAACGACTTGTAGTACCCCAAGAGAACAGACCACAGTTCTTGCAGTTAGCCCATGAGATTCCTTTGGCTGGTCACTTGAGTTTCAAGAAGACTAAGGAAAGGCTCTCTCTCTACTTCTATTGGCCAAAGATGGGGGCCGAAGTAGAAAAACACTGCAGGAGCTGCCACACCTGCCAGACCTCTGGTAAGGTGGGCTCCAAGAATGTGGCACCTTTAGTGCCTCTCCCAGTTGTGGGAGTCCCATTTGAGAGAGTAGGGATTGACATTGTTGGTCCCCTTGATCCTCCAACCTCCTCAGGCAACAGGTTTATACTTGTTGTAGTAGACCATGCTACTAGGTATCCTGAGGCAATTCCTATGAGGACTGTTACAGCTCCGGCTGTGGCTAAGGCCCTCCTTGGTATTTTTACTAGGATCGGGTTTCCTAAGGAAGTAATCTCTGACAGGGGGTCAAACTTTATGTCCCACTACATGAAAGCCACGTGGAAAACCTGTGGAGTTACTTACAAGTTCTCAACAGCTTACCACCCCCAAACCAATGGGTTGGTAGAACGGTTCAACCGAACCATGAAGAGCATGATAGGTGCTTTAGAAGAACCCCTTAAGCGTAAGTGGGACCTTCTACTGCCATGCCTTCCCTTTGCTTATAGAGAAGTCCCTCAGGAGGGAGTAGGTTACTCTCCCTTCGAACTTCTCTATGGTCATCCCGTCAGAGGTCCATTGGCCCTGATTAAGGAGGGGTTGGAGAGTGCTCCTTCCCCCAAGCCAGTCAGAGTGATTGACTACGTGATAGGTCTCCGGAGGAGAATGTCGCACATGATGACAGAAGCAAGCGATAACTTGAAAGCTGGACAAGCATTGGTCAAGCACTGGCACGATCAAAAGGCTAACATGGTTGAGTTCGCTCAAGACCAGCTCATTCTCGTTATGATCCCAACAAGGCAGAGGGCCTTGCAAGATAAATGGATGGGACCCTTCAGAGTTGTGGGTAAACTCGGAGAGGTTAACTATCTGGTGGACTTGGGCAATCCCAAGGAGGCTCCGACCGTCTTCCACACCAACTGCCTCAAAGCGTATGTCTCACGACCTGATGTAGGAACATTGCTTCTAGCATCATCCGAGGAAGAAGAAGAGAGTGAAGCTCTTCCGGATCTCCTCAGAGGCTTACCTTTAGACGAACAAATTGAAGGAGTAAATCTCTCCTCCAATCTGACACCCGAGCAACAAGAAGAGTGCAAATCCATGTTGAATCAGTTTGCCTCTCTGTTCTCGCTTTCGCCAGGCTTGACCCCTTGGGGCCAGCATGACATACTCACTGGTGACTGTCTACCAGTCAAAAGCAGAGGATACAGAATGTCAGAAAAGTACAAACCCACATCAAAGGTGAGGTCAGCAAGATGCTTGATCTCGGGGTAATAGAGCCCTCTACTAGTCCATGGTCTAGCCCAGTTGTGTTAGTACCAAAGGCCGGATCTAAAGAGCTTAGATTCTGCGTGGATTATAGAGCTCTTAATGCAGTCACCACGACTGATGCCCTCCCTTTGCCAAGAACAGATGAGTTGGTGGATAAACTTGGTGCCGCCAAATTCCTCAGCACATTTGACTTGACGTCAGGCTATTGGCAAATAGCCCTGACAGACCATGCCAAGGAGAAAACTGCATTTTCTACCCCCGTTGGCTTATACCAGTTTAAGGTAATGCCTTTCGGATTGAAGAATGCACCTGCTACGTTTCAACGGATGGTAAACCAGGTTCTGAATGGGATGGAGGACTTCTGCATGGCATACTTGGATGACATCGCAGTGTTCAGCAATTCCTGGGAAGAACATGTAACCCACCTAAGAGATGTTTTGCAGGCTCTTGGACGTGCCAATCTGACCATAAAGGCGAGTAAATGCCAAATTGGACAGAGTAAGGTAGTCTATCTTGGACATGAGGTAGGAGGTGGAGAAATAAGGCCTTTGCTCAGTAAGATTGAAGCTGTGCAAAATTGAACAACACCTACTACTCAAACCCAAGTGAGAGCCTTCCTAGGCCTCACTGGGTACTACAGGAATTTCATAGAGAACTATGGGACCATAGCTTCTCCACTGAATGTCATCTCCTCGCCCAAATTTCCTAAAAAGGTTAAATGGAACGAGGAGTGCAATCAGGCTTTTGAAAACCTGAAAAAGGCTCTTTGCCAAGCCCCAGTACTCAGAGCTCCTGATTACCGCCAACACTTCATTGTGCAGACAGATGCTTCCAATGTAGGGATAGGTGGCGTACTCAGTCAACTGGATGGGAAAGGTAGGGAGCACCCCGTTTGCTTCATCAGCCGCAAGCTGAAGGATCCTGAAACAAGGTGGGCAACAATCGAAAGAGAGCTCTTTGCTATCGTGTGGGCTCTGAAGAAGTTTAGGCCGTACTTGTATGGTTCTACTTTTGTCATTCAGACTGACCACCAACCCTTGAGATGGTTAATGCAAATGAAAGGGGAAAACCCAAAACTATTGAAATGGACGATCTGCCTGCAAGGGTTTGATTTCACCATTGAGCACAGGTCAGGATGTCACCACCAAAATGCTGATGGTCTCTCTAGGATGTATGTCATCGACTAGAGGTATGAGATTCATCCAGGAGTGGATTAAATCCTCCTGTCCCTTAGTCTGGGGGGGGGCGAGTGTTAGGGAGAATTCTCTGTTTAGGCTGAATTTCCTAATGTAGTGAGTCCCCCAGCAGCTTTGCTGGATTTCTGGAGTTTGTTTTTTTCCATCCTGCCAAGAGTGAGACTCTTTTTCCTCCCACTCTTGGACATGAATGTGTGTAATTCCTTTGAATGTCATTGTGTTCTATGGGCTATGGGGTCTTTTACTCCATAGGGTCTCATATGTTTTTCTATGTGTGTTACACCGCACCCTATGTGCCGTAACACTGGGGCGTCCTAGCGGACCTCCACCATAGACTCCATACCCCGGGACTGACTACTGTCTCCTCGGGCATGTAAAGTCACTGTTGGCTTTACTAGACCTAAATTTACTAACAGAACTTGTACAAACCATCTTATTGTGGACGTACTAGTAGGGGTAATTTGATTACTCCTGGGTCTGTTATTCGAGGGGGCACTGTCCCGTCCCCCCTCGTCGAGTTTTGGCTGGTGGCAGTGGAAACTACTTGTTATGTTCGACCCCGGACATAACCCTATGGGATTCGTCCCATTGTTGGAGATTGGTACTTTTCCTCATTAATCTCTAATGTACCACCGGTCTACTTATCTTAAATAAGTTTATCGGATGGTATTTTCTGCCAGAACTCGGTTTTTAAAATGGCGTCTGTTTTCGTCTCTGTGACTCCTAAACCAAAGGTTGAGCCCTTTGTTCCACTTTTGGCGGGTCTCTGTACAGAGACCCTCCAAAGTGGTGCCATTCTGTCTGGGTTACCACAGGGGTGTGGGAGGGGGTTTTAGGCACCCTGGACCGAGTTGCCTTGCCAACTCCGGTCGCAGTCTGGAGTGATTGGCCCAAGTGGTGAGCCTCCCCGCTCACCACTTAGCGAGTGTTGATTGACAGCTAGGCTGAATGAATGGGGGTTTTCTGCAGGGCTTTTGGGACTGGATCTTCAGAAGTCGCCACAGGACCTAAGAATCCCACGAGGGTAACGCTGAGCCGACCTGCAACGACGACACCTCCGGTGGAGCCCTGCTGAACCGACTCACCACTTCCCGACGACAGAGGAGATCTCCCTGCCGGAGAGTCTCTTCCCCTGACTGGTGGGAACAACCAGTCACCTTTGCTTTTTCTTCGCCTCAGGGCGCGGTGGTCGAATTGCCCGTGCAGAGCACCCCGGCAACCAGATAGCCACTGCCCCTGTACCGTGACCAAAAGGTGGTGCCTTGTGACGGAGCACTCCGCGGCTGGTCTCTTCCCTGGTGGTGCACCGGACTTCACTTTTCTTCGACAACGAGATCATCTCTACTCTTGGCAAAGACCCGACGTGCATCCACCACCAGGAACAACTGCCCCCACCGGAGCTGTCTCTCAACAACAAGGTACCGTGTCCGCCTGGCTTCCCTTTCGGTCAGTTCGAGTGAGGTGTCTTAATCCTCGCCTTTCCGTTGGGTCGCCTCCAAGCTTTTTCTAGCGTGTTGTTCTGAACTGGTTCAATCTGCCGATAACAATTTGCTACAAAGACTCGAACGCATTTCTACTAGAGACTTTTTGGGACATATCGCCTTGCCTCTCTCCGAGTGGGCCTGGCCTCTGAACTTTATGATCTATTGTGGTTCTTGCCTTCTTGCCTTGCATTTTATCCGTGAAGTATCGAACTGTGTTGATTTCGTAACCTGCCTATTTTTCTCTCCCGTCCGAACTAATATTAGAGTGCCATCTAGGTTGAGGTATATACCTCTGTCTGAAAATAAGTGATACCGGTAGAACCTAGACTTGTCGAAATATTGTTAGGGGGATTGATCGTTTTCTTCTACGTAGAGTAATTGTAATTGAAGTGTTTGCCGTGATAGTGCCACAGTGTTTTCTATAGATGTTCTGTTTAAATAAATACCTTAATATCTTTACACTGAAGCCTTGTTGCGTGTTTGCTTGTCTCACTGTGAAGAATTGTTCTATATTGTATACTCCACATACTGCTCAACTCTTCTTGAGGGAAGTCTGACTGCTCAGCACAGCTACCAAGTGAATCTGTGTGGTACAGACTGCTACCAGGTGGGTTCACCGCCAACCACCTGTAGTCCTAAATCTTTTGCAGTGGTCCCAGAGGGAACTGCACAGGTTTCCGCCTAACAGAGGGGCACCAGCTTCAGTGCCAGGGAAGTTGGTGTCCTGGTGGAGCAAGCCCTGGGGCAGTATGATGCCCTCTACGGAAGGGTGCGCGCCTACAAGGAAGGACGGACTCGGATCTGGACGGACATCGTGACTGCCATCAACACGGAGGGGGTGGCAGTCCGCGACTTCCAACATGTCAAGAAGCGCTCGGAGGACTTCATGTCCAGGACCCTCAGCAAGGCCCGGCGCCTCTTGAAGGCAGCGGATGCTAAGGGGCCACTTGTCGGAATATCAGATGAGGGTCCTGGAACGCATATCCCCAGCGCTCCACGTCCAGGTCCTTGAGAGGCAGACCCGTCTGGAGTCGAGCGGTAAGTGTACATGCATCATGATTGTAAGCTGTGCGTGTGGTGATGTGCCAGTAGTATGCTGGTTGCACATCTGTTTGTATGGGGCCGAGTATGGGTGGGGGTGTACAGGAACGTGAGGCTAACACATGCGAGCGCTGTCATGGGTGAGACATGGATGGTGCTTGTGTGTGTAGGCTTGCATGCCAAATGCAGTTGTGTGGGCACACATGTTTGGATGAATGTGTATGTAAGTAGGCATGCTCGTGATGTCACGCATGTATGTTGTTTTCAGCTGCATGTATCAGCACTGTGTACATGTGCATGTGTGTGTATTTGACAAGGGTGCAACAGTGATGCAACATGGATGCATGTGACAGCGGGATGTGGAAGCCTGATTGGCAGATGTGCCCATTGGAACACTGCGACAGTTGGCTGAGGTGTACACATGCATGCAAGTGTGGTGGTGTGCGTGCATGTGTAGTGCACTCCCTGTGTTGCATGTGATGTCTGGCTCACCTTTGCCTGCTCATGCTGTTGAATGTGTATGGATGGTGCTGGCAGTTGCGATGTGGCTGTGGTATAGCTCATGTGTGCATGTAGAAATGACATGTGTGTTGCCAATTGTGATGCCATGTCTGAGGTTTGCCAATGCCACTCATGTGCAACTGTCATGTGTGTATGTGTCCATTGTACAGTGCCCTGATGCCTGTGTTTTATTTCTCCCTGTCTGCAGCGTCAACTGATGAAGAGGGCGGAGAAGGTGCTGTGGAGCACAGCGGCGGGGATCGCACCGGCAGCTGGAGACGCAAGGCCCGGCTCCCCTCCCAGGTTGTGATCTCGTCGGGGAGTGAGGAGTCCGGTACCGCGTCCCAGGCCGCAGCTGCCGGGGGGAGGTCCAAGAGGCGGAGGTCGGAGTTGGACTCCTCGGCAGCAGAAGGGGCAGCTGGGACCCCACAGGGCCCAACGGGGTAAGATGGCATGGAGTCATCCAGGTTGGTGGGGGGTTTGGTGGAGGAGGAGGCCGTGCAAGCAACAGAGACGGGGTCTGGAGGTGGGGATTCCACTGGTGCTAGTGGTGCAGTGCAGGACCAGGGACAGGAGGCCGCACAGGTCGCCGCTGAGGTGCCTGTGTGCAATCCTGTCCTTGATCCTGTCACTGCATCATCTTGCACCTGCAGGGATGCCTACATCCAGACCCGTTTTCAGGCAGGGGATCAGCTCACGACAACTGGCCTTCCTCTGCCTGCGGACGTGGCTATCCGGGTCCGGGTTGAGCCTGTCCTGACTGGTGTGGCATTGCGTCAACGGGCCATGCGAGGTGACCTGCAGTCTTTTCATGAGGAGACTGCACGTCATCTCGAATGGCTCGTTGACTGCGTCGGCCTACTGGGACAGGTCACCCAGGCCGGATTTCTCCGTTTGATGGGGCTTGCTCAGACCCCCTCCTCAACTGAACCCCCTATGCGCCAGTTGTCCTCCGTGCCATCTTCCCACCCATCAGTCACCTGGGTGCCCTGAAGCTACCTCTGATGGTGCGGCCAGACTGGTGGAGGAGGCATCCCTGCCACAGTCAGGAGTCAGACGTCCAGCAGGGGTGGCCACATCAACGACTGCACCCCAGCCAGCGGAGGATGTGCAGGCAGCAGGAGGCAGTGCACGGGCAGAGGCGCAGCAGCAACGTGGTGGGAGCCATGATGGCTCGGGGCCTTCGACATCGGAGGGGCAGGCATCGGCCGGAGGGCAGGAGGACCCAGGAAGGGAAGTGTCTTCCATGTGGCAGCGGTTGGGCCACATCATAGATGCGGAGCGGCAGCGGGTGGAAGAGGCACGGCTCACGATGGTCAGGGCGGAGAACTCCATGCGGGGGGCCCTGAGGTGGGCCGAGTGCCTCGAGGCAATCCTCAGGGAGTTTGGGGGGAACATGTGGACGGCCCTGCGGACCCTCGGGGCCATGGAGGAGGAGCGCATCCGGGACATTGAGCAGGAGTTCGATGATGCCCTGGCCCGGAACATCCCGAAGTGAGCCGTCGGACTAGCCCACTGCCCTTGTAAATAGTTCGGTAGTTAGTGTTAGGTGTCCGTTGGTTTAGCATTTTTTTTTTACCTTTTGGACAATGGGCCACAATTTTGTATATATTTTTTTTTTTAGGTAGTGTTATTAGATAGGTTTCATTTCTTCGGTTGGGATCATGGACCCTGGATTGTTTATCTGTATATAGTTGACTTTTGGATTTTCATTTTTTTTAATGATTTCCCCATGGAGCAATGGTTTTCCATTGGATTTACTTTTGTGGACTGTGACTTTGGACACCTTTCATTTGCATTATGATTTGTGGTTGTGCATTATTTCACGTACCTGCTGTTTTTTTAAAAAAAAAAATCCATTATTGTTTGTTTATTTTTGATTCAATTTATGTTGCGTTTAATACATATTTTTTCTTCAAACTTCAATGTGTAGTATCATCTCATTGGTTTCATGCATATCATGATATGGGTTTTGACATTCACTGACACCCATTGGGTGTATGTGAGGGACATGTGTTCATTTCAAAACTTGCAATTGGGGTTATATCATGTTTTTGCCATTTCTAAGTGGGTGGATGCAATACTCAGGTGGGTGTTTGGCTTTTGGAGGCTGACCATAAGGGCCAGGGATCTAGATTGTGGTGTCATGTTGGCTGGGGGACATGAGTGGGGGCCTGGTGGAGGCTGCCCCTGCACTGCTGGGGGTGGGGGTGATGGGAGACATGAGTGGGGGCCTGGTGGAGGCTACCCCTGCACTGCTGGGGGGTGGGGGTGCAGGGAGACATGAGTGTGGGCCTGGTGGAGGCTGCCCCTGATGGCTGGGGGGTGGGGGTGGTGGGAGACAGGAGTGGGGGCCTGGTGGAGGCTGCCCCTGGATGCTGGGGGGTGGGGGTGATGGTAGACATGAGTGGGGGCCTGGTGGAGGCTGCCCCTGCACTGCTGGGGGGTGGGGGTGATAGGGGACATGAGTGGGGGCCTGGTGGAGGCTGCCCCTGCACTGCTGGGGGGTGGGGGTGATAGGGGACATGAGTGGGGGCCTGGTGGAAGATGCCCCTGCACTGCCGGGGGGTGGGGGTGATGGGAGACATGAGTGGGGGCCTGGCTGGTGGAGGCTGCCCCTGCACTGCTGGGGGGGTAGGGGTGCAGGGAGACATGAGTGTCGGCCTGGTGGAGGATGCCCCTGGTGGCTGGGGGGTGGGGGTGGTGGGAGACATGAGCTGGGGCCTGGTGGAGGCTGCCCCTGCACTGCTGGGGGGTGGGGGTGATGGGAGACATGAGTGGGGGCCTGGTGGAGGCTGCCCCTGCACTGCTGGGGGGGTGGGGTGATGGTAGACAAGAGTGGGGGCCTGGTGGAGGCTGCCCCTGCACTGCTGGGGGGTGATGGTAGACATGAGTAGGGGCCTGGTGGAGGCTTCCCCTGCACTGCTGGGGGGTGGGGGTGATGGTAGACATGAGTGGGGGCCTGGTGGAGGCCGCCCCTGCACTGCTGGGGGGTGGGGGTGTTGGTAGACATGAGTGGGGGCCTGGTGGAGGCTGCCCCTGGTGGCTGGGGGGTGGGGGTGCAGGGAGACATGAGTGGGGGCCTGGTGGAGGCTGCCCCTGGTGGCTGGGGGGTGGGGGTGGTGGTAGACATGAGTGGGGGCCTGGTGGAGGCTGCCCCTGCACTGCTGGGGGGTGGGGGTGACAGGGGACATGAGTGGGGGCCTGGTGGAGCTGCCCCTGCACTGCTGGGGGGTGGGGGTGGTGGGAGACATGAGTGGGGGCCTGGCGGAGGGTGCCCCTGCACTGCTGGGGGGTGGGGGTGCAGGGAGACATGAGTTGGACATGAGTGGGGGCCTGGTGGAGGCTGACCCTGGTGGCTGGGGGGTGGGGGTGGTGGCAGACATGAGTGGGGACCTGGTGGAGGGTGCCCCTGGTGGCTGGGGGGTGGGGGTGGTGGTAGACATGAGTGGGGGCCTGGTGGAGGCTGCGCCTGCACTGCTGGGGGGTGGGGTGACGGTAGACATGAGTGCGGGCCTGGTGGAGGCTGCCCCTTCACTGCTGGGGGGTGGGGGTGATAGGGGACATGAGTGGGGGTCTGGTGGAGGCTGCCCCTGCACTGCTGGGGGGTGGGGGTGGTGGTAGACATGAGTGGGGGCCTGGTGGAGGGTGCCCCTGGTGGCTGGGGGGTGGGGGTGGTGGGAGACATGAGTGGGGGCCTGGTGGAGGCTGCCCCTGCACTGCTGGGGGATGGGGGTGATGGTAGACATGAGTGGGGGCCTGGTGGAGGCAGCCCCTGCACTGCCGGGGGGTGGGGGTGATAGGGGACATGAGTGGGGGCCTGGTGGAGGCTGCCCCTGAACTGCTGGGGGTGGGGGTGATAGGGGACATGAGTGGTGGCCTGGTGGAGGCTGCCCCTGCACTGCTGGGGAGTGGGGGTGATGGTAGACATGAGTGGTGGCCTGGTGGAGGCTGCCCCTGCACTGCTGGGGGGTGGGGGTGATGGTAGACATGAGTGGGGGCCTGGTGGAGGCTGCCCCTGGTGGCTTTGGTGTGGGGGGTGCAGGGAGACATGAGTGGGGGCCTTGTGGAGGCTGCCCCTGGATACTGGGGGGTGGGGGTGATGGGAGACATGAGTGGGGGCCTGGTGGAGGCTGCTCCTGCACTGCTGGGGGCTGGGGGTGATAGGGGACATGAGTGGGGGCCTGGTGGAGGCTGCCCCTGCACTGCTGGGGGGTGGGGTGATAGGGGACATGAGTGGGGGCCTGGTGGAGGCTGCCCCTGGTGGCTGGAGGTGCAGGGGGACATGCGTTGGTGGGCAGTAGTGCAAGGTGACATGTGGGTTGGCTGGGGGGCATGGCCATGGTGGATGGGGTGCCTGCGGGACATGTGCAGGGTAGGCCCCTGTGTTGTGGGCCACCTGCAGGGGCCGTGGAGGGTGTAGAGGGAACACCTGGGAGGACCCACACGTGCAATTCACGTGTGGTGCTCCCCGCGCACCCCTGGAATACACGTACCCTGATTGAATCGTGTGTGTTACTTCCTGCGCACCCCTGAAATACACGTACCCTGCTGCTTTTGCGTGTGATACTTCCCGCGCACCCCTGGAATACACATACCCTGATGGAATCGAGTGTGACACTTCCCGCGCACCACTGAAATACACGTACCCTGCTGCTTTTGCCTGTGATACATCCCGCGCACCCCTGAAATACACGTACCCTGCTGCTTTTGCGTGTGATACTTCCCGCACACCCCTGGAATACACATACCCTGCTGTTTTTGCGTGTGATACTTCCCGCGCACCCCTGGAATACACGTGCCCTGATGGAATCGCGTGTGTTACTTCCCACACACCCCTGATGTACACGTACCCAGGACAATCGCGTGTGGGACTTCCCGCGAACCACTGAAATACACATTCCCCGCTTGGCGTTTGCTGTTTGCCAGCCCTGTGAACTGGTCCAGGGTTAGCGCAGCCCTTTGCGATGATTTGGGGATTTTGAAGGCTTTTCCTTGCGCGAGGCCGTTCTTGGTGGCGTAACTGGCTCTGCTGCAGGGTCGCTGCGCCACTCTGCGCCACGGCTGGTTTCGGAGGCTAAAATCCATGAATACGCTGTGCGATGAAAAGGATTTTTTCGCACGCAGCTGGCGCAGTGTATCGCACGGGGACACTGTGTGCCAGCCGCGTGTGCCATTTTTGTGCGAATTTCTATGTATTACCCTGCAAATCTTTCCACTTCTTTCAATAAGAATTTTTTGGGTTTTTTTTGTTTTTTTTTTTATATTTCTTTATTAACTTTACAACAAAGTATAAGCAGAAAATCAATGGTTAATCATTGCCGTATGAGTAATTCAAAGGAACATAAAACACTTTTACCCCCCTCCCTCCCCCCCACCTCCTCCGAGACCACAGTTAGAACTTCAATCTTCGTTTTGGCCCCTAGACGGGCCTGGACTGTCTGTGCTATCTGAGGCGCTATCTTGCGCAGCTGGGTGAAGCAGTGGCACAGTTAATGCCACCCACCGGAGTAGTTCCTCGCTGGATTCTAATCTCTGTACTTGGATTGCTGTTTCCCATGCAGCAGTCTCAGCCGTTATCCATCTTTTGAGATCAGCCCACCAGAGGGCTTCACTTGGGTCTCTTGCGCTTTTCCAACTCATGGCTATGTGTCTTTTCGCCGTTATATATATTAAGTCCTTGAGCTTATTGAGGAGTTTGTTTTTGCTGCTTCGCTTGTAGCTCCCCAATATGCAGGCTGCTGGGTCAAGAATGTCAACTACTATTTCCGCATTTGCCACCTTTTCCTTCACCTGGGCCCAGAACCTTTGAACAGCAGGACAACCCCAGAACATGTGGGTCATTCCAGCCTTCGGCATATTGCATTTGGGGCATGTCTGGACTGTGGCTCCCCTGAACCTTGATATGGCTTCTGGTGTGAGGTAGGCTCTGTTGGTAATGTAAAGTTGGATGAGCTGTAGGCGGGCATTCCTAGAGATTTTTTTGTGGTAGTGGGTTATCTTCTCCCATGTTTTATCTTCGAAATTTCTTCAAAAATTCGGTCTCACATCTACTTTTGCATTTGAGTTCGTTTTTGGTTGTGCCCTGCAGCAACGCTTCATATAGTCTGGAGGTTTCGTGGCCTCCCTCAGCAGTGTCGAGCATTGTCTCGATGGTCTCGTTTTCTATGACCTGGTCTGTGGCCTCAGTCCATCTCTTCTTTATGGTTTGGATTACTGCTCTGTGGAGCAGAAACTGGCCAGTGGGTAGGCCTGCGGACTCGCTGAGGTCGGTGAATGACATTAGTTCCTGCTCACAAGTGAGGTCCCCTAGCACCGCCACCCCAAAGGGTTCCCATAGGGTGCGTATTTCCATGTGCCCCCATGGGTGTTTAGCCATGATTGCGGCGATGGGAATCTGCGGGGAGAGTGGGTCTGCCGACCCCACTCTTCCACAGGCACGCTTCCAGAGCTGGGTCCCAAGTTTAGCTAGATAAGGGTAATGCCGTAGAGCCTCCTTCTCAACCCATAGTATATCCCGAAGTAGCAATGTAGGCAGGGCCGGCCGGAGAAGTCAGGTATCCGTGGTGGTTTCGTCGGCCATCCATTGTGTCACGTGCCTAAGCTGGCTGGCCAGGTAGTACAGCTCGAAATTAGGGACTTTCAGCCCTCCCTTCTCAAAGGGTCTTTGGGGAATTTCCAGCACCACTCTGTGCCTACCCCCCTGCCAGAGGAATCTCCTACAGAGTTTGTTCAGGTCTTTGAAAAATGAGGGGGGAATGTTAAAGGGAACGTTAGTGAAGAAATGTAATAGTCGGGGGAGTGCTACCATCTTGAGAAGACCTGCCCGCCCTGCCACCGAGAGGGGGAGTTTACCCCAAAAAACCATGGACTTCTCAAGGGAGTCTTTGGCTCTGACTGTGTTAAGGATATGTTCCGTGCTGGGGTTGCGGTGAATGTTGACACCCAGGTATCTGAAGGATGTCGCCTGCCATTTAAGGTCTAATGGGGGTAGGTATCTAAGTTCCTCCCTGTATAAAGCAGCCAAGGGGTAAAGGCACGACTTGTCCTTGTTAATTCTAATGCCCGTAAGTCTATGAAAACAATCTAGGGTCTCTAGTATGTAGGGCAGGAGGTGCTCTGGATTGTGTAAGTACAGTAGCATGTAATCTGCGTACATGGACACGAGGTGAATCACCCCATCCAGTTCAATGCCACCGTCACTGTATTCTTGTCGGAGGTATGCTGCTACAGGCTCGGCCGCAATAATGTAAAGCATAGGGGACAGTGGACATCCTTGCCGGGTGCCTCTGTGAAGGGGCCATTTATCAGAATACGTCCTGTTGGTGCGCACTCTGGCGGTGGGGCAGGGGTAGACCAATTGGGTCCATTTCAGGAAGGCGGGCCCGATCCCCATTTTGCCCATAGTAGCATACAACCATTCCCATCTCACCGAATCGAAGGCCTTGGTGGCGTCCAATGACGCCACCGTGTATTTTCGGGGGCTATGCTCAGTGCCGTATATAATGTGATGTAACCTACGCAGGTTTTCGGTAATAGAGCGCCCCGGCACATAGCCAGTCTGGTCCTGGTGGATCAGCTGGGGGATCGCTCTGCGTAGCCTATTTGCAAGAAGTGCTGTTAATATTTTGCAGTCAACATTTAGCATAGAAAGTGGTCTATAAGACCCACAGTCTATTCCATCCCTTCCAGGCTTCAGCAAAGGGATTATTGTGGCCTCCCTCATGATGGAGTCGGGGAGGATGCCATGCTCATACGCCTCATTGAATACCCGTGCTAGCATTGGGGCGAGGGCGTCTTCATATGTCCTATAAAATTCCCCTGGTATGCCATCTGAGCCTGGCGCTTTTCCAGTGGGTAGGGATCTGATTATAGCCATCACCTCATCTGGGGTAATTGGCTCCTCTAGGGTTTCGGCCATTTGTGCGTCTAGTGTAGGTAGCTTTATACTACCCAGGGCATCCTCTATTTCAGTGTTGGTGGGGGGCGGGGTCTTGGAGTAGAGTTCTCGGTAGAACTCGGAGAAGACCGAGTTGATCTCATCTTGGGTATGTGCTGTGGTGCCATCGGGTCTGAGTATGGTGCAAATGGGTGTCCTGGGGATTTCTCTCTTATAGAGCCAGGCTAAGAGTTTACCAGGTGTGTCCCCCAGTGCGTGCGTCCTTTCAGAGTGTTTAGCATAGCTCAGTTTCCCAAGCAACTCCCAGTGAGACAGACAGGCCTGTCGCAATGCGGTAATTTTCTGTACATGTTCCGGGGTCGAGTCTGCCCTACCCTCCAGCACACTCAGCTCTTTTTCAACGCCCACTAGGGAGGTTGTGATGGACTTCAGGGTACCCCCGATTGTGGCTATCATCTCTCCTCTCATAACAACTTTATAAGCCTCCCAAGCCGTTCCGATGTAGTCCTTTCAATAAGGATGACGAGGGGAGAGTATCTACCAGCACAAGTTCTGCATTGCGATTTGACCGAACAGGTGAAATGTCTTCCTGATTATGAAGATTTGCAGTCCAATCAATCATGCCTTCAACTGTATCCCAAACTAATGTTCTATCAGGAAGTAGTTTATCCTGTATAGCGAGTTAAGAATAGCTGTATGTTTTTCACTTCCAGACTGATCAAACCATAAAGCTTAACCAGGGAGTTCAAGACAAAATTAAGCGTAGCAATGAACGGAGCACTCAGTTGTTTAAAATCCCTTTTAATTTGGGTAATTCATAGTCACTCCTCGATGACAAAGAAGTTGTTGATGATGCAAATAAATAATCATTTGATGTTATTGTCTGAGTATCAAAAATAGCTGGTGTATCTGATAATGATCCCAGCGATTTGGCTCTAATTCATGTATTCATTGGCCCCAGAATGAAAGTCAGCTGGTCTCATTGGCTGTCTATCCACACACTCCCCAGTTAAATCAGGTACTCGCATGGAGCTTTTACTACTAGCGGCATGTATTTGTTTTACATTGTGGTACATTGATTGTAAATCACCTGTGCTCATGCTTCGTATTGTGAACAAATCTGTGATTCTTTTCTTAATTGAAGTTGTGGAAATCGTATGGCTATGTTCCTCTTGGGCAAGTGAGTCTAGTGCCTTTACTGGCATCTACCTTATTATGTTCATGCTCTCAATAGACAGTGGCATTTTCTGGGTGTGTTTTTCCAAATTCTCTGCATTCACAGGACATTTATCAGTTACTGTTTGTTTGCTTTTTAAATCATACATTTGGTGTTATTATTGCGAAGTAAGATGTAAGAAGTAAGATGTTCAAAGAAGTGTTACATCTAGGAGTTCCTAAACACGAGAAGGGAAAATGCTAGCTTCAAATGCCTCCAGCTGCAGCTAATTGCACTCTCCAGTGCACTGGTGTGCTCCGCGTTGCTGCTGGTGTTTTCAGGGATCCTCCAGGTGTGGCTGTGAATTCGTTCTGGGCAGCAATAAACAAAGGCAATAGCATTCTCTGCAGCTAACTGTACTCAGAATGGTATTATAAGTTACCGACCATTTTCTGCACACTGAAGCCACTGAATGCATGGATCCATTTTGCAACTACTAAACATTTTGAATGGCACACTTCTACGTTCTCTATAATGAACAAGCCAATTCTATGGACCAGTATGTAATTATTTAATTATTTCTAAGACTCGACAAATTAAAGGACTTGTATTATGCTTATGCAACACAGAGAAATATTCAAGGCTGTAGTGTCAATGCAAGTAATTAAATATAGATGTATATAGCTAGGCCAATGGTGAGGCGCAATGATGTATAGAATGTGGAGACAAGAAAATGGCATGTTCATAGCAGGGCCCACTCGTCCTGCAGTCCTGCAGGAGGCTGTCAGTGAGACCTCATGACCAGTATGTTCTGCTGCATTGTATGTTGTGCTATACACTCTATAAGGAGCTGTCTGAACACTCTCATTCTGCTTCACAATTTGGAGTTTGAGAGTGTGTGTTCAGTTAAATGCTTCTTGCAAGACAGTGCTCTGCATATAGACAAATCACCTCCAGGTCCAACAAAAATGTATGATCCAGTATTGATAGCCTCCCATTCCTTACTATTTTTTTTTTTTTGCATTTAATTGTTTTACAATGTTTACAAAATCTTTCTCCTGACTTATGATTTTAAGGCAGTTGTGATTGTGAATCCAGGATTTTGTGAGATTAAAATTCTCCCCTTTCTGTGCTTGTTTCTTTAAAATCATAATTTTTCTGTTTTTCTGTTTGTTCTCGACTTGATTTTCCTTCCAACTCTAACCCTTCGAAGAACTTGGCTGTTGCTACTGTCAATGTTGTGGATTCTCCGCTCATTAGCATGTTCCACCAATCTTCTTCACTGGTGGTATTTTTTTAATCATCTATTTCTTGTCCATCCTGATCTGTCAAGTAAGAAATGGTTCCATTCAGTGAGTAATTTTCATCAATTGAATTCAATTCGGGGCTTGCTAGCTCTGCCCTGGCTGTCACTGGATGTATCTCTGTTTGAATTAGTCGTTTGAGACTAAGTGGACATATGTTGTTCTCTTTTTGATTTTTTGAAGAGGTGTGGTCTAATGGGTTTGTTGAGCCTTCTTCTGTAATAAAGATTTGTTGTGATGCGTTGACTGTATTCGTGGTATTGTATTTTTTCTGTGCCGAGTCTTCAGTGGTCCGGCTGTATTTTTCGCCGGCCTCTGTCTCGTGATTCTTTGTGGTGGCAGATGCAGAATTTGTTATCTGTCGAGCTCTCGCGAACTCGGTAGGTATTTCCTCTTTACCTCCACCGCCTTGTCTCATCGTGCCTCTTCTGGGTCCACAGACGAGCTCAAGCCGGGGGTCTGCGCGATCCCCTCCACTTGCATTGTCTCCCCCTCGCCCCTCGTTGCCTCCCCCGATACCAGTTTTGTGCTCTCTCCACCTGCCCCCCCCATCGGCAGCCGCCGGCGAGGCACCGCTGCAGCCGGATGTGTTCCCATTTGGCTGTCCAGAAGGACAAGCAGCACCAGGCGCTTCCAATGGGCGTGCAACGGCACAAGTAGGTAAATTGTATCTGAGGGGGGATCGGAGAGGAGGGATTGGGGGTGACAATGTTGATATGGGGTGTGTGATGGCCATTTCAGATGAGTTTTTTGTTGTTAGGAGGCCGCATCGTAATATACGTCCCGATTCTTCGATGGTGTTTGATGGAGAAGGACTTCCTGGAGGTGTGGCTGAAGTGGTCACGTGACGGATGTCACGTGAGAAGTCGAAGTCGAAGTGATAAACCGCTCGCTTCAAACTGCTGTCAGCTCCTGCTGACAGTCTCACGCGAGTCGGAGCGGCTTCTTCCTGGATAAGATGGTAAGTTCAAGGGATTCAAAAACGAAGTGCAGCAATGAGCAGGGTCCCAGCCGAACAGCAGAAACAGTCGCGCCCTTTACTCCTGAGCGGGCTTCACCTTACTAATAGGTGCCCAGAGAGCATGACATATTGATGAAGGTGTGTCTGTTGCACGAATCTTATGTAGCTTTGGAAGTGTCAAATGGTAATACTCCTCAGGGAAAGTGGTCTGCTTCTCTATTTGCTGTTGATACACACCAGAACTTCCCCTAAATGTTTCATCAAGACAGCCACCATTCAGGTGGTGGCTAATGCTCTCCAAATCACGTATAAGGGTGGTTCATGCTTACTAGTCCTACGTGTCCTCTTGGCTGCATTCAACACCATTGACCATTACATCTTCTTCTCCCTCCTTGCTGTCAGGATGTTATTCTCTGGCACTGTCCTGAACTGGTTTACCTCCTACCTCTTGGGTAGACACCAGGCCATCCAAATGAATATGTTGCATTCTAACTGACCCAAATATTTCCTCCAGAGTTCGCCAAGGTTCCATCCTCTCACCGGTTCTTTTTTATCCTTTACGTGGAGACATTAACTGAATCCTATTCGACCCCCACTAAACAATAATTCGTAGCAATGGCTCAATGATATGTGCCTAGAAGGCTTTCATCCGCAACTCTTGTCTTCAGCAAAAGCATTAGGCTTCAACATGGAAAGCAGCATGTCCTTTGAGATACACCTTGCCAAGAAGGCCCAGCGCAGGACTTCCCGACCATAGTGCAGGCCACTGTTGTCATCAACATCGATAGAGGAAATGCCCCCCTGTTTGGACTCTCAGCTACGCACTTGGCTCCCCTAAACCAGTCCACCATGCTCTAGCACATCTTATTCCTGGTGCTCAGAAATTTGACTGAATTATTTTGTGAACATTATTGGCTTGCTTTTCAGGCTGGATACTGTTCAAGCCTGCATGTATAATCTGCAAAACACTGACAAGAGGCACACCAGCATACCTGGTGGCTAAGCTCCACATATAAGGTGGCACTCACTCCTCGTACAGTGGATCGACCAACTGGCACAAATCACAATTTGTCCACAAAGTGAGGAAACACAAACAGACATCCTCTTGTCATACACCCACCCTCTGAAACTCGATTCCAATATAGGCTCTGATTTCCCTCGTATGATTCCAATTTTGCAAATCTCGCATTACGTGGCTTTTTCAAAACCTGACCAAGGGGTAATCCCAAATGGACATACAGACCAATGTGCAGAGCGCAACACACAGTACTTTGCTACTGTTAAAAGATGACAGCCCAAACTATGGCTACCCACACTCTGTACTGCCCTCGGCCATCCTAGAGTTAGTTGTGTGCTTTAAACATTTAAATAACATTTAACAAAAATGTGCTTTGAAATGTTGGACTAACATGATTGCTGCTGGTGGACCACTCTGCAGGAGTAGGTGGGATGTGAGGATCAGATTGGCAGTTGAGTGTGAGTATCAACGGCTGGCTTCAGAGTGGTGGTACCATGCCAAACTGAGATAGAGTAATTGATGGTAGGTAAAGTGTCAAAATTAAAGAGTCAGGCACTGCAGCTAAAGATCAGACGTTTAATTCTAAGCACACAACAGCCCAAATCAGACGGGAACCAACTTGACAGATAATCCCACAGGGTTCTCTGAGAGAATTCCATGTGGTGATGACCCAATGAAAGTGTATAAGGTCCATAGTGCAAACACATGCAACAGCTTAGATTAATCAATAAATAGTACATACAAATAGATAACATGTGGTGACTTGTCCCGTTATGTCCCCACAACACCCCTACCCATGTAAGGGTCACCAGAAAACTCACACAAAATCCCTGAATCTACATGGGGCAGTCTTCATTCTTCCTGAATGACACACCACTACACTGTGTCCGAGAGGCTTCGCATTCAACAGGCCTATTGACAACAAATGTCTTCTCAACTGACAGTCCCGGCAGTCCCGGCAGGCTATGGATAGGCATTTTCCTCCAACTACAACACATATAATCATTACCTTCATCCACCCACCAATGGTCCTGAACACCCTGCACTGAAGAGTGGCTATTAATCTACACTGAACCATCCTCTGTTTGGACATACCGTGCCCCTGTTTTGACTACTCAAAGAGGATGCATGAATAACACCATCCCCTTAATGACGAACCTGGGTTTGGGCACTCTAACCATATCGCCCAGCCCAGAAGAGGTTTGTCCTGTCTATGTTATATGACACACACTGTCCCTCTCCAACTGCCTCACCCACACCCTTTCTGCAACAGCTTTCATACATGTGACCCCTCCCCCCCCATACAGCCAATTGAGCCTGGATGCTGCCTTCCTACCCCCATCAACTCAAGTGGTGTGTGACCTTAAAAACCACACGTAGTCTGCTGGTGAGCCTTGATCGCTTAAGAGAGTGTCACTTGCCAATCTAGTCTATTCACAAATCTATTAGACCTTTCCACTCAAACGTTTTCCCCTGGATTATACAAAGCAGTCCAGTGATGCTGTGCACCCAATTCATTCAGGAAAGAGGTCATTTTGTGTAACATGAATGGCACACTGTTTATTGTTAACCAAATCTCCTGGAATGCCCTCCTGATGTAAGACTTTTCTGCAGAAAATCCACTACCTTCTGTGGAGATACCGACTCTATTTCACCCAACTCCACTCAATGTGAAGCATATTCCATTAGTGCTAACAAAAATCTCAGATCCTTACTCGACATGTTGAACAGACTCACAATGCGCAATGCCCCTTTATTCCAAACCTCATCTGACACCAACTCTAATACTGCATGGAACATACTACTTCAAACTAGTTACACATCCCTGGCCATGCCAGGCCACTCAAATGATTCCCAAAGACACCTTTCTGTGAGCGTCCCACCAAATGACCTTCATGTTCCAATTCCCACCAGGTGACTTCTGAGCAAAACTGGAGGTACCAACCCGTCCCCCCTTTTCACACCATACAGTCTTTCAGGCATTTAATCCTGTCCAGTGGCATATAGTTTACTCACCAGAGACAATGCACTCTAAACCCAGCCTTCCTCTTATCCTTTACAGATGCACCCTAGCTCACAGTCATCATTACATGCTGCCATCCATACAGCCATATTTAACAATGGCGCTACCCACTCAATGTGTACTGCTTTTATCTCTTTCCCCTCCTCACAACTAGTGGCCAGTGGTAAAAGCAATGGACAATCTGCCACAGCATCACTGACTCCCAGGACAAATTATTCCACAACATTACATTCCTGCATATACATCTTTTACGTTGCAATGTGTGGTGAAACAGAATTGAGGTGCCTGCTGCTCAGTACATATGTGAGAGGCGTGTGGTTTGCTCTTACCACATACAGTCAACCCCATAACAGAGTATAACATGTTTTGGAGACACAACACACTATGACATAGACTCCCTTTCAATATCTGTGTTCCTCTTCTCCAGGTCTCTGAGTGCATGAAATGCAAACACTCTGTCTGTTTTCTCAATTTTTTCATTGAGCAACCACTGCACCATCTCCCACATCTACTGCAACCAGTTTGGCATTGGTGTTTGCTCATATGTCATGGGGAAACTGACATGTCCTTCGGGCTATCAGTATTCGGAGACCTTGTTTCCATTAGTCTTGTTACTGTGTTAGTACATTTCGTTATTTTTGTATCACTTGTGGTAACTTTTTTATCATTGTGCACAGCAGCTTACACTGCAGTACAATGGGGTGCATTTTTGTTTTGCCCTAGACGAACACTCAGAGGATTTTTGGTTACTCTAGGTGTGCTAAAAGGATATGATTGTGGCTGCAGTGACACTTTCCCACTTTTGGGGATTTTCGTATTAGCCTTACCCTGTTTACCGTGTTTGGCTACTGACTGTGGC
This sequence comes from Ambystoma mexicanum, assembly GCF_040938575.1. NCBI lineage: Eukaryota > Metazoa > Chordata > Amphibia > Caudata > Ambystomatidae > Ambystoma > Ambystoma mexicanum. Next base: position 434,795,897 of record NC_090941.1, read on the forward strand.
TACTGGACAAACATGGACGTGCCACAATATTTTTAGTTTGTCCTTTTGCCATCTTGTTCTTTAGCCTTCTTCCTGGCCTGAGAGGCCAGGAAAATCCATATAAGGACTTTCAGTGCCCAGGAAAGCAGGAGATTTTGGCGGACTACTGGAGGGCTGTGTCTGTTTGCTGGCAGTATTTGGGCTGTATGGTCCTAATCCACAAACTAGTTTCAGTCTGTCTGTGTGGTATGCATGAATGTTCCGTCGAGTAGTCCTGATTGGACCACTGCTTGGGTGTGTGTGTGGGCTAGTCTTGCTATTGGCTAGTGAGGGCATTAACTTTTACCTAGCTGTTAAGATAAGAAGAGGACCCCTGCAGCCATTCTTCAGAGATCCTGGAGAAACCTGAAGGAGCCAAGTATCCAGTCCAGCTGGGAGACCTGCAAAGAAACCTGAGACCTGACTGAAGGAGGCCTGGCAACCAACCTATGCTGCTGTCTGGGAGATGCCCTGTCTTTCTTGTGATCTTTAGCAGTCCTGCGAAGGAGCTGCGACCCTTGGAGTGGAGGGACCATCCATTCCTGACATCTGCTCCATGCCCTGCCATAAGAAAGCTTCGGAAGTGCCCTGGAACTGTCCTGTGGCTAACCAGTTTTGATTTTGGGCTACTGTGCTGCCGGCGTCACCATTCTGATTTTTGTCCTGAAACTTGGGGATATAGGAGGAAAAGTCTGACCACAGCTGCTGAGTCCCTTTACGTCGCTGTGCTGTGGTGACCACCATCTGAAATCACTTACCTGACCCGAATCGAGTCCTGAGAGTGGTTTTGCATTGAGTTCTGCTGCATTCTTCACTCGAGAGTCCTTGCAACAGTGAAAGACACCAACCAGAGATCAGCTCAAACCTGCAACCCCTATGAATTGAGTACTGCGACCTATGGCGGGTAAAGCAATATTGGAACCTCTTCCTTTGTACTGCCATGTCTGGGGAAGAATCAGAGTATGGGGGTCATTTATAGAGCTTCTTACCTACACCTATACTCCCATTATAAGTCAATGGGCTTATGATAAAGGTTAATTCTAACATTATTGGCTTTGCCATTGCTTGCTTGTGCAAGGCATAAGACTGTTGGTGTTACTTTTGGGCATTAGTCTAACTTGTACCCTAACTCTAAGAACCCTTCACTGGACCCAAGAGACCCTTCTTGCATTTTGTCCTGCTTCATAACTTCTGTGGAACCTTTACTTGAACTATTGGGCAAAATGCCCTGGACAATTTAGGGCTGGACAATTTGTGTCAGGGATCATCTCTGTGGACCTTGTGTGCATAATACTATTCTAAGCTTTCCTTTGCAAGAGCTTCTAATGTGTATTATGCCCTATAACAAAGTGAATGGCCCTCATTCCGAGTTAGGACTACACCATGGAGTAAATAGCTCCATGGTTGGCAACCATGGAGCTATTTACTCCATGGAATACCGGCATGGTGAATGGAGTAATTTCCGGTCCATTCCAAGGTTGGATGGACCGCTAATTCCCCATTCACCATAGCCCTTCCCCATCCCCATTTCTGCCCCCATAGGGCTCAATGGGAATGGGGAAGGAGGTAATTACGGCACCGTAAATTACGGTGCCGTAATTTACTCCAAGGTCACTTTGCGGGTCCCGTAATTTACTCCTGCTAAAAGCAGGAGGTAAAGAGGGACCCGCAAAGGGAACTCGGAATACGGAGGTAAGGGATTACCGCCATCGGTGCCCTTACAGGCGCCGGTAATCCCTTACCTCCAACCTCGGAATGACCCCCAATGCATATATGTATTTAGTTTAATAGTCTTGTGTGATAACTCTACTTGCTAGTAGTCATTTTTAATTGTGTGTTATGGCCATAAACAAATAACTGTATTTTTATATATCTTGTCTAAGTGAAATCTGTGATTCCCATTGTGTGACCTCATTGTGGACCCTTTACAAGCTCACCACCTCTGAAGATCTTAGCCTAGACCGCCTCTCACTGCTACCTAAATTGGTTTGGCTACAGATTCCCAGAGTTATCCCCGTCACAATATAGGTTGGCCGTCTATGCATCTGTCCACCAGGCCAGAGTATAGAAAATCAGTCCTAACACTTGCCATAGCAAGCATGGGGTCTTTGTCAATCCGCAGGCATTCCTTAATGTTGATGTTGTCAGTCCTCATCATAGTATGGTACATTATGCATTTGTCAATAATACCTGTGATCTGCATGATATAATGAATGTCCTTAATGGTTCACATATAAGCCAATTGATTCGGCAGGCCTCTGTGAGCGAGCGTGAAAATAAATGATACTGCTCCAACACTAATTCTGGAGGTTTGCTGCGCTATATTTCCAGTTTAGCTAAAGCCTTTTCAAACAAACTAACTACAGACTCATGCCCTACACCTGCACGAAATACTGCAGGTAGATACATGAAAACCTTCCGACCTTCAGTCCCAAAGCAATTCCTAAGGCCTCCATCAGTGGCCCTGAGATAGACTTTAAACACATCTATTGAATATTTCAATGGTGCTTGTGGATCACCTGGGCTAGTGTTGCGAAGAAAATGAGCCCCACCGCCCTAGGCGCTTTAGAGTGAGGCGAGTTCCATAGATTTTGATGTCTCCTGAATCCACCAAGCCACAATAAACTGGGACTAGTTTTCTCTTATGCATTGTTTTATGAAGTGATATGATTGTGTGTACTGTCTATTGCTCTACCTATTGCTCAGTGTCATTTGTCAATGACAGTTTTGGTAAGAAATGAAATCTTTAAATATTTTACAGAATGATCTAAGAGTCGCTCTGTTACCATCAACATCAATGGAAAAAGTTATGTTAGATGCACGTATTAACTTTTTGGGCCTAATTACTAGTTCAGTGATGTGAGAAAAAAGTGACAGTAATTCAGTTACCACCACCTTTTTGAAGTAACACAATTACCGCTGTTTTTCACGCACTGCCAATTTAAAATCTGGAGGTAAAGAGGAGGATTTACCCGCAGTAGTGAGCTGGAAGTAATTTTGCCACTTTCTTCCAAAAAAAGACAGTTTTATCAAGTGGTATAATCCCCATGGAAGCTGATGGATTCAAAAATGGGTAATTACACTACCCTACCACCACTTGTAAACCTGTGGTAAATCAAAAGGTTGCAATGCTGTTAATGGCAATCGAGCTCGCAGGTAGTTTAGAATTAACACTGAATTACCCACACACTCTTAAAGAGCCCAAGAGCAAAAAATGCTGCTCAAACAAATCATAACAAGAACTGTGACTGCAAGTAGAAACACTAATTGTTGAAGTATAACGCCTAGACAAAAAATAAAATGCCTAGACATTATAGCGTTTTGGACATTCAAATGGTAGTATGTACCAGCACATTCACATGGTAGTTAATGTCATATATAAATGTGTGAACAGTAATTTCATCAAGATTGATCTGAATGACAGCTCTGGACAGATCAATTGTAATAGACATTTAGCAAATAATATGCTTTACACTGTGTAAGGGTGCAGAATGATGAGACCAACACTTGGTGGTATGGTTGTGGCATAAACTTTTATTAATCAAAAATAAAAGAGAAAATCTACCTCTCCCTAACTCTAAGAGAGGTTTCCCTAGCTCAACCAAAGTACTAAAGTTTCAGCCAGGATATCTAAGTAAATCAAGAGTCCACCGCCTTTTGTGAAAACCCTGCTTCTGTCCCTTACACTTGTAAGTAAACTAAACGATTAGTGGATATTCCTGGGCCAGAAGAATGACTCCCTTCTTCTTTACGGTGGATCATAGTCAATTGTAGTTGGGAGCTTTTCCTTCGGGAATGACTCCCTTCCCCATGTCTCAATCCATTTCCAGAGTTTAAAACAAAGCTCCAAGTTGAAAGGTAAACAAGCGGCAACATTTTCAGTTCAGCTCAAAGCGTTAAAGCTCTGATTCTTAGGTGAGACCTTTACCTGAGGGAATGCCTCCCTTCCTCAGGTCACAATCCGTTTCCGAGGCAAAACACAATTTTCCAGCTTGTAAAACAGCAACGTTCTCAGTTCACACTGAAGAGGTAAAGTTCCAATTGCAACATCAACATTCCTTATTGTCCATAGTTGTCTCTTCACTATTCAGTTGCTGGAGAATGCCTCCCTTCTTCAGGTATGTTGCTCTCAGTGTTTTTACAATGCCAGGGCAATGACTCCCTTCCCCTGTTCCTTTTCCAGGTGTACTTTACAGTTCAGACTGCCAGGGGGAATGTCTCCTTTCCCCTGGCCTTCTCTCAGGCTCACTTTGCAGTTCACAACACCAGCAAGAATGTCTCCCTTCTTCTGCCCTTCTCTCAGGTGTACTTTGCAGTTCACAACACAGCAGGAATGTCTACCTTCCCCTGAAATTATCTCTGGTTTATTTTGCAGTTCACAGCAGCAAGGGGAATCTCTCACTTCCCCTGGCCTTTGTTTAGGTGTACTTTGCATTTCACAACACCGGGTGGATGTCTCCCTTCCCCTGGCCTTCCCTGCTGTTTACTTTGCAGTTCACAACACCAGACAAAATGTCTCCCTTCCCTTGGCCTTTCTCAGGCATTTCTCACTTTTGTAGTTCTGGGTCCCTGACCCATATGGTGTTATTCTCCTGATTCCACAGACATGGTTTATTATCTGCCAGGTATTGTGACGTAAATTACTCTTCTGAGGTAGTTGTGGGCCCCAGACGTGCTTTCCTTTCTTACTTCTCTCTGGCAGACCTGGTTCACTATCCTGCTAAGCACTACGACTATTATGATGACTGATGGTGATTTTCGTTATTGGGTACAGATCACAGGCTGGTCTTTCATGGATGTTCGGAAAATAAGCTTTGTTCCGAAAGGTTTCCTTTCTCTCCCTGATTGTAGGTTTTGTCGGTCTCATGGTCTTTAGACTTTGGTTTTGGGTATCCATGGTCTTCTCCCCATCTCTGGAATGATGCGGCGGCTGCACAGCATTCGGGCCCTGACAGCAAGCACATCTCCTCTCCAGCACGCTGTCCCATGGCTTTGCCTGCCTGGACCACTGCTTCTCCATCTAACTGGACAGTCCTTCCATATTCGACAGATTGGAAGCACCTCTGTAGTCCCGCTAAGTCCCGATTCTGCAGCCCCTTCTGTGGGCCGACAGCTGGAGCATTCACCACGCCTGTGTTTCCTCCAGGGAAGGCTTCTCTCTTTCTCTAGTTTTCCTTCTTCTATTTTGTATTGGCCTTGGCCAAGAGAAATTTGTGAAACACTAGACTGTTCAATAATTTGAGGTGTGCTCTTCATACCTCTGCACATCCTCCCAATTCCAGTATTTCACTGAGAGTGCTTTCTAAGTTAGACCTGACTCTTCTTAGTCCCAGTATATTTGCTATAGGTTTTCATCGTCCTGGTACTGTTGTTACTATGTATATGACACATGTACATGGAATGGCAAGGTAAAGGAGGGTTAGAGGAGGGGGACTGGAGTTGAGTATGCCATGCTTCAATTAGATGATTGTCCTTGTCCCTAGAGAAGGAGTCTCTCCTCATGAGATCCTCCCACTGAGTACCACCCCCAGGGGGGACTATCGGGAAGTAGCCTCACCTCCCTGGAATCATACCAAGGGGCTCCCACTCAGGTAGAAGTGGCAAAATCTAAGGATTTGTCACATACCTTTCCCCTTAGGATGGTGGCTTCCCCTTCTGAAGCTGATTCCACGGAAGATGGTTTTGTTGAGGTTGTAGCACCAGACTCCCACATTTCAGTTTATTTACCTATTTGGGCCATCCACCCATTAAATTGTGGAACTGTTCTGCCCAGGACCAATTGAGTAGGTCATTTAGGGATCACAGCTGCTCTGACCCAGCTCTTTTTTCCTAAGATGGTAATGTGGATTTGTGTCCTGGGGTATTCTTCAAAATATCCATGAATACAGCAGACCTCCTCCTTTTCCATTACCTTCTAACCCCAGGGAAGTACTTTGGATCTTATGGCACATCCCTGCTTCCACTATCTATTTGGGCCAAGATTTATTTTCCTTTTAGGGTGGCCGGGAATTCTGTAGGTGGTTTTATTTGCTGCATAAAGGAAAGTGTTGGTGTTTCTCATGATCTTATTTTCCTCCCGTTTGTGGATTCTCTTCCCAATGCATTATGATCTTACTGGTCTGTGCACAGGGGATATTATCAAAATGTAGTCATAGGCGCCCCTCTGCGAGAACGAACACGGCCCATTGACCTGTTCTTTGGGGAGGTATCAACTCAAGCGTCAGCAGCCACACTTTAGCTCAATGTACCTTTCACAGATGGGAAATTACCATTTGCATATTAGTCTTTGTTCCACCCACATGGGCAGTCCAGCCCGAGGCACAGCTCCACCTCACTGATGAGGCCCAACAAGGCTGAAATACATCTATGGGGTTGATGTTGGTACACTTGTTCAGAATGGAATTGCCTTAGCTTCCTCGAGTCCCAGACAGTTATCGCCACTGTTGGAGGATATTGAGGCTTTATGCTCCAGATTGTTTACGATTTCTATTCCCAGAATGAAGGAACTTTCAAAAAGATGTTATGGAACTGGGAAGGTTGCCATTTTCCCACAAGGACTCACCCTCTGCCTTATCATAATGAAAGTTAGAGTGTAGCTCATCTTCCTCTTTTGGGTCTTACTCTTCCCAGGTTAACTCTCCAGGTGATCATCCTCCTTGTCTTTATGGGTCTGAATATACAACTACTCCCATAGGCTCTCAGATATCAAGTGTCCCATCAACTCACCCAATTCAATCTTCACAGTGTTTGAACAGAAGTTCATGGGGGCAAATTTCATTTCCTCTCTACCGGATAGGAGGGGTAGTATTTTACGTTCTCTCTTTCAGACACTTTCCACAGGAGGCATAATATAGATTCCAATATTCGTAGGAAGGTTTACCCATCGGTCTAGAGAAATGATACATCTGTCTCTGGCAGGAATCAGACACCCTGGAGGACAAACATGTTTATAACTATTCCCCTGCATGGATTTTATTACTGGAAAAATGGCCTGGGATAGATGGAATGTGACTCCCATTGTGGGGCATAGATGGCTGTGGGGTTCATGACCTCTCAGCAGATCCTGACCTTGCGGTCTTGTCACAATGAAGTGGGGTTGATCCATCTCTGTTTCTAGTATATATTATATTCTGGTAGAAAAGATGACGTTGGCCAACCCTTTTCTGAGTGTACCTACCATGGGACTAGAGATTACCTTTCCCAGCTAACTGCTGATGAGGGTTCCCCAGTTTGTGTCAACTAGGTCAGATCCCACCCTGACACCATATTTAAGGGTGCAGAAGGAGGGCACTGACACACAGGTGGCATGGTTGTTGGCATGTTCGTGATTTTGCAGGAATCCCGGTTTGCACTATTCGGATTGATCCTGAAGTGCACTCTATCTATTTCCGGGAGAGGATTCAATAATTATATAATGAGGTAGAGGTTATGGCAAGTTGCTCTTTCTAAGGTGGCCTAATAATCCATCCCAAATATAAAAACAATGTTATTATGTATTCAAAAGGCAATTTAAAACAAGCAATTAAACCATCAATCAATTGATTACAAACACAGTTTTTTTGCACATAGGGTGCAACAATTTACATTGGAAAGAATATATAGGAATTCTACAAACATTTGGTTAACTTTTTTTAACGAACAGTGTGTGGCAAAAACAATATCAGTGCACACAATAGTCACATAATTATCATATACTGTGTTAGTGATACACCTATGCAATTACTCCAAAGGTCACCATCTCAACATGTTCCTGTTCTGTGGTTTTAAATACTGAACATTCTTCAGCAGAGTTCACCCTATTCAATTCCTATTTACAATGCCCGACTGGCAAATTGTTGTTAAAATGAGCTTGACCTGTCAAGTTAAAAAAAGATAGAGTGAGGTAGCGTAGCTAACATTCTCATTTTGTTCTAATAATGAACATAGAGCCTGTGTCACTGGTTAAATTACCTTGGTTGGCTTGTGTGTGGGGGCGTACAACTTGAGTGTTCTGTAATAGCAGGACTGTTTCCTAGTCCTGTGTCGCCTGCTGCAAGAAAAGCATAAAAAGATGTTTTTCAGTCGCTTATAGCTAGTGCTACCGAGTTCCACCATGTCATGTCAGGAGAATCATTCACATGTTCAAGCCATCTTAATAGAGTAAAAGCACCAACCTGTCCTCTTAGTGACGGGTACTCGGGTCATGGTGGTTAGAACGTGGCTTTACAAGAATAGCGTCCTGGGATTTATATATTTATCTTGGTGTGGCATACATCCATCCCATCATCCTGTAGTTCCTGTTGTAAATTATAAGAGGAGGGTGAGTTGGATGTGTAGACCCTTAATTGTGAGTGTACAGCCCACAATGTGGGGGTGGTCTTGCTGGTCAGCATATGGGTCTAAGTTACCTTTATTGCCCCCTCGGAAGATTTAGATGTAATTTGCCCGTGGGTGTGGTTGTCACGTGGCTCCTCTATCTTTACAGAGAGGCACTGTGGGGGCAAATGGAAAAAAGACCATGTTGGTTGGGTTTGTAATGAGGTACTGGATTGTTCTAATTATTTTAGTTAGGCTTGTTAGAGTCAGTCCTGTAAGACTATAGTAACTGCTAAACACATTTAATTTAGTCCCATACCTTCTGTATACTGCGAGGGCTGCAATGTCTTTATTTTCTGTTCGCCTGTTCGTGCGCCGTGGTGTGTGAACTCTGTAATGATACAGTGTTCCGGTCATTGTGCTGTAAAGGTGACAAAGCATAGATATGACCAAATCGGTCCAGAGTAGTGCTGAGTAGATGGGAGTGAGGTGTGTATACACGGCAGGCTGGACAGTGCAGATTCGGTGAGCGCGTGTCATCGCGCTGATTTATTAGTTACTTTTAGTATCGCGCTTTCATAGGAAATCTGGAGCTTATGATTGTAGTTGCTTCATTGATCCACTGCTATGTGCGGTGTGTATCTCATCAATGCATCCGTTGGATCTGAAGGCGATCCCTCGTCTGTGAATCTAGACGCCGGCCGCTCAGTTTCCATGGAGACGTGTAGTGCCTTAGTCCGTTCTCAGTATAGGTGTGTAGTGGTTGAGGCAGAGCACCATCTTGGATTGGAGTAAGGTGGACTAGATGTTATCGGACAGTGCTGGTCAGAATAAATTGCTCATTCTGTTGCGAGATGTACATACACCCCTTAGTGTCCATTAAGTGGTATGCATGACTGGCACCAATCAGGAGGTGGTGTTCTAGGTAAATGGGGCCCTGACTTGACTCATTGATGAAAAAGTGGAACCGCCCAGCCATGTTCTAACATGCTCAAAGTGTGTGGGTTAGAGGTTTTGCTGGAATGGCGACTTCTATGTAGCCAACAAGTCAAGATCCTTGTGGTGATGCCAGTCAGTGTGTTCCAATACAGTGACACCCACTTGATGAACAGAGTGATGTAACGAAATTCTGTTTCCTTGGTATCGGTCAGGGAGGGTTCATCTTTTGATTTTATGCCACTCAATGGATTTGTTGAATCCATTTGTATCACTTCTCATGGTGTAAATCATTTCCTGCTCTCTTTTCAATAGCCTGTCTTCCAATTTGGTTGTGTTATCACCTTTCGGGACTTGTAGGATGGTCCAGCTAAACTCTTCATGGCCATGGTGTTTCATCATGAAGTGTTTGACCAATGGTGCTTTCTCTGTCTTGTTCCGCAGGCAGCTGCGGTGTTCGATTATTTCTAGTTTTGATTTTTATATTCGTTTTGCCCACATCGGGTAAACTGCACGGGCATCTGATGAGGTAGATCACATGGTCCGTATTACAGTTTGAGAAGCTCTTTTGTTACCATCTCCTGTTTGTGCCTATATCAATCTCTTTGCTCTTCTTGGTTAGTTTGCATACTCTGCAATTCCCACACAGGTAGTGTCCAGTAGTAGGTTCCGATCCCCAGAGGGTGGTAATACTCTGCGTGGGTTCCGTCTTAGTTCTCAATTTACTGCTACTCACCCTAGTGCCTAAGGTTGTGCTCTTCTTACAGGCAAAGATGGGTGGTTGGATTGGGTTCTTGGTGGTCCCAAAGGTTTTCCAGTGTTTTTTAATGATGTTCTTTATCCTCAAGCTCTGGTTTGTGAAGGTATTCACGCTTAATATTCCGTCCCCTTTGGCTTTTCCGGTCTCTTGTCCAGTAGTGCTTCCCTGTTATTGTTGAAGGCCCGTTTTGCAGCTTTTTTAACAATTATTTTGGGTACCCTCTTTGTCTGAGTTTGGTAGTTAGAATCTGTGCTTCCTCTTCGTACATTGCTCTTTCTGAACTGTTCCTTTTCAGTCTTAAAAATTGTCTGAATGGGAGATTATCTCATAAATGCTAAACATGATGACTCAAGTAGTCTAATAATGAGTTTTTATCAGTCGGTTTGTAATATGGGTTGACCTTGAGGATACCGTTTTGGTGGAAAAAGGTGAGATCTAGGAAGTTAGTGGTGTGGTCACCTAGATTCATTGTGAATTGGAGATGTGGGTTGAGTGTATTAACCCATGTGAAGAACTTGTTTGCTGTCTCAAATGTACCTTCCCAAATCACCAGGATATCATCTATGTAGCGCATCCACACTTTGTTGTTTTTGAAGGTTTTTTTTTCACAGTAAATGTACATTTTTTCAAATGTTTCGATGTATAAATTCGCCAGACTAGGGGCCATGGTTGCTCCCATAGCGGTCCCTTTTACCTGTTGGGAAAAGGTTCCATCGAATTCAAAGTAATTCCTTTTCAGTGCTACCTCGATGCACCACATGATGAAAGCTGTTGGCACCGGATCATTGTCTTTTCTGTTCAGTAACATTTCTTCCACTATGTCTATTGTCGCTTGTTGCGGAATATTTGTATAGAGTGTAACTATGTCCAACCCCACTAAAAGTGACATGGTTGGATTGAAATTCAGATTCTCAATCTGTTTGATCGCATCTCTTGTTTCTTTAAGGTACGATTTCATCACTTTGACATATCCTTTCAGATAGTGATCTGCGAACTTTGAAAGTGACTCGAGTACTGAGTTGATACCTGACACTATCAGTCTCCCTGGTGGTTTCACAAGAGTTTTCTGTATTTTCGTCAGACAGTAAAATGTTGGTATTGTAGGTTTTTCATTGATAAGGTATTCCACTTCTTGTTTGGAAATCCAACCTCGTTCCTGAGTTTTTTTGACTTTTGTAGCTATAAGTTGTTGCAAATATTTCATAGGGTCCTCATGTAGACGGGTGTAGTAATGGCTGTTGCAGAGTTGGCTTTCACATTCACCGATGTGATCGTCCCGATTCAAAATGACGATATCTCCTCCTTTATCCGCTTTTTTCATCAGGATTTGAGGGTTGGATGCCAGGAATGTAATTGCTTCTTTTTCTGCGTTGGTGAGATTTTGGAATGGTTTCTGTTGATTGGTTTCCAGTCTTTCCACATCTGCTAGCACTTTGTGCTCGAAAACCAGTGATTCTGGAGAGTGACTGTAGATTGGAAGGCAGAAGGTGGAGGGATTCCCAAGTCTTGTGTAGTTGATTTGCCTTTCAAAGGAGTCCTCGGTTTCTCAAAAAATTATTTCAGGTGAATCTTCCTCATAAATTTGTTGAAATCTATGCGGAATTCGAAAGGGTCATGCTCTTTGGTGATGACGGATCCCAGGCTTTTGTTCAGGACTTGTTGTTCCAACTCGGTGGGGATGTAGTCTGATAAGTTGATTAGAAGCGATTGCAACTTCTGGTCTGTCTTGTTCAGTCATCCCAGTTGTTTCTGTTTTGGCCCTGGTATAAAAAGGACGCAAATTTCCTCTGCGTCCGCTGGTTCCTTGTCCTCTATTTTGTTGGCCTCTGCCTCTTGTAAAGGTTTTGTTAGAATATTTTGAGGTGCCTGCTACCGGATCGTCCCAGACACTACTATCATTACTTGTGCTCTATGATGTGTTTTGGAATCTGATGCATCTTTGATGTAGGGAAATGCTCATTCATGGCTAACACGGGCAAGGTCTTTTTTCATTCTTTCGATTTGTTCTTGTGTATTGTTCATTTTGAATTCTTTAATTTCTTTCTCTATCTCTATTTGTTTTTTGAAATAAATACATACATACATACATACATACTACATACATACATACATACATACATACATACATACATACATACATAATAAAATCGTTTTTATATTTGGGGATGGATTATTAGGCTACCTTAGAAAGTGCAACCTGTCATTACCCTCTCTACCTCATTATATAATTATGGTTGTTGGCATAACATGTTATTAATTCAAAATAAAAGAGAAGACCTACATCTACCTTACTCTAAGAGTGGTTTTCCTAGCTCAACCAAAGAACTAAGGATTCAGTGAGGATGTAAATCAAGAGTCCACCATCCTCTGTCAAACCCCAATTCTAGGGCTTAGATGGCTGTGGGATTGATATCTTTGCAACCGATACTGACCTTGTGGTCTTGATACAATGAAGTGGGGTTGATGAGTCTCTGCTTTTAGGATAGATGATATAATGGTGGCAAAAATTACAATGGTGAACTCTTTTTAGGGTGTAGCAACCATGGGTCTAGAGATTATATCACTCAGCTTACTGCACATGAGGGTTCCCCAGTTTGTGTCAACTAGGTCGGTTCCAACCTCTGACCCCATATGTAAGGTTGTATAATGAGGAGACTGACATGCAGTTAGCATGGTGGTTGGGATAAAATTGTGTTATTTGTATTATTTGTATTTATTTGTTTATTTTGAAATGTGTAAAGCGCACAAACCCGTAGACATCAAGGTGCTGTTTGCGCAAGGTATAGCATAAAAATATGGTAACAAAGTACATTAGGAGGCAATAGTTTCATTAAGATATGTAAGGGTTGCAGTAATGCAATTGGAAAGTTTACACCGGTAGGAATTTCATTGGGTACGGAGAGCCGCTAGGGACTAGTCCTCGTCGAACAACAAAGTCTTAAGGTACGTGCTAAAGATCCAATACAAAGGTTCCGCTCTGAGCACCAGCAGTAGGGCGTTCCAGTTCCTGGTGGCAATAACTGGGAATCTCAGACCCCAGATATATTTGGTCTTAATCGGGGCGACAAGTCAGTGGGTGTTTATGGAGTGGGTAGGTCTTGTTGTATTAGCTTTAGCAACATTGGCAAGACATTTGTGAGTGATGGCTAATGTTTTCAAAATGATACGCTTTTGAACTGGTAGCCAGTGTGCACTTTCTCTTACAACAGAGATGTGACCACGTCTAGGGACATTAAAGGCAGCCCTGTGTACATTATTCAGCATCACCTAAAGCTTGCTGATGATTTGGGCAGACTTTCCAGCAAAAAGGGTGTTGCAGTAATCCAGTCTTAATCTGATAAGCGGTTGGGCAATGGTGAGACAGATGTCTGTGGAGAGAAAGGGTCTTCAAGCCTTTATCAGCTTGGTGGAGTAGGCCACCAAAGAGTCAATGGCATTGATCTGCCTAGTTAGCGACAAGGTGGAGTACAGCATCTTGACCTCACGTGAGACGTGTATGGTGAAGCAATCAATGAAAAAAGATTTGTAAGCATCATCCAGTTTGCTTAGTAGGAATTGCCCACCAACCAGGATTTCTGTCTTGTCATCATTGAGCAAAACCGAAAGTTGATGGATGGAAGTTTAGTTTAGTTTAGCTTAGTTTTTATTTATAATGCGCACCAGACCCAGCAGCATCAGGGTGCAGCAGATAAGGATATGTTCAACTTAGTATACAGTGTAAATTAAACGATCACAAGAGATTCCAGTGAGATTACATGGGTACATGAGGTGCAGGACAAAGTAAACAATAACACATTGGTATGTACAGTGAAAGTTACATGGTTAGGTAGCATAGATTTAGAGTGATCGCACTACATCAGGAAGGTAGTCCAAGTGAACTGGCACATAGTATGCAAGTCCGTAAACATGAGGTGCGGAGCTTCAAGAGGGTGGTGTGGAGCGTCAACATGGTGTTCAGACTGAGCGATTATTTGTCATTTTCTTTTAGCCAATTGGTCTGATTCTGTCTGAATTTGGGGAAGGGCTGAGGAACTCTGATGTCAGGAGGCAGGGAGTTCCATAGTTGCGCAGCCTTGACTGGGAAACTGTGTCCTCCAATAGTAGAGAGTCTGAATCGTGGTACTTGGAGGCAGTTAGAATTGGCTGTTCTCGTCGGTCTGGACAATGTTTTTTTACAGATTCTGTCCGTAAGGTAAGGCAGTGCATTATTATTAAGGCACTTGTGGGTAAGGGAGGCAATCTTGAGTTTGATTTTATCAAAGGTGGATAGCCATTTGTGTTCTCTTCTTGTAGAGGAAATATGCTCACTTTTATTGATCTTGAGTGCTGCTCTCAGGGCATTGTTCTGGAGAACCTGTATTTTATTCGCTCCGATGCAGAGCGCATTGCAGTAATCCAATTTGGAAAGTATGAGGGCTCTGGCGAGCGTGAGGCAGCTATCCGTGGAGAGGAATTGTTTACTGGCTCTGATAAGTTTGCATGTGTATGCGGTAGCAGAGGCTAGGGAGTTGACTTGTTTAGCGAAGTTCAAGGTGGCATCTAGGTAAAAACCTAGGGTCTTTACTTCCTTTGCTACTTTTATGTTGTTGCCATCAATGATAAAGTTGATATAATCTGGGCTAAATTTGGATATGTGGGTCGGGTTGCCTACGATAATAAGCTAAGTTTTGTCGTTGTTCAGGCATAGTCCATGGGTGGCCATCCATGCCTGAACGATACTGTAAATTCTATTCACCAAAGCCAGATCCACGGTGTAATCTCCTGAAAGCGGAAGGAAGATTTGGGTATTGTCTGCATAGTTAGTGTAGGCGATACCCAAATGGTCCATTTCGTCGAAGAGGTGCTTGGTGAATACATTGTAAAGTTTGGGTGACAAACAGGATCCCTGTGGTACACCGCAGGTTATAGGGATAGGGTCTGCTGAGGCCGAGGGAGAGAAGACTCTCATGGCCCGGATGCTCAAAAAAGACTCAGTCCAAGTTATGGCCTCTTTGGAGAAGTGAGCTGCAGAGTCTAGGTGGCTACATAAGACTTTGTGGTCGACCAAGTCGAATGCAGCCGAGATGTCTAGAAGGAGGAGTAGGGCTGATTGGCCATTGTCTCAAAACTCATCTAGTTGGGCCTTAGGATGAATTAAAGCCGTCTTCGTACCATGTTGAGGGCGGAATCTGGATTAACGGGATCCTAGTAAGAGGTTAGATTCCAGGAAGTTCTGTATTTGAATATAGGCACTTTATCTCAAATTTTTAGAAGAAATGGCACAGTCGTGATAGGCTGGAAATTCGTGGGAATGGCAGGGTCAAGAGTTTGCTTTTTCAGTAGCGGCAGAACCCAAGATTCTTTCAGGCTGTTCGCGACAGTACCGGTGGTAAATGAGAAGCTGATAGGGTTGGTTATGAAGGGCGAGAGTTCTCTTGCGGCATCCTTGATAAGTTGCGCTGGACATTGGTCACCTTTGCAATTGGAAGGT
The DNA here is from genome assembly GCF_040938575.1 of Ambystoma mexicanum. Classification (NCBI taxonomy): domain Eukaryota; kingdom Metazoa; phylum Chordata; class Amphibia; order Caudata; family Ambystomatidae; genus Ambystoma; species Ambystoma mexicanum. The sequence goes on from NC_090941.1 coordinate 434,811,376, forward strand.
TTAAGTCCAAGTATGACCTTCTCTATACTTTAGAGAAGCTAAAGAGTGTTTCTTGTTTATAATATGGTGGGTGAGCTATGCTCTGAGGAGTTTGAGGTGCTAGAGAGGCTTTCTTGTGGGCAATTTTGGTTTGTAAGTTGGCAACTTTGTTGGTTACGGCATGTTGGATACTGGAGCACCACTTTTTATCTTTGATGCAATTTTCTTGTGGTACAATGGGTGTTTCCAGTTCTTTCAAAATAATGAACAATTATTTGACACTATATTTGGATTGGGATATTCTGTTATTATAAGTCTCCTGCTTGGATAAACGGATGTCTTTCTTATATTGAGATGAGACTTTGGTGAGGTTTAGTTTGTTTTCTGCTGATGGGGAGAGTCTCCAAGCGGTTTCAAGCTTTCTTTTAAGTAGTCTAAGGGTTTTTAAGTGTGGGGTAAACCACGAGTTAAGGTGTTTTTTAGGTTTACCATTCCTTAGTTTAAGCGGAGCAATATTGTCAAGGGCTGAGTTCATGACTTCGTTGTACCGTTCGACTAGCGAATTGGGGTCCATATCGTCCGGTACAGAGTTAAGTTTGGGTATTATATGGGGCAGCAGTTTTTCAACTGTCATAAGTTTTTTGTTCCTCGTAAGTGAGGGAGGGGTAAGCAATGAATGGGCCGTGACTAGGTTAGTGGCCAATGTGAATCCTAGGAGATGGTGGTCTGTCCAGATCTGAGGAACAATAGACGTGATATTTACCTCACAGTTATATTCTGCAATCCAGTCGAGGATTCGACCTTTGTTATGCGTGGGTGAGTTAACTTTCTGGGAGAAGCCAAGCTCTTGCAAAGTCATGGCAATGGCAGTGGAATGGGTATCCTTAGTATCATTGTAACCTAGATCAAAATCACCTAACACTAGTGTTTGGGTGGTGTTTTTTAGATTGTTGGACAAGGCCGTGGAGATATCTTCCGAGAAGGTCCCAATGGGACCTGGTGGCCTATAGATAAGGAAGATATTTCGTGTTTGTGAATTGGTAGTAGCGATTTTGACTGTAAGGCATTCACAGGATTTCATAGTTGGTGTTGTCACAATTCTCATGTCTAGGTTAGTCTTGACTATGATTGCTATTCCTCCACCTCGAGAGATATGCCTATCTGCTTGCAGGATAGTATAGTTATCGGGGACTGCCAGCGATAGAGCAGGGCCTGCAGCGTCATGTAACCAGGAATCTGAGTCCAGGTTGTCTATTAATATAATGTCAGATATTTCAGTTGCGTGGGCAATTAGAGACCTAGCATTTATTAGGGCTCCTTTGAAGTTAGATTGGTAGCTTTCTGATGTGTGGGTGGTGCTAGGACTATCTTTGGTCGTCCGTTTAGTACGGTTCAGTGTGGGTCTTTTGTGATTGGTAGGACTAGAATTGGGCTCTGTAGTTACTTTCTGGAGTAGGCACTTTTTTAGATGGTTTAATTGTTCAATTCTTTTGGCAGGTAACTCATATAGTTTGGATGGGCGAGCGCGCAATCTAAAATTTCTGTCAGTAGTACTACATGGTAAATGTGTGGACGAATATTCTTGGTATTGACTCGTTTCATGTAAGGTTTTATACTTTTGTGTGTCTAGTGATGTAGGGCAGAAGGGAGTGTTAGGATGGGCGCTGGTGCAGGAGAGCATCCTGGCGCTGGTTTTATTGAGCAGGCTGTTAGTCTGTAATATTAGTGTGAGGGAAGAGGCAATGTAGAGCGTTAACCAGGCTATCTTGGAAAGGGTACCTGTTGGGTGTTTGCCAAGGCTGTGAAAGTACATCCTGGTCAAGGGTGGTAGGCAGTCCTAGGTGAGCCAAGAGGGCAGCTAGTTGGCTGATTTCAGGACACACTATAAGCTATAGAGATAGGTAGGTAGTGGCAGGTTACTGAGACAGATCAGTCTAAATGCAACATTGCTATTGTAGTCAAGAGTAGGATGGTAGTAATTGCTTACAAACAGTCAAGATGCGACTTTGCTACTCCAGTCAGAGGAGGTTGGCTAATTACTAAAACATCTGTGAAAACAATCTAAGTGCATCTTTACTGTTGTAATCAGGAATAGATAGGTAGTGGCTACTTACATACAGTTTGGGTGCAATTTAGCTGCTACAGATTATACAAGCAGATGCAGTGACAATCTAAATGCAATTTTGCTATTGAAATCTGGCATAGATAGGTATTAACTGCTTGCATACCATCTAAGTGTGACTTAGCTGCTGCAGGTAGGAATGGTTGGTAATGGCTATTTACTGAAACAGATGCAAAAAGCAAAATCTAAAGCTAGCTATTGTGGTCGGAATGAGTAGATAGTGGCTAGTACAGGGGCAAACAATTAAGTTCAACTTTACCACTTTAGGCATAGATAGATAAATAGATAGTGGCTAGTTGCTGGCGCAGAGGCAAGAACAGTCTGGGTGCATCTATGCGAGTGAGGGTGGGAATAGGTCAGCACAAGCAGTCTGTTGGTCAATCATGCATATTACAAAAACAGTGACGCATAGTCTAAAATACAATCGCTAATGAGAGCACAGGTAGTCAAGACAGTTAGGCAGAGAAGCATTGTAGGCGTTCATGCAGGTAATCACACATGCAGTCTACGAGCAACTCTGTGGTTGCTGGGCTAGATTTGCAAGGGGATGTCTCACAAGGGAGTGTAAACGCTGCGACAAGCAGGTTTTTAATAACTCATAACCACGGGCTCATCTCTGGGCAACCACCCAGACCACTGTTTTCAGCCTGCCAAGCCATTACAGAAGGGCAAAGCCCATAGGCAAATCAGGCTGGGGCAGTCCAGCCTGAACTGCTAAGTCGCATCCCTTTTGCACGAGACCACAAGCATACCCAGACATGTTTCAGCCTTGTTGGGCGCCTTCAGTGAGGAGGGCTAGAGACCAAAGCTACTCCTTGTAGTTTGCTTCATGGGCAAACTGTTGGGAAGCCAAATGATCCTTTTGCACGTGTCATTTTCGGAACAACTCCCATGCTAGGCACTTCCAGGATGAAACAGCAGAAATGTAAATAAACATTCATCATCAGAAATGTTCAGGTGTAGCAGCCACCATGAAAAAGGGCCATATAACTACATTCATGGCATTCAGCTCCAATACGAATCAAGAGCTGATTAATATCACTAAGAAACGAAATGTCTTCACTGAACAATATGACTATGTTCAGGCACCCTGATCAAGGAAGAGATAGCTAACCTTGTGGGACCACTGACAGCATTTTGTAATGCAATACAAACAGCAGGCAGTATCTTTAAGGATGTCACCATAAAACCCCTCCAAAAACCTTGAGTGCAGATTAAGAGAACCAAAAACTACAGACCCTACCTAACATTACTTTCATTGTTTAAATTCTAGAAAACATGGAATGCCACCAGTGGTGCATGGGGCAAAGTAAAGCCATCTGTGCGCTCTGACACTGAGGGAGGAAAAGGGTTCCTGAGACTCTTCTTTAACCACACAGAAAGTGATGGAATGGTAGCCCCTGCGAGACAAGGGTTGAGGCGCACCCAATCCAAGCTGGGAGTGGATTCATACACAGGTGGCAGGGCTAGCCATTTGGAAAGCAGAGGGGGGAGAGACGGAGAGCCACAGTGAAGGAAGGAAACATACACAAGGTCCGTTCTTGCGCAGACCTCGCATACAGGAGGCCAGAGACCCATAAAGACCTGTGGCTGCTTTGCACGCCCCCACTCTTGTGACACAGAACTTTGAGACACAGTGAAGCTTCCAGCTCAACCCCCCAGGGAGATCCCAGAGCAATGCACAGGTGCGTAGGTTTGGTCTTCCCAAGGCGGGGGCCAGGGCAGCACCCTGCAGGAAGACCCCATTGGAAGAGGAGATGAGCTGGATTGAGGGTGAGTGATCCTGGGGTCCCCACAAACTGCAAGACCCCCAACAGAGGCCCCATGAGCACTCCCAATGTGGGGGGGTACCCAGGTGGTTGGCTGAATACCCGAAGATGGAGGGGCAAAGGGAGACGTGGAGGTAGAAGCCCATGATAGACTCCAGGTTGCCAACTCCCCCCCCCCGGGTGAGGCTGGTACCACCCCATCAAAAATATACCTCAGAGGAGGAGCAAGGAGCACATCAGGACAGGAGCAGAGACCTAGGGGTGGCCTTGTGTACCCCCCCCCCCCAGCCTGCATCTGGAGAGCTGGCCACAAAAGCCAGGGCCCCATTTTATGGAACAAGGAAGGTCCCACGCTGCCCAAGCCAGGTAGGCAAGCCAAAGAGGAATAAGATGCAAGGGAGTACCCCCTCAGCCCTGGTGGAGCAAGCCCCTGCAACAAGTTTGGCGGGTGCCACAGGAGGTTGGCCCAGAGCTGGGGTGGAAGCCCGCACTATGTGAAGGTGGATCAGGGGAGAAGAAATTGATTCCAGGACCGTGAGAGTCCCCTGGGTTTCAGGGAAGACCGGGCAGGAGGGGCACAGACACCAAACTAGAGGTTGGCCGGAGTGGCTCGCAAGGAGCCCCTGACCCATGAGTCGCCCCCCAGACCATGAGCTGGCAGGGAAGGAGGAGAGCAGGCAGGAGGAAGCCCAGCCCCACGAGGGCTTACGTGGAGGGAGACCCAGCGGCCATAAAGTCCAATGTGGTGGCCCTTATGTAGGAGATCAGGGGCATCAGATCAGCCCTAAACCAGACTTTGGACAAAATGGACCAGAGACTCCTCTGAGTGAAAGATAAGATCCAAGATTGGAAGCCAACCAGACTCCAGTGGATACCTTGGAGCTTCAGATGGGGGTGAGGCTAGCGGACCTTGAGAGAAGGGAGGCAGATACCATGCTCAAGCTAGATGAAATAAAAAAATGGAACGCTGTAATAACCTGTGCTTCTTTGGCTTCCGAGAAAAGGAGGGGGGAGACGGAGGGCGACATTAGAAGAGCCATCAGGGAGGTGCTATGCATGCTCTTCGGAGATGATGCCATAGATGATCCAACTATTGACCGTGCCCACAGAGCTGGGGGAGGTGCATGGGGGCCGCGCTCAGTGCTACCGCACATCCATTATTACAAACAAAGGACAAGGGTCCTTGACAGGGCCAGGAAGGCTGGCCCAATCAGCTATGGAGATGCTCAGGTTTCTATCATTCAGGATCTCTCGGCGCTTACCCTCACGAGTAGTTGACCGTGCAGCCACTCGCGAGTTGGCTGACGGCCAAAGGAATGTGGTACCAATGGGGATTTCCCTTTCCCTGAACTTTTAATACGATGGCCAGGCCTAGAGGTTGGCGTCAGAGGCTGACATGAGCAGAGTGTCGGAGGAACTCATGGGAGATTCATGGCTCTGGACAACGGCCCCAGGAGAGACTGCTGGATCAAGGGCCCAACCCGCAGGCAGCAGAAATATATGCAAGAAGATAGGGGCCCGCAAATACAAGAAGCATAAACCCTACCAAGATGCCCCTTTGGGCTCTGGCCTGATTTTATCATGAGGGGACGGCAGGGGTCTAAGAAGAAAGGGTTCTTGAGGAGTTCAGCAAGGGGGGGGCTCAGGAAGAGTGTGGAGATTCGATTGATAGAGGTCCTGTTGACTCAGAAACTTCCTGGTAATCCTATCCTGGAAGGCGGTGGAGATAGTGTTGGGATCACAAGCTGGGGAGAGAAGGGGGGACAGTGGGAAGGACCAAGCCCCCCCAGTGGGGGAGGGCAGGTGGGGTTGTTTATTCTTCAAGGGTTTTTCGGTTTGGGGTATAGTCCCTCATTGGGCTTCACATTTACAGCGATTGGGTTCAGACAGTGTTGACGAGGGGTGCTGGCAAGGAGGGTAATGGGTCTGGGGTCATGACTTTGGGGATTGATGTAGCAATTGGCTCCTCAATGGAAGAGGGCTGAACTCTCCTGCCAAGAGATCTATGGCAATGCAGGAATTCCGAAGGGCCAAGCTAGATCTCCTGCTGCTGCAAGAAACACATTGGCTGAGGTGCAAGGAGCTGCGCTTGCGGCCGGGTTGGGGAGGCAAGGTGTTTGTGGCCTTGGGTGAGGAGAAAAAGGGGGGGTGGCCATTGTTCTCTCAGGCATGCTGGGCCTAGTGGTGGATGGGACAAAGAGGAGGACGGGGATAGATTCCTGTTTCTTAAGGGGTCTCTACATGGCAAATGGATCACAGTGTCTACGCTCTATGCTCCCAATGTGCTGCAGGTGGAATTCTGGGAGGGTCTTAAGAACAAACTGATGTTTTTCATGGAGGGCCGGCTTGTGGTGGGTGGAGACTTCAACATGGTCCTCGACCCGGTAAGAGATCGCAAGAGGATGGACGAGAGGGGTGTGGGGGTGTTCAACCCAGGTAAAGCAACCTCTAGGGGGTTCGGGAAAATTAACCAGAAATTGGGCCTTACAGATGCACTAGTGGGGGGGGGGGGCTTTACCTTCTTCTTTTCAACCCATAACCCCTTCTCCAGGATTGATTTAATACTGGTGGATACTGAGGTGATGGTCCAGGTCAGAGTCATAGGCGTCATACCAGTCCCATGGTCGCATCACGTCATGGCCACAGTAGTGGTGGGTAATGGCCTTAGCCAGAGGCCATCAGGAGGGTGGCACTGCAACAATTTTCTCTTGGGGGATGGGGAGCTCTCCCAATTGATATTGACAGAGGTCACAGACTACTTTGCCTTCAATGATATTGGGGAAGTGGGAGTGCTGACGCTCTGGGTAGGCTTTAAGGCCATGCTCCCTGGGGTGCTCATAAGGATACGATCCCAGAAAATGAAAGAACGCAGGGCACGAGAAGATGAGATATGGGGAAAGATCAGGTAATTACAGTCAAGGGGCAAAAGGGGCACCTATATTACACCATACAGGGCTGCCAAACTGCGCCATTAGAAGCAAAGCTTAAAGCCAAATTAGTACAGGACACTGAGAAACAGTTACTAGTCTTAAAACAGAAATACCATAAGCAAGGGGAGAAGGCGGGCAAGATCCTGTCTTGGAAGCTACGGGAGGAAAGGAAAAAAAGGCAATAGGGGTCATTAAGGGTGAGGGGGACAGGGAGGTGCTGGATCCGGTGAGAATAGGGAGGGAATTTGCTAAATTCTACAAGAATCTTTATACGTCCATATTCACGGGTGAGGAAGATCAGATTGCAGCATTCTTGGACCCCCTGCAGCTCCCGAGTGTTCCGTGGGGGAAAGCCAAATGGCTGGGGGCGTCTATCTCTGAGGAAGAGATCATACAGACAATTAAGTGGGTGAAGACAGGGACCGCGCCAGGAAGCGATGGGCTCTCAGTCCTGTTCTACAAACGGTTTAGGTGTAAGCTAGCCCCATACCTGGCCAGGGTCTTTAATGAGGTGTTGGCGGTGGGCCCCCTCCCAAGTACAATGCTGGAATCCACAATAGCGGCAATACACAAAGAGGGCAGGGACCCAGCGAGATGTGCCTCATACCGCCAGATCTCATTGATAAACATCGATGTCAAAGTCCTGGCCAAAATTCTGGGCTCCAATCCCTGGTGCATGGGAATCAGGTCAGTTTCATCCGTGGAAGGCAGGGCTCCGACAAAACATTCAAAAGACCATTGATTTGATGAACCAGGTGCATTCCGGGGGAGCGAGGCATGCCTGATTGCCATCGACTCGGAGAAGGCCTTTGACAGGGCGATGTGGCCATTTATGAAGATGGTGCTGGGGAGAATGGGCCTAGGACAAGGGTTCTTGAAATGGGTAGATGGCCTCTATATGCTGTCTACAGCACAAGTACGGGTGAATAACTTCCTGTCAGATTCTTTTCATCTGACGTGTGGCACAAGACAGGGGTGCCCACTGTCCCCATTGTTATACGCCCTCACAATGAAGCCGCTGGCAATTGCAATTAGAGCAAACCAGAAGGTGAAGGGCATACAGAGTGGCACGGTAGAGTTCAAGCTATCCCTCTTCATGGACGACATCCTGGTATACCTGTCAGAAGTTGGCTCCTCTCTCCCTGGGCTCCAGGAACAGATGGAGAGATACGGACGCCTTTTGGGCCTGAAAATAAATATAAACAAATCCTGCATCATGCTCATGTACGAGAGGGGAGGAGCCCTGACCGGCCAGGCCTGATACTTAGGGTTAGGGCCGAACAGGTGCAGACAAAATATCTTGTGGTAATCTTGCTGAGACACCTCATGGGGTTGATCAAAGTCAATTTTGACCCAATACTGGCAAAGATCAAAGAGGACCTTAGGAGGTGGCTGCCCCTCACACTGTCCTGGTACAGACAGATGACATTGGTAAAAATGAATGTCCTCCCCGCCTACTTTAACTATTTACCGCCGTCCCAACCAGACTCCCAGCATCCTTTTTCAATTATCCGAAGGGCATTCTCTCGAAATGTGTATGGCAGGACAAGAGGCAGAGATTGAAATGGCTACCCTCATGCTCCCGCGTGACAAGGGAGGCTTCGGCTTCCCAGATCCCTACCTATACTATAAAGTTACCCAGTTAAGGGTGTTGTTGAAACACTCGAGGGAGGACCTGAGAACATACTGGACCTACCTGGAAGACCTAGCGGTAAACCTGCTGAAGGTGAGGGACTACCTGTGGGCCCCCTTTAGAAGAAACCCGGAGGTGGTTAGGGATCACCCCACGCTGGGGGTGCTGTGGAACCTTTAGAGTGATAGTGAAGCTAACTGAGCTCTCTCATCCTGGCCCTCGCCCGTGGCTTCGATCTGGGGCCCCCCATTTGATCTGGCAAAACAAGGGATGAAGGGCGTGCTACAATGATGGGATGGAGGCCTAGAGAGGGTGGGTCAACTGTTTGAGAGAGGTTGCTTTAGGAGCTTCAAGGATTTAAAGGAGGGCCTAGGACAGGAAAGGATAAAGATCTTTGAGTTCCTGTGGTTAAAAGAGATTTTCACGTAACAGAAGTGGCTTGCCCAGGTGTCCCGAGAACTCACCCCATTTGGAGTTTTTTGGTTGGATCGTCCACACAGAAGGGGGTCTGTCTAGAGCATTTATACGTTTCTGGTCTCTACCCCTGAGGTGGGGAGTTACACATTCAAAAGTTACTGGGTGTATCTCACATGGGAGGAAAAAACGGAGGAGGTCTGGGCTAAGATTTTCCAGATTGCATTCCAGTTCAATCTTTTTACCTCCACGGTGGAACACAACTACACAATTCTACAGGGGTGGCACAAGGAACCATTGAAGATCTCACAAATGTTTCCAGTTCCTCTCCCTTTTGTGCCAGGGACTGTGGTCACGTGGGTTCCCTCTCCCACATGTGGTGGCATTGTCCAAATATAAGACTTTTTTGGCAGGAACTCCATAGCTGGATTAAGGAATACACGAAGGTGCAGATGAGTATGGATCCTCTCCAGATGTTGCTGGTGATACCGGCTAAAGATTGGGATGAATATAGATTGCCTAGGGTATGTGAGGCCATGTTGAGGGCGGGGAGGCTGGCTCTAGTGGAAAAATTGGAAGGCTGAGGAGGTCCCCACAAGGAGGGAGTGGGAACAGAAGCTCTGTAACATTATGGTGATGGAAAAGTTTATCACAATTGTTGATGACTTCCTGGGGTCCTACCTCAGGGAATGGGGCCCCCATCTAGGATAGAAAGTGGTGAGGCCCAACCAGTGGGGTAAGACAGAGGCCAGGGTTGATCGGCTTACACTGCCGGAGCAAGGGAGCCAATCCAAACGCAATGTTATGCAAAGTCTGATGCCCAATTTTCTTTTCGCTTAATAATGTCCTTTGTTTCCCCACCTTTGAGATTGTACTGTTTATCATTACTGAACACTGTCCGAACACATTGATAAGGGCAAGGTGGCAAGGAGGGTGGGTGGAGGGAGGGGGTTGTTGAGATAAAAGGTGTTCAAAAGTCGTTATGGCTGACATTGTCTATTTAAATGCCAATGAAAAACATAGTTTCAAAATAAAATTCTAGAAAACAAAACTGTCAACCCACTGGTACTCCACAGTGAAGAGGATCTCCTTTCCTACTTCATGAAACCAATCTGATTTTCACAGAAACAGGATTATGAAAAACAAGTCTAATTGTCATGAAAGATGACATTCTAAAAGCACTTGACAACAATACACCAACAGCCATAGTACTGATCTGTTGGCTGCCACCAAAACAGTCATCCATCAGACACTAATACAAAGATTAAAAGTTCAGAAGGGATAATATGGCACTGCCTTAGAGTGGATCACAGACGACCTTGAAGATCACATGTTGAGGGTTGAAATGGGAAACTTGAACCTAACAATGTTCTGCTTAAAATGTGGTGTCCCTCAGGGCTCCATTTTATCCCTATGGACATTTAATATTTCCATCAAAGCCATAGCACACAGTAGACATTGTGACCTTTTTCTCAAAATATATGCAGATGATTCTCGGATACTATTGAACCGTTAACCTGATAACCACAATCTTTATAGAACTGAACTACTCCAGAAAATTCAGGATCATATCATAGAAATAGAGCTCTAGAAAGAGATTATATTCTTGAGCATCCCAACCCTGGTAACCTTTCAATTGACCACCCCTCATGGGTACAGCACCCACTCAGTAAGACCAGGAAAAGCATCTAGATATTATTTTTGACGCCAAACTCACACTACAACCAAAAATAGACTTTGTAGCCCAAACAATGAACTTCCTGCTCCAAAACCTTTAGGAGACCAGAGAGGTTGCCTTTTCTTGTCTATGCTATTGTATCTATTTAGGTCTAAACTGAAACCACTTAAACCAACTGAACTCGATCCAAGCAAATTAACCAGACTTGTTTTGGCATGCAGGTCCTGAGTCCATATCTCTTCAGGGCCTTAACAAAACTGTTGCAAGAAAAAACCCCACAAAATCAACTGTATAAAGTTCCAAATTCTCCATAAATGTTCTCATAAACCGCAGAATTCTTACACAAACACATACATACAAACAGGATCATCACAGATTATTAACAGCCAAACTATACAGAGTACGTGTTCTGAAATTCTGAAACAACTTCTCCTCTACCCTAAAAAGAAAATATACTGTCAAGAGGTTCAAATGTATTATGAAGATTAAGCACCATGAGTAGAAGTCATATTCCCATGTACATTAACCAAATAACGTACCCTCTCCCCGATAGCTCATAAATTAACCTCTACCATAAATATACCTTATGACTAGCACTTCCACCCACAAGTCACATTTAGCCAACACCTGGTAACCTTGAAAATGCCTGCCCTTGCCCTTCACAAATTTACCAGACTTGTTGCTATGTCCACTTGTTGTTTATTTGTTGTAATATGAAAAACCTGCAAATACCAGAATTTTGGTAACCAATGATGCCTTATAAAAATCATCAACCACATGACGTAACTCAACTGTTGGATCAAACATCTGATATCTATTTTAACTAAGCAGACTAAGTAGGCATATGACCTCATGTCATGCTTCCTATTCCTTGTACATATGCCACACATGTGCATAGTACCTAGTGTCCTGTTTCCTTTTTCCTAGGTACTTGAATAAGAACCCCCATGAGTTAGCATATTTAAAAAACTCAAAAAATGCATAAATAAATGAAAAAAATAAGTTAATAAGTTAATAATACATAAGGACATCCTCAACCAGGCCATGAGCTGTCTCTTATATTTATTCATCAATGTCTTAAATCTATTTTTTCAGATCTTTATTTTGATTTGGAAAGTTAATTCCCAACTATTTGTTATGCTCTGCAGCAATGATCTGGATTGCTGATAAACAGGAAATACTTATCAAAGCAGTTAAATCCCTGATAAGCTATAATGATCAATAACAACATTGTAATCTAGCTCCATTCTTAATTATTCTAGTCAACAGTCTGCATGAATCAGACATCTTACACAAGCCATGGAAAAGACCCTCATCACAACATTACTTAAAAAATGACAATTATGATCATGAATGCCACAGCAGAAAAAAAACAACCGTGCCACTCTCTAAGATATTTAGCCAATCTGTCTTTTGAATCCAGAATTCCGAAAGCCAGAAATCTCAGAATACATTATAAAAACTGGCTCAAATCTCACAAAGCCTTAATCATGCAGCAAGATGCAGAACAAATACTTCATGCTTGAGCCAAAAAAACACAGCGTCTGCCTGCAGTCTGTTAAATCATGCCACCCATGACACCCAAGTCCCAATGCAAATCAACTCAGTACAAGAAGATCTATGGGCACAATACTTTGAAACATGATATGCTTCTCCAAGTTAGTGCCAGGGATGCAAAATCCTCCATTTAAAACACACCCCCACAAATAATAGCTGTATGAATATCATTGTGATTTACAGACCTCCATATCTGATGATAGATTTCAATGATGAAATATTTCAATTGCTAAGCAATCTCAAGTGCCCCAATACAGCCACTCTGTTCCTGGGAGACCTCAATAGATGGAGGGGAGATGCCAAGGACAAAGAGGCTTTGAAACTAGAAGAAGCCCCAAACAACATTGCCTTTAGGGTTTGCAATAAGGAACCCACACACCTAATAGCAACCAGCTGGATTGGGTGGTAACCGGTAACCTAGGCATCATAATGGAAGAGTCCATACCATGCATATGGTCGGACCATCACAAAGTAAACTTTACATAACCTATGCAGAAATCACTTCCAAAAAGGAAGAATGAACATAAAAGGAGCCAAAATAAGTATTTTTTGTAAAATCACACCAACACTGTGTATACAGCGTATACAGAACATCGTGACCTGTACTACTGAGGCAGATACATGTGAAAAAATAGTGCAGACATAAATGCACAAGTACAATATCTTGTAGATCAGATGGCCCAGGTTAAGTGTAAACTACTTAGGGCCAACATAAACCACTCAAAATGGTTTACTCCTGAGATGGCCAGCCTAAAGAGGGAGAAGCTAGATTGGAAGCTAGATGGTTATAGCAATCCACGACTGACCACAAGAATAAATGGAAGGAAATTCAGACACAATATAAAGAAAGCATTCAAGAGGCAAACTGTTTTTTAATGAACAGATTACAATAGCTTCTAACTCGACATGCAAATTGTTCGAGATCTTGAAATCCCTAGAAAAACCTAAGGCTATGTCCGCCCCTTCCAACCATCACAAGAAGAATGAGAAAATGTTCAGGAGGCTTTCTTTCACTGCTAATGTCTTGAAAGCATGAGAGGAAATGGGAACCTCACAGCTTATTATATCTGATCAACACAATCCATCCATAGTTCCACAGATACAGAAGGTGGCAGAAAATGTTTTGTTTAGCCCTGTTACTACAGAGGATATGAGAGCCCTTCTGGCAACTATGAGACCTATGTCATATGCAGAGAACATACTACCACCAAAGATGGTCCTAGCACTGAGAGATTTCTTTATACCTCTAGTTACTAGGATGATAAATGCATCATTCAGATCTTGTAATGTACCAGAGGCCATCAAGACAGTCACGGTTACACATTAGTAAAAAAAAAACAGGCTTCGACCAGAAGGATCCAAGCAACCTCTGTCCTATTACCAACTGTAATTTCCTGTTGAAAATATTGGACAAGATGGCCGCATCCCAACTGCAAGCTTTTGTGGAAGCAAGTGATATTCTTCACAAACGACAGTCACGTTTTAGAATGGTCCACAGCACTGAAACGGCCATGCTGGGCCTCCTGACCCACATGCTCGGCATTATGGACAAGGGCAGGGTGGGCACGTTGGTATTACTGAACTTATCGTGCCGTTTGATTTGCTGGACCATAAACAGCTTCAATGGTCTTTATCACACATGGGTGGTTGCTCGAGAAAGGCTATCAGCTGGGTTGTCTCATGCCTGGCGGAACTGAGATATCAAAAATCCATTGGAGTACAAGTCCTCACATCCAACACCCATCAACTGTGGAGTTCCGCAGGGGACAAGTTTTCCCCCAGCTGTTTAATCTATACCTTAGGTGTCTATGCACAGTGCTCAACAACATCTCAGCATACTTCATGAACTATTCAGACGACACACAGTTGGTGGTGGAATTCAGTGGCTACTATGATACAGATACTCATAAGGTGGCAACTATTTACAACACCATTGAGACCTGTATGAAAGCAAATTGGATGTGCTTGAACGGGAGTACAACCGAGTTAATGATCTTTGGATCATATCAAGCGTGTGCCAAACTAAGTCACAAATATGTGACATTTCAGATCAAAAACTCACCCATCCAAGTTCTTGGAAAAGTGAAAACACTCGGGATCTACTTAGAAGCATCATTAATTGCAGAATCAATGTTAACAATCTGAACAGAAACTATCATTACTACCTGTGACTACTAAAATATATCAGACCCTATCTACATTAAAAGAATTGTGCAGTCATAGCAAGGGCTATGATATTATCTAGGCTGGACTATGGAAATGTCCTACTGATAGGAGCAAATTATGGGTGCATTACACAGTGCCAAACCATACAAAACAACGACATAAGAATTACAGCAGACAGGAAAGCCCTTCACTGGTTAACACTTAAGGACCGGATCACCTTCAAGGCTATGACCATGGTGCATCGCTGTCTATTCGGACAGGCACCAGTCTACCTGAAGGAACTCGTTACCCATTACACCCCAGGTCGTCCCATCAGATCAGAAGCACTGGGGCAGTTTGAATGTCCACCTTTCAAATGATCAAATGGTCTAGGCCGATCTTTCCCGGTAAGAGCTGCTGAAATATTAAATGGACTGCTGCAAATACTGAGGAAAGTGAACAATCACATAACTTTCAGGAAAGCACTGAAGACAGCTATGTTCAAATAGTAAGCTGACATGTAAGAATATGAGGTAGTACCCTGTTGTCCCGTTACAATATGCCTGTTCACGTCAAAGTGTATGTGCCCTGAAGCCTGCGTGCTTCGACACAATATAAATAAAAATATATAAATAAATAAATGCTCCTCCGTTCAATATCCAACGAGCAGCAATGCAGGCAGCATCAGATAACACTTCTATTCAATTTGAATGAGATGATATAATCTATCAAATCTCAAAACTGAGGGCCTCAAGAGGTCCTGCAACTGATGGGTTATCCAATATATTGCTGCAAGCCCATCCTGATGCACGGGCCTCAATTCTTTTAAACATCTTTGCCAATGTGAATTCCGAAAAACGGATTCCACCATCATGGACACAATCCATTATCATCCTATTTAAAAAAGGCAATTGTGGGCTACCCAAGAACTTTCGCCCCATAGCACTGGTCATTGCCCCAGGGAAGCCCTTTGATTGCCTGATACTGAGGGATTTCAACTGCTGGATGACTACCCAGCGCCTACAAGACTGATTCCAAACAGGCTTTGTCCCAGGGCTAGGTTTTGCTATTAATCCACTATCTATGATTGCAATAAAGTTGCATGAGCAACAAACCAAACAACCCTTGTATTTGGCTTTCTTGGATTATAAAACAGCGTTTGACTGTGTATCATGAGAATTATTGATAGACAAATTGACAAGAGCAGCCAGTCCGAATTACATTCAGGCCTTGGTTTCGCAGCTGCACTCCAATACATCAGTTCAAATACACCTGTCATTAAATGGAAGAAAATACAGATCAATTCCCACATATAGAGGCATCAAGCAAGGCTGCATTCTGGCCTCGGCGTTGTTTAACTTTTTCATACATGCGTCACCACTTTTTGAATGTTGTATCTGATTCCCCAAAACTTGGCTCTTGTGCAATACCTTACTTCTGTATGCAGATGACTATGTCCTTCTGTCTAAGACTACCAAAGGTCTATAACATTTTCTAACAGCTTTAGAGCGCTATGCCATTGCAAACCATTTGATTATACATCTGGCCAAATCAAAGGTCATGATCTGTGCAACTCACCATCAGATCAGCAAATGCTCCTATTTATGGCACATGCAAGAATCTCTTCTTGAAGTAGTCAGTGAATACCGATATTTGGGCCTCAACACTAACATTCATCCCTCTCATTTGCCATATTGTGCAGATCTAAGACGTACAATTCAAACAGCTGTTACACAAGCCTGAATTATTCATAAGAAGTTTGACAAATGTTCTATTGTACCTCTAATCAAATACTATAAACAAAAGGTGGTGCCCATTTTCACTTATCATGCCGTGAACAGAGCCTGGAAGGAAGAGACCTTTGGGTTAACGCTGGAGGGCTTATTTTGGATGCAGTTACTTTGTGTGCCCGACATATATGAATTACACCAAGGATCATTTCATGACAGTTTGGAAACAGCAACTTTATACAATCATCGAACCTGCAGATATTTCAATCTTGCTTCTTAAAACTAACCCAGATCGTGCCAAGAAAAAACTATGGCTCTATGATTGCATCCAAACACGAGAACGATGCATGATCTACCACCATTTCAAGCATGGAAACTTCAGGATCAAGAGGCTTCATGATATTGATATTGATTTTGAGCCTTACCTGATAGAATTCCCCTGTCCAATTCACAGGAACTTATTTCTTCAACTTCGCCTAAACTTGTAGCCAACAAGAGAAGTCTTATTAAACCAGAAGATAATTGCCAGAGCGGACGCCTCATGCAGATTTTTTCACAACTCAATTGAGTCTGAGACTCTCAAGCACTTATTCATCCTCTGTCCATCTGTGTCCTTAAACGGAATATCCTTTCTGCAATCCCTGTTTGAAGGCCATTCTAACTTAACCTGCAACACCTTGTGGTTAAACATTTTCATTGGAGAGCGTATAAGAGTTAGTATTGCGGCTATGAAATGTTTGCTGTCTCTGAACTTGGGCTAGTTATTTAGACAGTCACTTGATTTAGTGCTGTTCCTAGAATGTTTTATAAATCAATCCCTCACCTCATTTGAATTTAATCAAAGGTCAGTTATAGTTTATGATAAACTGAAGGCTTGCAAATCTATGTTGGAAATATGTTTAACATTTCACACATCTTTACCTCGTTGAATCACTTTTAGACTCTGATCTAATGTCATTTTACAATTGGGAATTAGGAACGGATACATATTGTAACAATATGCTTGAATCTGCTTTTATTCATCAGTTTTATAACTGCATTTATCGGTCTTGTCCTCTCTTTATCTTCGTTCCTCAGTGTCTTTTCTTCCAATTTTACTTTTGTTTACTTTTTTTTTCTTCTTGGATAATCTGTGATTTTATTTGAAATTGTAATAAACTGAAAGGTAGATTTCTTCAACCATATCAATAAAACAATACAAAATAAAAGGATAATGGTGATCACAACATCCCAAAACATGTCTTCCTGTTTGTGAAAAATCCATCTCAGTCAAAATCACGAAGAAGGAGGCTACCAAACAACTGCTACAATAGAGCTAATAACACAACCTCTTTCATAGACCTTAGTCAGTCCTCAAGTCAGCTAGGGGAACTGAATGTGCTTTGCTTTTAATGAGAGACACCCTTTAGCCCGTTGGATTTCAAGCCTGCAAACATTCTCGTCCTCCTGCATCACATAGTGCCCTTTAATGGCATTGACCAATTGACTACTTAACACTCTTCTTGGAACCTTCTTTTGGCATGCCTTGCTCAGCTTCAACTACATCTCTTCCTTCCTGAAAGAGAGACCCATGTCAGATCTTGCCCCTTGTTCTCTAACCCTATAACATAATTTTGCTGAGTTCTTCATGGCTTCATCTTATCACCATGGCTATATAATTTGCATCTTAAACCCGTGGCTGACCTCCTCCTTTTAAACATACCTGAATGATACATATATTTTGTTTCACCTTAACTGCTTTCCTGATGATATTCACCCCACCCCTTACGTTCTACTGCAATCAATTGCATGACATGTGTGACTCATTGCTAGCAACACTAGCAAGGGAATTATATTTTTTTAACTCCATACTCTTTGACACAAACAACTGCTTTTTTTTCAAAATAAAGCTGTTTGTGTGCCTCTTCCCAGGCGATACAATAGGCTTGCACTTATTTCCTTACTCTGTTTACGCTTCCCCTTCCGTGCACACATCAAATGTAACACGTTCTGTAGAACGCACTGAGCCGAATGGAACAAATGCCCACAACATCACAGTCAAGCAAAATGATCTCCCTTCCATGTGAGGGGTCTTTGCATTGGAAGTTATAGTTTACTGATAATTGTATTTTGGTGCAGAAATTGTTATGTATACTGTTATTTCTATGATTCTTACCAATATGTGTTGATGTTATTAATGGTTTGAAAATTTTAATAAAGTTGTTAAAAAAAAATGATCTCCCTTCCAGGCTACTGAGATCAGCTGCTTCCGGGTCAACAGTGAACACCACCTTCAAGTACAAACACAGGGTGGAAGACCCCATGAAGAAATCAGAGCTTTTCCCATATGAGCTGCAGGGAACCACCTGCACTTTGTGGGAGGTGGATCACTTTCCTCAACAGGAGCTGGATCTGGAGCCCTACACTGAGGAGGAAACTACCTGATCCTCTTCAGCCACTTTTGACTCAGCCCTCCCTCATTAGTTTATTCACATACTTTGTGTTTACCACAGCCCTTATTTTCGCTGTACACCCTGATGCTCTTCTCCCCACCCCTTGAATTGCACTTAAACTGATCTCAATGGGCCTGATTACGACCCTGGCGGTACGGGGTAAACGGCACCGTAAAAGGTGCCGGCGCCGTTTACCCCGTACCGCCTCATTACGAGGTCCCCTCGCGGGACCCAGGAAGCAACGCCTGGTCAAACGCCTGGGTTTACCGGGTCCCGTGAGGGGAAGAGGGAGCAAACAACGGGCCAACGCGTAATGGCCCGTTGTTTGGTCCCTCTCCCATTCCCATTCAGCCCTATGGGGGCTGTAATGGGAATGGGGAAGGAACGGGTCCGGGTCCTTGGAGGGAGGACTTACCGGGCCTTCTGAACTCGGAATGGCCCGGTTATTCCTCATTCTGAGGACGCGGACCCGGACGCGATTTCGGCGGCAGCCATGCCTACTGGCTACTGCCGAACTCGTAATGAGGGCCAATGTATTTAAAGTCCATGAAAATAAGTGTTTCCTTTTTTTCCTTCAATCTTAGATTTGGAGGCATTACGATGTGACGATTGTGATCTGGGTTGGTGCTAATAAAAGAATTAAAGGCTGCATGTATTTATTTATTTGGTGTATTTGTGCACAGGTTGCGTGGACTGGCTCATTTGCTCTTATCAGAACATCTGAATGCATTTAAATTATTGGCATCACAGACAATAAAAACATAAGTGTGCTCTTACCTCATATTTGGATTAAGCAAAAGCAACTATTTGCCATAAAATATACTACATGCTGCCACTGTTGTCTAAAAATGTGTGTTCTGGTCAATTTCTTATTCTTCAGTGTCAGGGATACATTTTTACCAACGCCTATGAAAATAATAATATGTAAGTATCAGCCATACAAACTAGTTGGTTTGATAGAAAGTTCACTAATTGGGGTTCCTCCTCCAAAGGATTTTTATGACATTTAGTGTAAGACAGTTAATTTTAAAACACAATGATCCAAAGTAATATCAGCAAATTAAAAATACTGTATGAACACTTTACAGGAGGGCTGAGTTCCTGAGCTTAGGATACATTATGGTTAGAAAATAAGCGAATATTAAAGCACATTGTGCTAATGGTCAATAGATGAAGTCTTGTAAATGGCCTGGCCCAGCAGCATGCTGCAATATTTTCCTGGATGCTCCCTATTCAAACGTTTCCTGCTTGTTTCAGAGTGTGGTTCAGACTTCCCCAAAATTGTCCCACAGATTTGTGCACGACAGCAAAGTAAATGTTCAGTTGCTGCAAATTATGCTTGTGGGGTTACAAATCAGCCTCCAATACCTGCCACAGCCATGTGTCCGACACAATCCTCGCAGTGGCGTCCATGGCCTCTTTTCCTCTACCACTCCATGAATTGATTAAATATATGTTCTGTTTAAGGTGCAAGAGTGCTGTAGATCGAACACATCCTTGACATGCACCACTGATTATCTGCCAGGGCTTAGTAGAGCAGTGGGGATGTTATGGGTAGGGCATTTTGTCTGCTCCCTCACAGTCTCTCACAGACCTCAGACTTAACCAGACGAATCTAAAGGAAACTTTTCACTAATGACAAAACACAGTCTCTCACAGACCTCAGACTTAACCAGACGAATCTAAAGGAAACTTTTCACTAATGACAAAACACACAACACATTTGGGTTATTCAAAGAATACCCAAACTTGTTTAATCAAGTTTACTAACAGATATTCATATTGCTGTAGAAGGAAAGGTCTAAAGCGTAGTTGCCTCGGTATACAAGAGTTGGGTTGCAAGGCGATGCAGCGAACACTTGTGCAGGGAGAAAGGCTTTTTTCATTACTACATCAAGTGATTAAAACTAGTAGGATATGACTGTCAATTGTGAAATTCAGTAAATGGATGAGTCAATAAGGCATTTCACGTCCAATGGTTGCACAAGTGTACTAAACAATTAGTGTTTAAATTGGTTTAGCATTTAGAATTAATAAAAAAATAACAACACAGCAGGGAAAAAAGCTCTTTCACATCACTGCGACAAACACAACTTATCTCCCTTTCCTTGGTTTCTTCCCTCTCCTTCTCTCGTGTGGTCATTATTCCTTGATAGCTGATTTTGTAGCCAGGGCAGTGCTAATTATTTTCTGCCTGAATCATTAAATGAAGAACCCAAATCAATTACACATTATCTCGGCTCGATATAAACACATTATGTGTAATTGTTTAAGTCTTTAATTTATGTCTCCGTGCAAGAATTACAAAATGAATGTACAGTACGCGTGCAGAGCAGGACTCATTCCATCTAAAACGTGGAAGAAATGTATGGACATTAACCTTCTTTAACAATAGAAAACCTATCACATTGGTTTACAAATTAACGGGAGCATCATTCCCAATATAATGGCATAGTGTTGCCATAATTATATACTTATACGTAAGCAGGCAATCTCTCTCTCACACACTCTATCTATCTATCTATCTATCTATCTATCTATCTATCTATCTATCTATCTATCTATCTATCTATCTATCTATCTATCTATCTATCTATCTATCTATCTATCTGTCTATTTATCAGTCTATCTTTCGAGCTGCCTAGTCCAGGGGGAAAAAACATATTTAAAAGAAAATGATTGTGACTATCATAAAACTATAGAACTATGCTATTCCAACTATGATTAATAACAAAACTATAACTTGTTCCCCACAATGCCTCAGGAACCGTGAACACTTAACATGGTCACAGGCATGTCTCGTTGGCACTGGGCCACTGCGAGGGCCCTCCTTTTGGCAATATCAAGGTGGCACTGTGAGAAAATTATTTCTGATCTGCAGGAATATAGGGGAGTAGTAAATGGGGTTCCTTTTTTTTGCAATGTAACATTTTTGACAGGTGGGAACGACCCCTGTTCCAACCTTAGGCCCACCTTACAATTTTTTATATGATTTTTTATTTCAATTTTATATTAATGTAATATACAATGTATATAAAAGATGATGTCTATTTGATATCAAATGTATATTTCTTGATATGAAGTGTTTTTATAGTTTGATATGCTGTTAAGATGATTTGATATAAAGTGAATATAAAGTTTATATAAAAATGTGGGCTGGGAGCACGGGTGTGTGCCGCTGCCTGTTGGAGGTCGAAGTGAGTTGTGAGGAGATAGACCGCAAATGTTAGGGTTTTGTCATGGTGGCACATTGATGACGCAGCGGTGGGTTTGGCTTTTTATATATAATTGATACGCCCTTTGAAGTACTTGATATAAAAAGTATGGATTTTAAAAATGTTGTATTATTTGTATTTAAAGTTGGAGTATGTGTGATAAGAACCTTAATAGTTTTATATAAACGTTATATATGGTCTATATTACTTAGATAAAGTTGGCAGATATTTGATAAGACTTTGAATAATGTTTATATAAACTATATATTATTTTTATATAAATTGGTTGTGCATTTGGTACAACCTTAATAATGTTTGTATAATGTTGATATACAATTTGATTGAAAGGGCCGCAATGGCATCGGGGGGCAGGCTTCACAACCTGGATATACAGCATTTTGCAGTGAGCTGGAAAACACAGTGCTACTTGAGCTTTTCAGGAGCTATTCAGGAAACAGATATTATTAACAGCTACAGTTCTGACGAGGGGAGAACAACCCCAGGAAGCCCTAAGGATTTTATGTTATATGATGGAATGGAGGATGCTCAGGATTTTATGGCCCACTAGGAAACTGAAGAGTTTTGGGACAATGACAGTGCAGTTGTTGAGCAACCATTTGCAGTCTATGTGAGCTCTGAAGACAAGGACTATGAAGCTATGGTTCTATAGGTGGATGCAGCGATGATGACAGAGACTGATTCAACCCCCCTGAGCTTCGATTAAAAGCAGGATAAGGTATGCAGGAGTGAGGAGAACCAGACTGCCGGAGAAACTATTAATATGTATTGTGCTTCCTGTTCAAACCAACTTGAAAACCCTGGGTATTTTTTAAAGTAACCTTAGTAAGGCCTGTCTTTCGCAGATGGAAACCGATAGCCTTAAAGACAATGCTATTATTCATTGTGCTTATTATTCAAAACAAATTGAAAACCCGGGGGATACACGTCTATGAAAGGAATGTATTAAGCTAATGGAGACCAATATGGACACTTTGACTCCTCTTCCCACTGATATTCGTGCCACCCAGGGGATAACGGCCATAGTGAGTGGGGCATGTTTAAAACAACACTTTTACAAATGATGCTTACGGACATAAAATTAATGATCCCCAGCAGGATGCTCACAAATGTTTGGAAATATTTTATGTGGATAATTTGCAACATAAAATATGTTTCGTGTTAAGCCCTAAACGCACTGCAGAAATTATGCGCTTTATGCAACTGCTGACATAGATGAGGATTGGTGCAGGAACTGAACAATTCATATCTAAAACATAATGGGCTACAGAATTGGAGAATAACCCTTTTTTAAAAATGAACCAGCTTAGACGGATGTGTCTGATTGCATGTATTCTGAAATCTATAACAGGGCAGATTGCTTTAGTATTTTATTGTGAATATATTTTGAATATAAATTGTGATTTTAAATGTGAATAAAAATCGGTTGTTTATAAAAAAACTGATTGTGTCTTTATGTTCAGTTGTTATGAGCAAACATGTCTGGGCTGAAGCTGTCGAAAATATATTATGATGAAGGAGGTGTTGGTAGTTATGGAGGGCTTGACAGCTTGTGCCGTAAACCTCAAAACGATGGTGAGAAGGTGTCACAGGGAGTCGTCGTCAAGACATGGCTGGCAAGGGAGGAAACTTATATGCTACACAAGCCGGCCCACAAAATTTTAAACAGCAAATGACCATGGTATGTGATATCGATCAGCAATGGCAGGCAGATATTTTGGATTTGTACCAGTATCGTGAACATAACAATGGTTTTCGCTATATTCTAGCCATCATCGACGTTCTATCAAAATACACCTATGTTTCACACTTTTAAACACAGGCTGCCAGGTCAGAAAAAAAACTGCTGTTAATTTGAAAATACCTTCACACAGCTGTGCAAGACTGCAGAAATATTTAAAAAAACAAGTTTGCAAGAAATACTAAATCTTCCCCAGCCGTTCTCGTCCTCTAAATAGAAACACATCATAGACATACATAAAACATTTTACTGCTCATTTGGAATGTCCAGTTCAGTTTACTTTAATGTTCCTTTTCTCCTTTCCTACAAAACGGCCTGCAGATAGCAGAATTACAATGCACCATGACACAGGGCAATCCTCACTGGCTTCAAAGTGATATTTCTGTCTGGCTTCCAAAGTTTGCTTTTAAGGGGGCTTCAATTGGCCGCACACCCTATGTCTCCCGTTAATAGCAGTCAAAACCTTGACATATTCTGCACTTACACTATGATTCAGCCCTGTAGTACATTAGTCATGCGTATTCTGCACAAAAGGGATGGGCTATTCAAAATACATTTCACAAGAATCATGCTTACACAACACTTGCTAGAGATCACACATCGTAGAGAGGCCCATGTGTTTTTGCAAGTCACAGTTTCAGCATTGCTCCATCCTCCTGGTTGTCTGAAAACAGAATACTGCTGAGCCAGACCACATGGACCTGTGTTGTCATGTGTGAATTTGCTCACTCAGCTAGAGAAGAGCCACATCTCTGTAGTTGTGTGTGATCCTGCCAGCATCAGCACCAGGACTAACCTACTTTTGCCTGAATATGGCTGTGTTTTGCATCCCTGAAATTAGATCTCCTACAACTTTCAACATTTTTGTCTCAGACCTGGAAAGTGGCCACGGCAATCTGTCATTTTGTTTATAATTGTCAGACCTGTGTTTATCAGTCATAGCCCAGCCTTAGCTCTCCGCTTTTTATTTAAAAATAAAACCCTTATTTTCATTCCATCAAATATAATATTAGTAAAATATATATTCCCAGAACATGCTACTTAGCTGTTTTTTTAAATGCATAGCTCTGTTTCACTGGCCTATATTTTCAATGGTTTCATGTCTGGTCATGCCCAGATAACTTCACAATATGGTGCACTCCATATCTGGACATGCCCAGGTATGTCCGCCCCGGCTCATCCTATTATAAAAATACATTTTATTCATATTTATACATTTTATTCAACTTCTATTCACTTTAAAAAGCCAAAACCCTCCAAGACCTATGTATAGCTCAAGCCTCTCCTTTATATTTTAAAATGATGATGGTGTGCCTTAAGAAACACAACCTCCTTTTTATATTAAATCTATAGAAAACTGTTATAAAATGATGATGTCAGTTACTCTGCCTAGTTTTATATAGCATCTATATAAAAACTGTTGTCATTGATGCCCACTTTATATTAAATCTATATAAAACAGTTAAAAAATAATGACGTGACCCACTCTGCCTAACTTTATATTACATCTATATAAAAAGTATTATAAAATCATGGCATTGGCACTATATTTAGAAACCAAACCCACTCCTGAGTCAGTGTTAGGGAGAATTCGCAAAAATGTGTTAATTCCTTCCACCTTAGAGACCCCCATCAACTTTGCTGGATTTTGAGGACTTGATTTTTTTACCTGGAGGTAGTGAGAACCTTTTTTCCCACTCATGTATTTTAATGTGATTGTATACACTATGTTTCCTTTTGGTTGTGGAGTCTAGTCAACTCCATAGGCATCATCCTTTACAAATCTGTCACAAAGCACCTTCAGTGCAGTGACAGAGGGAAGTCCTTTAGATTTCCCAAGGTTTAAATAATTTCTCTGGGATCAACTACTGTTTCCCCGAACAGTGGAGTGATATTGAATTCACTTAGTCCTGTACAATTCTAGACCCAGCACACCCGATCTTACAATAGAGGGCTGGAGGGGTTACTTAGTATCCCCTGTGTCTAGTTACTTATATAGCATTCATATGTTACCCTTTTCTCTCAGAATGGCTGGTGGCCGTAGTTTTGCAATGAACTACCATTATTTACCCTGTCTGTGAACTGTTCGCAGCTACGGTAACGTTAAATCGCAGGTGCCATGTTTTTCAAATGGCGCTGAGCCTCCTTTGTTAAAATGGCCCCTGGTCTTCTTTTTTCACAATTTCTTTGTGGAAAGGTCCTTCTCAAGTTTTTCTCTGCACGTCAAAACAGGTTTGGTCTCTTTGTTCATTCGCCTTTGGCAGGCTTCAGGAGTGAAACCCGCCCCCTGCTCCATAGTGTCTGGGGTAGGCAGGAAGTGAGGGAGGTGCCCGAACCACCCTGTGCTTAGTCTCCTAGGAGAACCAAATACACTCTGTGGTGATTGGCTGGCTGAATGTCCGGCAAGGAAAGCCACCCTGCTGGGAGAGTGACAGCTAGGCTGGAATGAATGGGAGAGAACTGAACAAAAGTATTTTGGCTTGGAAGGCAGAGTCGACCAATGGACTAAGGAACTGAAAAAGAGCTTGAAGAGGACGGCTTCTGCAATTCCTGGACCGTTGGTTTGCCCGGTGAAGCCCTGCTGCTGGTCCAAATCACAAAGTTTGTATTGAAAGAGAAACCCTGCAAGGACAAATTCTCACTATGAGTTGGTGGGACCAACCGACTCCCAAGTAAGCCACCTGGACACCCATCTCAGAGCTGGTTGAATTTCCTCAGAGTTGCTGCAGGAAACCGTAGAGCCAGGGAGAGGGACACCAGATTGTGTGGATTGTTTGTAAGCTGGCCTAAAGCTTTTGGAAGATCCTCCAGACTCCCATGAAGCAAGACTGACCAAGCCTGCCCCCCCTCAGTTGAGTGCGGGACCTCAGATGTGAGGAAAGTCCACCTTGACAGCCAGGAACCGTGCATATTGCTATTTGCTGTACCGCAAGGATCTGAAAAGCGGAACAGCCACTGAAAGTAAAGTTTGCCGTTGCCAGCTTTGACAGTGCCAATACAGTGCAGGAGTCCCCCAACGTTCTCCCTCTTGTCCCCACGACTGAGGCCCAGGAACAGTGAGATCTGCAGAGCTGTACAGGAACAGAAGTCTTCAGCTGCATCTTTTTATTCTTTACTAAGGTACAGTAACATTTGATTCTTTGTTTTATCAAAGACTCCTAAGAACCTGTGCAAAGACTTTTCCATTTACTTACCTGAAGAGCTGCATCCTATACAAAGACATTTGCCTATTGACTTTGGCTTAGCCTATTGAATTGAATGACTCTTCTAAGTGCTATCTGAAAGTATTTGCTCTGCTTATGCATATTTGTAATTTATTGTGTTCTAATAACCTTTGCCTTTCACAAACTATTGAGAGAATTCTGTATACCAACAGTAAGGTATTAATGTCCCCAGCACCCTTGTTACTGAAGTTGACTGTGGGTGTAGGTTGTGTCTGTGGGCAATCCCAAAAGGACCTTGTCTGATCGAGAAACTCAAAGTGTATAGTATTGAAGTATATTTGTGTGTTACTATTCTATTGCTCCCTTCTGTAGAAGGCTTTACAACTGACTGATAAATACATTATTAATTGTTTATGCAAGAAACCTTGAGTGTAAGAGTTTATTTGAATACCTTTAACTGTGAATCTTTGTGTAACTCCACTACATCTCACAATTCCCCTCTTGAGATAAGCCTGGCTGCTCAACATGCTACTAAAACTGTGTAGTGCAAGCTTATACCAAAGGTTGGGTTGCCTATGCCTGTAGTCATAGTTGTTTGTAGTGTTCCCAGAGGGTACTGCATACAAACTTTTTCTAACAATCATCAATGCGTCACCATGACAAAACCCTAGCTTTCACAGACTATCTCTTCACAACTCACTTTGCCCTCCAACAGGCAGAAGTGTATACAAGCACTCCCATCCCACATTGTCATACAAACTTTATATTCAGTTTATATCAAAGCATCTCAACATCATATCAAACTACAAAAACACTTTATATCAAGAAATATACTTTTCATATAAAATAGATATCTTTGATATACCTTTCATATTATATTTATATTAAAGTGATATAAACAATCATATACAAGATGGAAAGGCAGGACTAAGGCCGGAAGCAAGGGGCGTTCCCAACTGTCAAAAATGTAACATTGCAAAAAGGGAGCTCTATCTACTACTTGGGCGGGGGGTGGGGATTTACCACCTTGCATTTTGATATGTATTGATTAATACAACTAAGTGTATTCCCGCTGTGAAAGGGTAATCTGCTAATCAGATTCCCGTTTCCTAAAGTCTTGCCAAAAACATAGAGTGGCCCTTTGCCATGATGCATCAGTATCCTGATTTGCAGCACCTGCTCTCCAGTGGCACAGAGCAGGTTCAGAGGCCACATGTGCCCATTTGACAGCTGCAGTGATAGTAAAATCTCTGCAGCACAGCGGGTGCTTTTAAGATATGTACCCCTGTTCCAAAAAATATATAACTTTGAGTATGTTGTCCTTGTGGCACGTAAACCTTTACATATATGCCAGACCTGAGTTTAATGACTGTTGGCCAGCATATAATATAGTTATCCAAGTAATATACATTTTATTTCACATAAGTGTCACCCCTTTAAGCCCATCTCCGTTGAGAAAAGATTATGTGTATTCACCCACAACAGGCTCTACATTTTCACTGCTTCCAGAACTGTATCCGTGGGGATTGCCTCTCTTAGTTCCTTTCTGAGGGCAGGTAAAACCCTCTGCAGGCAGAAAGACAGCCTCTCAACAGGAACCTGTCCTTAGAAAAGGAATCCCTGGGTTGTGTTTCACAGCATCTTGAGGGTCAAGACAACCAGGAACCCTGTTTTAAGTGGATTGAACCAGTCAAACTGCTTTTGTACGGGGTTTGCCACATTGCAAAGGACCTAACCCGCCGGAGCTGCCTTTGGCACTCGATCAAACTCTTCAAACCAGCGTGATTCCATATCGTACCATCTTGTGCCACACAGATCCTTCAATGGCTCAGCTCCAATAAATTCCTTAATGCCGTAAACCGATTCAAACTGCTGGTGAGTCAATTGACAACTCATACACAAACAACTCGACCAAGTTTGCCTCGAACTGCCATTTCATTGAACTGTACACCAGAGTGTAATGAAGGTAAAACAGACACATTTAAAAGATATACATCCTTCACCTTTTGTTTTAACGTGGGCTGAGGGAGGGCTATTCTCTCAAGAGATGTGAATGTGATTCAGTAGGAACCCAACCAGCAAACCAACAGTCCAAATTAAAGGGAATGTCCAATCAAGATTCTTAAAAAAAAGCATAACATCTGCCTGGAAACTAAATATAAAATGGTACAAAAACCACCGACATGGAAAGGGCAGAGAATGTGGAACAAAAGAGAACATTGAGCACTTTGACCAAGAAATCAGGGGTGAATGCAATTTCAATTACCACAATGTTCTTAACAAATGACCTTACCACTCTCTAGGTCTCCAAAACAGGCCTGGTGGCCATTATAGGCCAATAGTAATGTCTTGGTGATCGACAATGGCAAACTGGGTAGGTTGATGCTATTTGTGCGGTTCTAAATGTCTTGAGTGCAGCTGACATGTAGATCTAGATGGGTAGTGGCGTTGAGCAGGGGTCAAACAGCTTGTTGTGGTTTGAGGTCAAAGCATGAAGAAGAGAAAATCATGAAGGCCAACAATGTCGGTTTCTTCAGTCGATATTGACTGGATGCGCTTGTCTGCTAGATCGGTTAGAGGATGCGCTTGAAAGGCTGTAGGTTGTGAGGGCCACCAAGGTTGGATGGTTGGATGGATGGTCAAGTAGACGCAAATACGCTGGTGATGTGCATTAGGGCTTGAGTGGTTTGATGCAGCATATGATGGTCGGAGATTGATGATCCACCAGAGTCAGTTTGACTGGCAATGACGCTGGTGGGATGAGCAGCAGTTTAGAGGCATCAGATGCAACAAAGGGCTTGAGGTTCAAGCGGAGGCAATGCCACACTCAGCTAGCAGAGCACAGCAGTCAAAAGGCAAAAGGTTTGATAGTGCAGTTTGGGTTCAGAGAGCCTGGCAAGTTCCATATGCAGCTCAGGATGGTTCAGGGGATGCAGTGAACCTGGTTTGACTGGAGTGTGATTTGTTTTATGCAATGAACATAGGGCCCTTGGCTTTCTTGGCTCACAGGATAATGTCAATCCCTTTTGGGGGGTCTTGGGGACAAGAGGAGACCTTGTTCTCAGGCTCCCAATGGGAGGGAGGCTGGTGCACAATTCCAGGAGTCCTTCACCTCCATGAGGGACTGGGCAGCAGTGTGACCAGCAGAAATGCAGGGCTTGTTCCAGCAGAAGGTTCATCCCCAAAGAGCCCTGGGATGGGTAGGAAGCAGAGATCGACTCTATTATTGGAACTCTATTATCCACACATTAACGTTGACTTTTGATAATAGAACCATTTCTTTTCTCCCCCGCACCCTTGAAATTCTGAAGATGAGCCTTAGGAGCTCTGAATTATTGAAAATGTAACCTATCATTCATACAAAGTCATTGAAGAAAGGATGTGCTGTTTCTCTATAATGATTTCTTTTGCATGTGTGTAGGGTCCCATTAATTTGGAGTGGTTTCAACACGAGAATAGCACCCCAGATCGCACTAAGAACTTAATAGAACAGTAAATGAAAATATGTGCTTCTCCAAAATTAACGCACTCACTACCAAACATGCAAAAACCTGAGCTTTTACAGGTGAAGAAGCCATACGAATATTAGGTTTTATTAAAAATACAGGTAAACCAATGGTCTATCAACATAACCCAGACAGAATTATCAATAACTTAGAAAAGCTCATCAGAAGAGAGATAGCAAAGAAGCTACACGCTACAACTCTAACGGAATACTATAAATCTAAAAAAAATCCCAAAGGACTACAAATTTATCTTAAACCTACTCTTTGCAGAGATAACAGTGACTTTGTAGCAAAGTGGGAACGCATATTGAACAAATGTTCATTGGATCTTATTCTTCTAACAATAGAAGAGTTAGCGTCATCACTTACCAAATTAGACACAGAAATATCAGAACTAAAAGAACAACTGGTATCATTAACATCTGTGGAAGAACTGAAGAACATTCTGGCTTTAACTAATCAAAAACTGGACTCATACAAGAAAGACATTGAGCAGAGGAAAACAAGAAAATACCCAGGGACACGCTCGACTATTCGAGAGACATAGGATACACGTGGCAAGAATTCTACCATCAACAAAACCAACAGTTTCAAAACACAGGGAAGAAGGTACCTCCCCAAAAAACACTGCGAAGAGAAAAAAAAAAGCACAGAGCCCTCAAGTGACGCATCGAGTGAGGGAAGAGATCCCATATCGAGTCATCCCACAGCAACATTACCTTCAGTATCGGGAATCATCACGGTAGAAACAACTCCAACGTTTTAAAGTGAAGACACCCAAGCATACCCTTTTTTAGAAGACGGCGGGCACAAAGAGGGAGGAAGAAACCTAAGGAGCAAAAAGAAAATTCCAACTTGATAATAAACATCTCAAAGAAAATCCTCAATCAATAACAATTAGACCTTATAAGTCTAGGTCTATCCTTTGTTCCCACAAATTTTACTAATCTGTTCAACGAAGAAGTGAATCTATTCAAGCTCATTAGAAAAATGAAGTTGAAAATATTCTTTGATTCTATTCCACCTATACAAGAAAGATCAATCACTTTTGACACCTTAGAAATGAGAGCTAAAAGTACTTTTAGCCCTAATGTTAACAACTTAACATTAGACCTGTTTGAAAGAAAAATGAGGAAGGATCTGAAATCAATAAAATACATGGACATCAAAAATGAGAATCGTCGTAAACATCAACACAGAATTCTCAAAGAACTATCAGATGACAGAACAATCTAAATGAAGCCAGCGGACAAAGGAGGGGCCATAGTGATATTGGATTCAAATTTGTACACACAGGGTTGACTTTCCCTACTGGAAGATACTAACACATACATGATCCTTGATAACGATCCTACAAGTGTAACACAAACAATGATTGAAGAAATAGTGAACAAAGCTGCCGAAGAAGGATGGATTACAGAAAAGACAAAATCATTTCTAATCAACAAAAACCTTATCCTAACAGTGTTCTACGGCCTACCAAAGGTTCATGAAAACCTCACAAATCCTCTATTTAGACCACTTGTAGCGGCAACGGAGAGTGTCTTCGATCCTCTATCAAGTTACTTAGACAAACTATTACAACCAATAATTCAAGGAACGTCAACCTACCTAAGAGACACAACCCACTTCCTGAACATCCTGAATACAATTGACCATGTAGAAAATGACTGGATTCTTTTAACATTAGATTTGCAATCACGTTATACTTCGATACCACATGAGGAAGGATTAAAAGCTCTTGACTGGTTACTGTTAAAGCAGGAATATTGTCTGTCAAATAAAATATTCACCATTGAATTAGCGAAAATGATAGTTTTCAACAATTATTTCAGATTCCAAGGCAAATATTATTTGCAGACATCGGGCACTTTCATGACGTCAGCAATGGCACCAGTATATGCGAACAATTTCATGTTTCATTTTTTTTCTTTTTTTTATAAAATCTTTATTTGTTTTTAGTCAAAAACGACATTTACAAATATTTCGCTCTTAAGTTACATTCACAAGTAAGTTACATTGTTTCAATTACGGAAATCAAAACATGAAAACATTTAAACATAAAAACATAACATGAGAATAAAATCAACAAAACCGTTTCACCTTAACTAATACACTGAGAAATACCATAATTACACGACTCTTTCGATTTCACTCTCAATGATCTTCAACAATTTTGCTGTTTTAATTATTGATGAGTTTGTGGAACCCCACATACATCTTGTCCAGATCCATTCTCTAGCTGTATATGTATTAGCTTGTATAAAAGAATTCATCATGTTGCAATAGAGGAAAAGATGTTTTAAAGTTTCTGGTGCGTGATTGCAAAAGCGACATAGTTCATCGATCTGATCTAAAGTCAGTTTGAGCCAATGTTTTTTTCTAACTCGTGTATGGAAAAGATCAAAACGGAATCGCATAAAGGTTCGGTGAATTTTGGAACAAGGACATAGTGTTAAATACGACATACGAGGTACTTGCCGATGGACAAATTTACTATATTCCGTAAACGAAGTATATCTTGCTATCTGCATACAGGTTTCTGCCCAATCATGTTGGAATTATTTTTTCTTGATTTTTTCCTGACAAAACTCCAGGTCTGTAACAGGGATGTTGATCTTTTCCATCACCAAAAACGTTTGTACTTTAAATTGATTCATTGAACGGATGTTATTCTTCCTTAGCATTTGATTTAGGTCTATGTATAAGGAATTTCTGGGAGGAAACAATATTTTTGCAAAATTCAGCAACAAACGCCAATTATATCTTGCAGAAAGCGAAGTGTGGCCAAATTTGTGTCTACTAATGGCGTTTGGCATTGCAGAGGGGAGCCCTAACGTATATTTCCAGATTTGTCCTTGAAGTTTATCTAAAAAAGGACCCAAAACATAAAGAAAAAGCTCGACTCCATATAACAGAATAGCCTCCACGTTTTTCAAATAAAATTCTAGGAGAGGCGTTAAGGAAAAGTTACAAATTTTATGTAACAGAATCTTCATTTGGCATTTTAGGGGTACAGATTTGACTAGGAAAAGATCCTTCATTTGTTTATATGTCGTATTCTTAGATAGTATGAGCCCCAAGTAAGGTAGGTTAATGGAAATTGACGTCCCTTCTTTTTGTTTGAAAATATGATTATATTAGATTTTTGGGGATTAACTGTCAAATTGTTTCTCTTTCACGTTTCATTTTGAAACACTGTACATATTAGAAAATCCCACATGGTCAAATCAACTGGCCATATGGAAACGTTATATTGATGACATTTTTGCAATTTGGAATGGTACCAAAGAAGAACTAGAAGGATTTTTGGAATATCTGAATAAATGTAACTGTAGGATTAAGTATTAGGATTAAGTGTCCATATTCAGAAGATCTATGGACATCAGCAACTGTTTATTTTACACCAGCCATCACCCACAACACTTAAAAGATAATTTACCACTAAGGCAGCTCCAGAGGATCAAACAAATAGTATCAAAAGAAGTGTTATATGAAGAAGCGGAACAAGACCAAATTGTACGATTTGAAGAGAGAGGTTTTCCACAATCAATTTTCACACAGGCTAAAGATAAATGTCAATTGAAGAAAAGATCACAACTTCTTAATCAATCAAGAAAACAAGATAAACACAATCCTCCATTAATCTATTTATCACAATACTCTACAAAGAGTGCACAAATCCAAAGGATATTACAAAAATATTGGAAGATAACAAGATTGGATCCACAAATCTGTGCTCTCTTTCCTAAACCACCATGAATGGTCTACAGCAGAGAAATCTCAGAGATTCATTAGTGAAAGCAGAAAGAATAAAAACAGTGCAACAACGATTTCTTTCAAAATCAAAAAAGGGCACATTCCCTTGTTTGAATTGTTGTCAATGCAACAATGTCCAAAAAGGTCTGCACATTAGACATCCCTATATAGGTCAGAAAATAAACTTACAACATTACGCCACATAAGAAAGTAAATGCGTGATATATGGATTGATCTGCCCCTGCGGGAAGTATTAGTTGGCCAGATGGTAAAACGAGAAAAAGATTGTATCTGAGAGCACAAATCGAACATCGGAACTGGAAATATGAAATCACCTATCACCAGACATTTTAAAGAACAATATCTTACAATATCTCAATTGAAATTTGTGATTCTTGAGACAATAACACAACAATTAAGAGGAGGCAATCTACAGCAGATATTATCTCATCGAGACATGTTTTGGGTCCATAAGCTAGAGGCCCTTCAACCCAGAGGCATGAATGAAGAGTTTTCATGGAATGTATTCTTATGAATATGTTAAAAAATGAGATGGGAGGTCGCTGTGTTGTAATTTGGTATGAACATCATTATCAGACAAGTTACGTTCAATACAATGAATAAGTGGGGTCACAGAGGAGAATAAGGCAATCCACTATCAAGAGAACTAGCGATATACTTGAAAATCATGAATAGTTACAGCTGTGTTAGTCATATCCCAACATAAATGTAAATGACGTTGTGACATGATGGAGAAACAATCTTAATCTGATTTATTCCATTACATTGCACCCCAATGCACAGAATATCTAAGGTGCCACTAATCTTTGGGCATGCTCAAGCTTTTAACACTGTATAGCATATCAGAACTATAACTCCCAGAAACCACCATTCTATAGACACGCTAAGTTTTGAATACATATATACCGAATGGAACAAGATGTTTAGATTTAGTAGTACGAACGCCATAAGTACACCAGTATCATTTAAGAACGATATGATGATACATTGAAAAAAGAGTTAGAGTTAGAACCACCGGATGCAGAAGACCATCACACATTTATTTTTTAAATAACTATGCTACTCAATAATTCATACACTAAAGGCATAGAGAGATAGTAGGTCAAATCTATACTGACTACTAACATCTAATACATCTATACCGCAAGACATTAAGCAACATAACCTATATACGCGACAACTCGAGGAATTGGAACTACAATTCCCATAACTCCAAGATCTCATGTGACCGCAATGAAATAGTCACATGACTACTTATCTAGAATGTTGCTTAGCAACGGTTTCAATTGGTGGAATCTGGAGAGGAAGAGAAACATGCTGTCTAACAGTGCCCACACAAAGATCATAACACAGGTAATTCCGACGATATTTTATCCATGCTACACAATACTAAGCCCATTTTTCAAACGTTACACTAATGTGGAGTTATTTTTATATAGTGATGAGCCTTGAATTCCGCACAGAGAGAATCAGCACACCATTTGAGAATTCCTGTCCACTATTGAATGGTGAGTCTCCTCGCCATTTCTATGGCATGCACTTAATGTATGACTAAGACACAGACAGGGCTCATTACATCGAAGTCATTTATTTTATAGGTGACTTACCTACAAGCCTCCTCCATCAAAATTCCTTTTGAGATACACTGAACAGGATATTAGATGCAGTATACGAGTACACCATTTTGAAGGTATTGAACACACTGGTGTTTGATATTATTATGATAACGTGCAGCAAACCTGAACACCATTAATACGTATACCGTATTACTTACAGATCGTTACTAAAGAATGAACATTTACGCCAATAGATCACGTTTCCATGATCTCACAACGGAATGGTCACAAGAAAATAACTCTGAAGAATTTCTTCAGCGAAGTTCTTTTGACACAAGTGTTTTCTGAATAAGAATTTTTTGATAATATTGCTTGAAGAATGAGAATTTATTTTGCTCCTGAAAAATAGAGAATTACACTCGCGAAACGCATAGTGCTCTATATATAATTGACTTATTTTCTAAAATTCTTTGAAATTTTGTTTTATTTGAATCTTCATTTTGAATGTTGTTCTAAAAAATCCCCTAATGGGATGACACAATGTAGAATTTGATCACTAAGTGAATTGAACTCATGTATGTGAAATAATTGTTTCTTTTTCTGTGTTGAAAGTACAAAAAATGCAATAACTTATTTAAGTGAATGAATTGGTGAAATTGAATTTCTTTAAAATATTGCTACAGTTTAACACACTTATTCTTAAAATTGCATAATCCTTATACTGTCAAAGGATTGAATAATCTAATTTACTTAAAATTTGTTTGGAAAATTAACATTTCCACTGCTAAATGGTGTGCAGGGGATGGGAGTTCGTATCACCAATGGGAACCCTATTATCCACACTTTAACGTTGACTTTTGATACCAGAGTCCTTTCTCTTCTCCCCCGCACCCTTGAAATTCTGAAGATGAGCCTTGGGAGCTCTGAATTATTGAAAATGTAACCTATCATTCATAAAAGGTCATTAAAGAAAGGGTGTGCTGTTTCTCTATGATGTTTTTTTGCCTTGTGTGATGTGGTCATGCCTATGGATACAAAGTAAAGTTACTTTATGTTATTGTATTATTTTGAATGTTCTTTATTTATACCGAGCCCAATTGCCCATAAACATAGGAGTGCATATAAACACATAAGCCATAATCCAATAACTACAGGGCCAACACATAATCAGAACCTATATCAGTAATTATTTCTGATAATGGCAAAATAACAGATTATTTCCACTCTACTAATCCTAGTTATGGAGCTGGCATTGAATTTCCTACATCGAGAGCCCGCCCTTTGAAGATTTTATATCATTATCCGTACTGGAGCCTGTTGATCAATCCATGTCACTGCAAGGTCAACATTCATCATATCCTCCAGTTCATAATAATTCTCTCCTGAACTTAGGTAATAGTCTTCAAGGTGAATCTATTGGTTTTGTCATGCCTAATTCCTTATCACAACAGATTGACACTACAAGTAATATTATTGACTTTAACCTCTCTAAGTCTCCTGATCTAGTTAACATTTTGGAGTTTTTGAGCAAGGAACAGGCTGAGAGTAATGTATCCTTTCAATTGGATTCTGACACAGCAGGTTGTGATCTTGGTGAAACGCTGATGATTGTGAAGGCTTTATTTTTGCTCTCTGAGTATATCTAAGTAGCAGACTGAGCTCTGCAAAACTGGAGATATTATCTTGGAAAACACAGAACAACTCTCTATGCGATGGCTAGGGGCCTACAGAGGCAGTGGCCTTTGCTTCTAATGACACTCTGCCATCTGATGTAGAACTAAAAATTGACTTGTGAATAATGCAGTTCCCTTATCACCTTTGATGATTGATCCAGCGACCACTACTGATAATATCTCAAGGGAACTCCGGTCCAGTGAAAAGAAGAGTCAGTTGGAAAAACAAGCATAATGATAAAATAAATATATCTAAACATTTGCAAGTGACTAGTACATCTTGTCCAGCTAAGTCTACAATGTTAAATGCCTCAGCATTAGCTAATATTGCATCTGATAACATTGGTTGTATTTCGGCTTCCAACAGTTTTGATCTATTGATGCTGTCTAATGTCACTAGAAAAAGCAAGAATATAAATGGCCCATCCATTTTTGGCCCTATGGACAAGTGGCTCCAGGAACACATCTAATAGTCCAGGGATTATGAATACAAGCTCATCTTATGAATCTTCTACCACTGATGATAGATAAGTTTTTTGTGAAGAGTACTCTGACCTCCTTATTAAAGTAGATAATCGAGTGACATTATCTGTACATGATTCAGAGCAGACTCGTGAAGTCAATCACTCGATAGGAAAGACCTAGGGCAGTGGCTGCAGCACTGAAGTGTAGGATAATATTGTGTCATGTTTACCTAGCAGAAAGAAGAGTGTTCCCCTAACTGCCAAAATTAATCCTGATTCTAATAAGTAGAGTGGTAGTAAAGTAGTAATTACTGAACTATTTGCCACAAGCAGGCTAAGTGGTTGCTGGTTCGCTTCATTTCACCTGTTATTGCAGAATTTGTTCTAATGTATGCTAAGGATTTTCTAAGAATGCAATATGAATGTGAACTATATCAGGAATGTGTTATTGTTGAAACCATTGATATGGAAGGTTGTAAATCCTTTGATATGAGTACTCATAAGGGTATATGGGATTGATCGGTACACTTAATTAAGTCACTTATTGAGCAAGTAACATCTCTGCCTACTGTGAATTGAATAGTGGCCCCTATTGACCCTCCCCAAGGTTCTGAGTTTTCAACTTTAGTTGTCTCCTCTTGGAATACAAAGGGTGTTCAATCCTTTGTTTGTAATTAGAATGGGTTTAAAGTAATAAAGGAGTCTGACATATTTGTATTCCAAGAGACTTGGTTACTTGACTCAGTTATTATTAATGGCTACTCTGCCTTGCAAAGAAATTATATAAAACAATCACTTTGTAGAGCAGTGGGTGGCCTTATGACAGGAATAAAGTCTATGTTCACTATATAAGTGTACTCATCTTGTTATCATTCTTCTGTTCTTACTGCTGTTATCAAGATTAATCAGAAATCTTGGATATCAACATTTATGTTCTTCCTCATGGGATTCAAATGTCAAGCATTATGAATTACGCGGATGCCATATTTGTAGATAGAACTTTTCATTTCCCAGGCAGCAGTATCTTGTTTGAGGGGACTTTAATGCCATTTGTGCCCATGATTACAAAATAAAAATGTCATGTACTCACCATAGAGTAGCCCTTGAATCCTGGTGGAATACTCTATTGGAGAGTTATGGCATGACATATTTGAATCCCACTGAAGATGTTAGAAATGGAAATTGTGATACCTGGTCAAATGGCTCTGCAGAATCCAGGATGTATTATATGTATGCGTGCATGCAGATTGTATAAGTGATCAATACATTCCTATTGATACGCAATGGACTTAGTGACCATGCAGTTCTTCGGTGTGAATGAAATATTGATACTAATATTTATAGAGAATCTTTAAATAATACTATAGTTTGTAATTCCCAGGGCAACAGGTTACTTTGGAATTCGGCTAAATTTGGTAAATTCAATTATAACCTGGCTGATAAGTTATTATTTATATTTGAGGAGGATAAATTGTATCATCCTACATTCAGGAGACTAGCAAGGTGACCTACTGTGAACTGTGTGCGGTTAATAAATGTCCTGTTTCGTATCATAAGAAATGTTTCAATACATATGATGCTTTTAAAGCTACAAAGAACACAATATTACGCCAAGAGATTAGGAAGGCGTGTAAATTCAATCTCAATCAAGCTGGAAAAAAGGTTTTGATTTTTAAGCAAACAACCATATATAAAAATTGGTTGAGAATGCACATAATATCTATGCGTACTTGGGATGATAAAGAAATAAAAGATATTGCTGAAGAGACTTGGATAAATTATGTCACTACAACGCTTTATAAAAAAGATACTTTAGCACCTCTAACATCATACTTTGAATGTTCTAATTCTCCGATTGCTAAGCTGGATATTTAATGGTTTACCTTCACTGTTTCTAATCTTGAAGATATTATCAATTAGTTACAATCTTCTAGGGCCTCGGGCCCAGATGGACTGGTTTATGTGGTTACGAAAGATAGCCCTCTTCTGTGGACTAGATTACTTTATATTATATCCTTGAATATTATCAGATCAGGGTTTATTCCACCTAGTTGGAGGAAAGCCATACTTATCTGTGTTTTCAAAAAGGGTTCTAGATTTTCACCAGAGATTTATCATCTTCTGACTTTGTCTGACTTCATAGCTAAGATCTTTGCAACATGTCTATTTTGTAAATAGCCATATTGGGCCCAAGAAATAAATATTTTGACACTCCAGCAGACCGGGTTTCAGAAGGTTCATAGCACACTGCATAATATCTGGACATTGATACATCTGATCCGGTCTACTTTAATGACTAAAGAACAGAGACTTTATATCTGCTTTGTGGACTACTCTGGAGCATTTGACTCAGTGTCTTGACAAGGCCTCTGGAATAAGTTGACTAAATGGGGCATCATCCAGGGATTATTGCATTTAATAGTACAACTTTACATGAACACCTCTGTAACTGTTAGACTTAATAATGTTGGTCTACTTTCAGCTCAGATTCCTACTAATTATGGAGTTAAGCAGGGGAGTGTTCTCGCCCCCTTCTATTCAATTTATATGTTTCTGACATGTGTCATGCCCTGGATATAGTAAAACATTTTCCTTGTTGTG
This sequence comes from Ambystoma mexicanum, assembly GCF_040938575.1. Lineage (NCBI taxonomy): Eukaryota > Metazoa > Chordata > Amphibia > Caudata > Ambystomatidae > Ambystoma > Ambystoma mexicanum. Next base: position 434,851,483 of record NC_090941.1, read on the forward strand.
TTGGGTCCACAGATTTGTCTGTGTTGTCCTATGAGGATGACACTATTATACTAGATAGGACTGCTGTGGGACTTCACATAGTCTATTATCTTTAGGCAATTATTCAGAGGAGAATTATTTAGTACTAAATATTAATACAAACCAAAATCATGATTATTAATGGAAACAGGAAAGGCAGAATATGTGTATTTGGTAGTTGTATGATACATCTGTTGCAGTAGTTCAATACTATAGATATCTAGGAGTAATGGTGGGTAATTACTTAGTTGATTAAAGTGTTTATCTCAACCATGGCAGTTGATCACTCACTGGCCTACTGAAACTGTACAATTCGAGTATTTTACTGTGTAGTCTTTATGGGATTGAGGTGTTTTTTTTTTTAAACAATCGCTGCAAGCAAATCTCTGGTGCATTACCTTGGGACTTCCCAGCTCGACCCCTGTCGAAGTGGTGTACTGTGAACTGGGCATTGCATCTGTTATTACTTTGTGGAAAATTGCTCAAAACCCTTTCTATTTTAAAATGTTAGCAGTAAAGAATAATAACTCCACCTTATTACTTTTATTTGTTAGACCTCTTAGTAATACTTCTAAAGCCTATAATGAATTTGTTAAGGAAGTTGCTGGCTTTCATTCCACTATATAGTTGGAAATTGAAATGCCAATAAATCTTGGTTTATTGCTTAAGCAATTAAAATTTAAATATATGGCATAGGATAGAAGGAAATGATAAGGCACGTATCTGGGAAGAGATAATAATAGCAATATGTGTGACAGGCATTTTATTTTCCCAAACCTTTTAGTTATCTAGTTAGTATTAATTGTCAACAGTTTTATCCTTATATTGTGAGACTTTGATTCACCATTTTACACACAATTGACGATGTTGGTGTATGGATTAATATACCAAATAACCAGATATATTGTCGACTTTGTCTTAATGAGATTGAAACTGTGAGACATGTTTTAATCTTGTGTGTGATATTAATACAGGGATATAATATCAAGGCTTATAGTAGGTGTGTGCACAAGTTGAAGAACCAAACAGTGATCAGTTTTGGGCAAACATTTATTCTGGTTCACCCCTTTTAGTTGTTTTTGCTGCATTTTACATATGGAAGGAATTTGAAAACATGTTTGCCTGATGCTATATTATTCTTACATTTGTATGTGTTATAATGTGATGGTTGTAATGTTTAATATGAAGTTGATTATAATGTATTGATTAATGATGTCCTTTTCTTGATGTTACATGGCTTATATGTTTTCTTTTCTGATATTATTGTGATTTGTTGCATATTCATTTGTGTGAAGGTGTCATTAAAAAATAAGCAAAGTCTTGACTATTGTTACTGAAATTCAGGTAAAATATCCCATCTCCGATGTAGATTGAACATGTGCTGGAGCTCAAAGTCTGTTTACATACTCCTTTAAAGGAAAAATAAAAATAGATTCTACAGTTGCTATAGGGATAAGTGTCTTACCGAATGAATACATTTTACGGGTCCAGCAGTATCTGACACAGTTGGGACCATCACAAATCCTTTATTTATATATCTGGACCCTTTATCAATGCTTTTAAATATGCCTCATTCCTACCCACTATATCGAGTGATTTTTAATTGGTCATCTGACATATCTCTCTCTTGTTTGGGAAATTATTTGTTTTTGCAGTTGGACACACTTGGACAATTGCTTCAATTTCAAGACAGATTTTTGACAGATGTTTGTTTTTCTAAATAGTGAGTGCTTAACTGAAGAAGCACTCTGTGAATTCCATCAAGGGACCACGGCTGCCTTTGTATTATATCATTAATTTCAAGCAGTTATTGGTGGAACCAAAGTGCTTAGAGAGGACACATTTTAATAGGGCTTTTAAGGATGATGTCAAGGATGTATTGTTCATGACAGACAGCCAGGATTTGTTTGAGGGGTTGATCAATTCCATGGTGCAAAGGGAGAAAGGGTGATATCATGGTTCCATGTCATTTCATCGTGGGATGTTTTTTCGTGGGGTTTTTTACCACAGATTTTTTTCTTGGTTTACCCCCCAAACTCCCATCGCTTTAATTTTGTTTTATATCCACGTACACCCACACCCAATTTATATAATTTTTTTAACCCCCCCAAAAAATTCGATGATTTTTTTATGAAAAAAAATCTGCAGTAAAAAACCCTGCAAAAAAACATCCAGTGATGAAATGACGTTGTACCGATATCATGGAGCTCTGTTAGCCTGAATCTAAGCAACAATGCAGGAAGGGTGACTTCAAGTTTAGTGAAAAGCCAACAAGTGATCATGAATTTCAAGTGTTCCTCTATATTTGATTAGTTTACTGTTCACGGATTCTCGGATAGCTAATTGGCATTTGTCTTTAATGTGAAGAAAAAGAACACTTAGTGCGGGATTGTGTTGGGAAATAAGATGACCCACGTTTGAGCAAGAAGAGAATAGGTGAGACAAATTCAATTCCTTGGGTTTCTATCTTTTCAAAATGCAGGAAATCAATTGACTTTTGTTTTATACATAATCAGCAGAAGAATAGAAGCTTGATTGTGTGAGTGAAGTTTCCCAGAAGGGATACAGTGGAGGAATGTGAGAATAATAAAGAGAGTTACACATTTCTCGAAAACCCCTTAAAAAACGACATATTACCCATTGCCCCTTTATATTCTGTTTTTAATTCTTCAGTTCATTTTCTTTTTCAACTACCTTTTTGTTCCTCTTTACTCCTTCTCTTCATGCTGCTTCTCTGCTCTCTTTTGATCTCCATCTTACTTTTCAATTTCTGTGTTTTGTCTACAAGGCTCTTCACGGTCTAGCTCCCTGTTACCTTTGTTCTCATTTTTCTTTGTATTATCTCTCTCGTTCCCTTCATTCTCAATCTCTTTTCATTGTATCTGTTCCTAAACCATATTTTGCCTCTTCTAAATCTTGCTCTTTTCCCTTAATATACTTGAGCATTGGAATGCTCTTTCTGCTATCTACTCAGGCTTCTTCGACTTATCATATATTTTTTTTCAGTTAAAAGCTCACCTTCTTCTTTCATTTCCTCCACTTAGTCTTGTTTGCAAATCTTTGTCATCATTATCATTTTTATTGAAATGCTGTAATTGACTCTGTACAGCGCTTTAACGAAAGTGCATAATCTAAATAAATAAAAATATAAATGTTTGTTTGTTCAAAGTCTTAAATCTCTGAAAATTCTTCGCCGATTGCTTTGAAATTTTGACACAACGTTGCATTCAAATATGCATGTTTTTTTATATACCTATTATATATAGATGTCACACCTGTGACAGGTAAAAACATGTTTTTGGGGAAAAACAGTGCCATCTGTTGGACGTAAAAGCAACACACGCTATACCAGATATTTTAAATTTTTTGGGAAAAACTGCGCCATATGTTGGACATAAAAGCAACACACGTTATACTAAATATTTTTCGATTCCATTTAAATGTTTCTGATTTAGAATGGCTCAAATATATACAGAGGAAGCTGCAGAGCAACATGCAGCCAGACTTGAGGATGCACAGATGCGAGCACAGCGATTGGGTTCTGCAGCTTAAGATCTGCTTCGTTCGCAACAGAATGAACGCCACAGGCTGCGAGTGGCTGAAAGACATCAACGAGAAACAGCAGATCAGCGTCAAACACGACTCCGTGCTCAGCAATCACGCGATTACAATCACCTTGCATTCCGGTACAACCAAGTTGCTGATCATAGTTTGAGTCGGCATGTTCTCATCGGCACTATGATTGAAGTGTGTCCTTATTGCAAGGCTCTGAAATTTAATGCAGAAACTAAAGGAATTTGTTGCGCAGCCGGGAAAATTAAACTGCCTCAACTTGGAGAACCGCCAGAGCCATTAAAACCTTTGCTCCCAAGAGGACTATGAGCCATGAAGAGGGATAAGCGGGGGCACACAACCCAGACTACAAGCAAGGAGGGAATGGAACTGCACTCTCTGCCTCTGCCACTGGCACCACTGAGAGGGGGAAAGACTATATACTTGACTCCTAGATTATGGGAAGGAGAGAGGGGGGTTGTTTTGCACTTTCTCTTATCTTTCTTTTCCATTTAACCAGAATGAGCCACAGCAACGCGTGGCCGGGTACAGCTAGTAAATGAAATTAAAAAAAAATACAACACATATGATTTAGTGCTAAATGTTTTAAATATATTTTATTGGTTTTTACATGTTTTAATATCAACAACAACAACACCCCCCTCAACTCCCTCTTCCCCTCCCCCCTCGGTGGTGGTCTTCGGTTCTTGATGTTACGGTCAGTGCTGGTTCATAGAATGTCTATTATCCTGATTTTGTGTGTGCACCATTGAAGCATATAGTCACTTTGTACGTAGGATATGATATAACCCCAGTCTGAGCAGAAGATTTCCGGGGTTGCCTGTATTCTGTATGTCATCCATTCCATGGAAACGAATTTCCAGACTTTTTGGAGCCAGTCAAATGTCATAAGTGTATTCTTTTGTTTCCAATGATGAGCATCATAACTCCGCTCTGCTGGCTTTTTGTATATGTCTTCTGATTTGGGTTCAATATAACCGCTAAACAGATCTTGTCTTCCAGTTTATCTGCTCCTTGGACCATTAATCCTTACTTGTCTTTTTATCTCTTCCCAAAATTGTGTTATAGCTGGACAGCTCCACCATATGTACTTCAGGTCTCCTACTGTAGCACACCCTCTCCAGCATCTGTCGCTTGTAGCAGGGAACTTTGCATGTAGTCTGTCCGGGGTGTAGTGCCATTGGAGAACAACTTTCTGCCACATCTCTCTCAGTTGTATGGAGCGTGTCAGCTTGGGAATTTTATTCCATAAATCTTGCCACAGATTCCGTGTTATGGGCTCCCCTAGTGTCCTCTGCCATCTCTTCATGTATGTCCGTTGGATTTCCTCTCCTTTCTCGTTTAAACGTTTGTATAGATTTGAGATGAGCTTGTGGGAGCCTGTGTCCATTGTCATATAGATTCTGAACAGGGTTAGTTGTCTAGTAGTGGTTTCTTTATTAGGGGAGTGGTCAATAGCCAGTGTCTTAGCTGTGTATATTGGTATTCATCTGTAGGTTGTATCCCCACTTCCTGTGTACACTCTTGAAGTGTCATAATGTCCTGGCCTTTTTACATATCGCAGATTTTGGTGCACCCTGCTTGTATCCAGTTATGGTATGTTATCTTCTCCATTGCTGGTTGGAAGTCTGGGTGCCCAAACATTGGGGTGAAGGGTGATGGATGTGTCATTAGGGCCTCTCTTTTGATTGCTGTATCCCATGCTTTGATTCCCGCTCCCATCACTTCGCTCACTTTCATGTTTGGATGTCTGTAGCTTTTAGACAGCCATAGTGGATTTGAGAGTGGTGTGCCTGCAACTGTCCTGTCCTGTTGTGCCCAGATCTGTTGTGTAGGTTGCTCCACCCATTATTTTATAACTCACAGTTGCGCTGCTTTATAATATCATCTGAAATGGGGGAGTGTGAGTCCTCCTTCGCTCTTTCGCACTGTTAGGGTCGTCATCGCTATTCTTGGTGTTTTATGTTGCCATATGAAGTTGGACACCATTTTGTTGAGTGCTCTAAAGAATGATCTTGGGTTTTTTATTGGGAACATCTGGAAGTACCAGAGCATGAGATGTTAAGGAGGTTCCACTTCACTAGGTCTGCCTTTAGTTTCACTGGGAGCTGTGGGTATTTGGTGGAGTATAGCTGCCCTATTAAGGGTGATAGCCTTATCCCTAAGTATGTGATGCTGTCCATGGCTTTATTCAATTGAGTTGTTCGGCAAGATTGTCCACCTTTACTGTGTCTGCCGTCAGATTCAGGATTTCTGCCTGTTTATCTTGAGGCCGGAGACAGACACAAAGTGGTCTAGTTCCCTTAGAAGTGCTGGGAGGGATTGTTCCAGGCTCGAAAGGGCTAAGAGTATGTTGTCCGCAAAGGCCATCATTTTGTGCCCTTCCCTTGCCATTTTTATGCCATCTATTTGGTGCGTCTCTTGTAACCTGATCATCAACGGTTCAGGAATATTGCGTATAGTAGAGGTGAGAGTGGGCAACCCTGTGTCGTGCCTCTAGTCAGAGGTGCCTGATTTGATAATGTGCCATTCAATGAAATCCACATTGATGGTGTATTATAGTTGGCCTTGATCATCTGCATATAGGTCTGCCCAAAGCCCATGTGTTCCATTGTTTGGAATAGCTGCGTCCATTCTACTCTATTGAATGCTTTCCCAGCGTCTAATGATTCAAAAATCGCTGGGGTATGGGTGTGTTCAACTTTTTCTATCAGGTGACTCACTCTGCATGTGTAATCTGCTGTTTGTCTCCTGGGAATGAATCCAGATTGGTCTGGGCCCACGATTGTTGGTAGGAGCCAGGTGAGTCTTTCTGCCAGAATCTTCGTGTAAAGCTTAGTGCCCAAATTAATCAGGGCTATTGGGCGGTTCGAGCCTGGCAAGTTTGGGTCCTTTCCTGGTTTGAGGAATACAACCAATTTCACTTGATTCATCAAATTTGTTATGTTTCCTTGTGTTTTGAAGCTATTAAATAGGTTGGTCAATCTTGGGGCCAGTATCTCTTGATATTTTTTGTTGTAGAAAGGTTCTGTGTAACAATTTGGGCCCTGTGCCTTATTTTGTGGGAGTTCCTTAATTGCCTGCTTGACCTCCTCTTCTTGTATATCCCTATCCAGTATTTCTCTGTCTGCTTCTGGTATCTGGGCTAGGGAGATTTTGCTTAGGTAGGCCTCCTCTTTATCTGTCTCGGATGCTCTGAACCATAGAGGGTCTGATAGTATGTTCTCAGTATTTCCCCCATTTCTCATTGGTAGTTTTCATGTGACCTTTTGTATCCCTCAATTTCAGAATGGCTGTTTTGCACTTCTTGTCTCGAAGCTGTCTCGCCAGGAGTTTGTCCGTTGGTGCTGATATAGTACCTCTGTTTCATTCTTAAGAGTGCTAGCTCTGCTTTTTTGTTCTTCAACATCCCTAATTTGCATTGTATGTGCTTCAGGGCTAGTTTTGTATCCTGCTGGGGTTATTCACTATTTCTTATTGTCTTCTTGACAGCTTCTCCTCTAGTTCTTCTTCGCATCTCATACTTTGTGTATCTCTTTGTGCCTTTATGGCAATCAGTTCTCCCCTCAGTACTGCCTTGAAAGCGTCCCAAACCACACCCTGTGGGGTTGTGCTTGTATCGTTATCTGCAAAGTATAATTCAATCTTTATCTTTATTGACTCCACCAGCAGGCCGTCTTGAAGAATATCTGGTGTTGATGTTGAAGGTTGCCGTTATGGGAGCATGATCCGAGAGGGGCGATCGGACCAATTTCTATATCCACGCTTTTCACACTAAGCCCGTGGACGCCCAGGTGTAACCTATTCTAGATTGGGAACTGGGAATATGAGAGAAGTGGGTAAATCCTTGTGTGTCCCCTTTCCTGGCTCGCAAAATATCATGGAGCCCTAGAGTATCGAATGATTTCTTAAGTGCCTTGGAGGGCACGCTTGTCCCTATCTGGGTCTTCAAACTTCTGTCTAATCCTGGGTCCCATGCTATATTCAGATCGCCCCCTCCATGATTATCTCCCCTGTGGGAAATTCTTCTAATGCCATGATGGTTCCTCTCAGGAATCCATCTTGCCCTATGTTGGGTGCGTATATTGATGCTAGAGTAAGGTATCTGCCTTCTATTATTATGTTTAGAAAGAGGAAGAGCCCTTCCTTGTCCGCCAGTGAGTTCTGAACTTGTGCGTTGAGCCTATTTTGTATAGCTATGAGCACTCCTGCTCTTTTGTCTTCTGCATTGGCCTGATAGGTTTGTGCGGCCCCCCTTATCTTGACTTGTGTATTGTCCCCCTTCTTTATGTGGGTTTTGTGATACATTATAATATCTGCCTTTATTCTCCAGCCCTGTCGCTCTAGCATTTTTCTTTTGATCAGGGTGTTCATCCACCTGATATTATGTGTCAGGATTTTTATCTGTTTCGTGGTCCCACTATCCATGATCCTTTATTTAATTTCCATTGCCCCTCTGGTGCTGCCCCTTACTATTGTGATTTTTTGCTTCATGCCATCCCCACCATCCTTGCCTCCCTTGTTCGCTTCCCCACTCCCTTCGGCGTGTCCTCACCCTCTCAATTCCCCAACATGCCTTACCCCCTGAGGCGGGGCTTGGTTCCTATGAGCGTCCAGATGACATGTCCCATGCGCCTGGTCCACTAACCATCTCAGGTCCAAGTTGTGGGGGATCCCAAACCCCACTGTGGATTCCATCATGCCCTTTCTCCTTCACCCTTGGGCCTGTGATATGAATTTCTCGGTGTGTCATCACCCCTTGCCTAAACTGTTGCTCTATTTGCTTTGAATTTTCCCCTTTTCTGTTTCGGGAATTTGGTGGGCCTCATCTTTTCCTCATCACGGTTTTCCATCCTTCCAGCTTGTTGGTGCCTTTTATTCTCCCCGGTGGGCGGTCCTGGCTGTCCCCGTCATCCTGTTGTAGTCTTAAGACCTGTTCTCCTTCTTCGCACTTTGTTATCCTGTACTGGTTCCCTTCCCAGGTGAAGAAACGCCCAAACGGGGAGGTCCATTTGTATTTCACCTGATTGGCCATTAGGTGTTGGACCACAGGTCCTATTTTTCTTCTCTTCAGCAATGTAGAATGTGCTACGTCTTGGTATAGCTGTACTTCTTGACCATTTATCCGCGTCGGGCCTGCATACTTTGCCTTTCATAGTGTTTGTTCTTTTTGAGGTGAGTCTAAGAGGTTTCTGCTGCCAGCACATCCCTCAGTCTTGCCCCTGCCTCAGTTGTTCTCTTTGGCCCTACTCAATGCAGACTATCTATTTGGATCTGCGGTTCTGTGTCTTCCGCCAGCACTTCTGTAAATAGCTGGGTGACTGTTCCTTTTCAGTTTCTGTCCTCCATTAATTCCGGTAAGTTTTTAATTCTTATATTCAGTCTTCTCAATCTATTTTCGAAGTCCTTGCATTGGATTTCGAGGTTATTCGTGACGCGAGCCAGTTGTTAGAGCACCTCATCTGATTTCTGTTTGTCCTCCTCCACTTGTTGGACTGCTTTTTCGAGTGTGTTCGTCCTCCCTTCCAATTTTGCAGTGTCATTTTTCACTTCCTGTAGGGACTGCTTCATGTCTTCTTTTAATGTCTGGAAGTGTTCCTGAATGGAGAGTAAAAAACGGATTCTGTAGTTCTTTGAAGCAGTTTTCCATGTCTGCTTTGGTCATTGTATTGTCCCCCATGTCTTGACATTCTGTATTGTGTGTGTCTCGTGTAGGGTCTCCCTTTCTAATCATGGTCATGTCTTCCGCACTCCAGAGTTGTTTTAGGCTCCTATTCTGCTTTCTTTGGGGGGGGGACTGAGCTATGGTCCTGGTTTTGGCTCTAAATTTTGACATCAATGTTTGAGTGGTGGTTCTATCACTGTTCCCCTTCTTTTGCATTTGGGCCTCTGTTACTTTACTTATTCGCATAACTTGTGCGTCAGCTGGGTCTCCCTTTTTTGTTTCTCCTGTGCGTGATGACACCACTCTGGGGTGGTGTCTTTTCCTCTTGCTATCGTGCTAGCTATTTGTGTTCCTTGAGGTTGGAGGAGAATTAGGTTCTTTCTTGTTTGGGGAGGTGGTTTCCATTCTGGTTTATATTCCATCTTGTCCTGACGATCGTGTTGTGTGTTCCGCTGGTTGTTCCTCGGCAGAATTGGGCCTTTCTGCTTCCGGGATCTCCTAGTGGTCAATTTACCCTGGTGTGAACTTCTGAATTTCTATCCTTTGTCACTTGTAGGATATAGTAGTGTCTCTTGGCCTCAGAGACCCAGTTCCTGGTTTACTGGTCATAGTTTATGGTCTACTGCCTGCGTCTCCAGATTTACTGGTCGTAATTCACGGCCCACTGCCTGTGTCTCCTCTTTCGCTGCTCTCCTCTGCCCCCCGGTTTTGTATGCTATTGGGCTACTATTGTTCGGGTCGAGGCTGCTTACACTGCCTATGTCTACACTATATTTTCTTGTTGGTTCCCTTTGTCTCTTTTGTGTCTTTACTCTCTTTTGGTTGGGCAGCCTGTGGCTGGTGGTGGTACCTGGAGAGCTGTGGATGGACCTTTGCTGTGCCACCTTGTATTCTCCTTCAGTGCACAGCTCCACTCTGACTTTTATTGCCTCTGTGTTAGTGTGGGTGGCCTCAGTAGACTGAGCTGTTCCGGTTTCCTGCAGTTATATTTTCTAATGAAGCATGCTGCTCACTGGTGCTGGGATGTGCTTCTGGGGTAGAGGGGTGGGATGCCACCGGAGAGCGGGGTACTCACTGTGTGTTTGTGGTATGTTGTGGTCATTGCTGCAGGCTCTGTGTTGTATTTTCCCCCATGTTGCTTCACTTTCATTGCTTTGACCTCAGCGCTGCGGCCTGATTATGATGGCTGTGAGGTCCTGTGACAAGTCGTGCCTGCCTGAGGCAGTTCTCTTCTCCTCACTGTGGCTGGGCCCAGCGTGATGCTTCCTGTTATCCCCCGCCGGGTTGCGTTGGGGATTTTCCATCTCTGCTGTTGCTGCGTTCGGTGGTGGGGGAGCCGCCTCCGGCTGGTCCTCTTATTGCCCCTGTCTTGGGGAGGGAGGGTTAGCACTCCGGCACATACACTACATGCGCTTTGCTTGTGGTGGTGGTGGGGAGTCTCAGTCCCAGACTCTGCCACCTCTCCTCCCCTGCTGCTGCGTTCGTATCGGGCTGCTCCCCCCTTTCCCGCCCTGGTCGATGTTGCAGCACACAGAGAATTGACTGCTCCGGCTGCTCTCCGCTTTTGTTCCTTCACTCGTCCCGACTCTTGACGCCTCAGAGAGGGACCCTGGGGTGCCTACCCTCACTGTGGTAAATCCGGCCTGCCTCTGCTGCCTGTTGGTGACTCGGCCTGCTGGTGTGCCGTAGGGTCCGCCTTTCCTCCGGCAGTGTTACTGCAGCCGCTGGTATGTTCCCTTTTCCTAGTGGGATTCTTGCCAGTCACTTGCTTTTACTTCCGTACCTGTAGAGCACTGTGTTGTTTGTTGTTGTAGGGGCGCTGAAAGACCCAGCAATGCTCTGTTAATGTGCTTATGATTGCAGCCCGGCAGGGAGAGACTCCTAGCTACTTCCTCCTCTGCCGGCCTTCATTTTGGAATCCTCTGTGCTAAATTATTTTAAAACTAGAAGTCAGTTAAAGGTATTCAGCAGCTGCCCCAAGTGTGTATGCCACATAGAGAAAGCAGCTAGTCTATCTGACCCATTTTGGAATATCTGCAATTGGCAGATCAAATAATTGGCCCAAGACAGGTAGCAGAGCAAAGGCTGCATTGTATCAGAGACCCATGGCCAGGTTAGGGAGACGTTTCTTTAAGATTTTAAGTACCATTAAACAATTGCTGGATATGGCTCATTTGTTGGGAACCGTGAGAGACCCTAATGAATTCTAAATGTGAGATTATGCAATTTGGACACAAATATTTTCTCCTGTGACCAACACCTATGTATTATCCATGTTCAGCTTCAGCAAATGAGCATCATCCTCTCATCTATTGCCGGGGGACCGTTTGAAAAATGTGTTTGGCTGCCTCGCAGATCCCAATTGAGTCAAACCATAATCTGGGTGTCAAACCCGAACAAATAATATTGTAAGCATTGGCTGTGGATGATCTGAGCAAGAGCATGAGTATACAAATTAAAAAGTAGTGGTATCAAGGCAGAGCTGAGTGGGAGTGATGATGAATGACAGTGATGCTGATTTGGTTTGACTCTACAGAAAGGAGCAGAACATGGCCAGGACAATAACCCAAAGCCTATATCAGCCAATCATTAAAGAAAAGTAGAATTGTCTACAACATCATATTTTTCAGGATAATCTAATAATACAAGAGCATAGACATTGTTGACATTGGATCCAAGGTGAAGGACAAAGGGGCAAAGACCAGTACTGTTGATGTGCCCCGGGAGGAGAAGAAACATGTCTCGAAGTGTTCCAGCACATCAGTGAATTCGAGAAAACCCTAACAAAAGAGAGTAAACACAAATTCCATCAACTTGGGTGAGTGGAACAATAGATGTTGTATTTGATGGTGATAAAAGGATGGCCTGCTTCCAAGGGACAAGTATCACCCAAGAGAAAGGCTGACGTCAGGAGATGAGTTAGGGGATTGGCAAGAATCACTGGAAGAATTGTGAGCTGCAAGGTTAGGATATAATCCTCAGGAGAGTCAGATTTAAGGCATTATAAAAGATGCAAAATATGTTCCATAGAGAAAACTGGAAATAAAGACCAGGTAGGATTGGCCATTCTGTTGATGATGAAGAGGATGAGAAGTAAAAGGCAATATATCCCTTTTTTTTTACATAGAACAGTGACAATTTACCAATGATTGTGTAGATATCAACAGTAATAAAGTAGATGAAGCAGAGAAGAGGATTTTTACTGTTTTGAATAGTTCCTTGTGTGTATCCACAGCCAATGATATCCTATTTCTATTAAAGTTGCTTTTTACTTAAAAAAAAAAACTGCATGGTACGCATGTAGTGCTTTTCACTATGCTTGCTTTTACGATGACTATATTCCCGTTGATATTGACATTCAAGATTTCATGCAACATTATGAAAGATTTTTAGAGGTTTGCATGCCATGGGAGCAGAACAGTGATAAGAAGAAGCCTTGATCTTCTTTTATTTTTTATTTTTATTTTTTTATTGATGTGGTTGAATTGTATCAACCTTTCGAATTTCAACCATCTTTAAAAAAGAGAAACAACACAAAACAGAATAAAAAAGGATAAAGCAAGTTAGAATGTTCACAAAATAAGACCCCACATAGTAGCACAAGAGGGCAAAAGTAAAAATACAACAATCCCAGTGTAACACTTTCAGGTTTGGATGTCAGTGATCACAATGATAAAGACTAGTCATAGTTAATGCAGAGACATCGTTCTCAATTTCTAAATGCAAACTTTCCAAAAAATATACTGCTGCTATTTGAATCGGAAGATAAGAACTATTCAATATCACTGACCAACACTGGACCGTTTCTAGACTGCCTAGATGTTTACAATGTCTTGTCAAGTATGTACTTCTGGCATCCTCCAGATCCGGATATTGAGTAATCAAATGTTCCAGAGTTTCTTGCATTTCTGAATTTTGACAAAAACGGCAAATATTATATTGCGCTGCCAGTACCTTGGTTTCGTTAGAAGGGCCCTGGTTGACCAAATATTGAAGCATAGACAAAGAATTGCAGATCAATATTTTACTGATGGAGCTCTAGTAAGGTAAACTGGTAGATAACACATCTTTTTTGGTGGAAAACGCTGTAAATTTCACATCGACTTACAGCAAACACAATTCACACGTCTTAATCCAATCCGTATTGCAAATTTGGACTTTTGCCTTGTTTGGATTATTAATCAACATGTGAACCGTAATGTCCGCATTGGTCAGAATAGTATACACTGATGTAGTCCATAACAAGATAAACTTGCGGCTAGTTGTAAATATATACGCAGATAATTCTTTCAGGATCACCTTTTTTTCAGTTGATATTAAACATTTCCTAAACAAGGAGCACAATCGCCAGTTGCATATAGCTTGGAGAGAAATCAGACCCAGCTCATAACGAAGCCAAGAACATGGGAGGGACAACGGTAGAGATAAAACCTTTTTTCCAAAATTTGGCCTCCCATTTATCAAATGAAAATCTTGAATTTACAGGTAAGGCTTCCAGTCCATACAAAAGGGACAGCACTGCTTTCTGGTTCCAATAAAACCATGTTGGTCTAATCGAAAATGTTCCATACCTATGCATACTTTTCTTCGATTGTGATATTGCTGTGTCTAATTTCTTCTCCACTTGCTCAAGATGTGCTTTAGGTTGACTTGTACCTTCAAAGATCAAGCCCAATTAGATATATTGTGGCACTATATTTAACTGAGTATGACTAATAGACCACAATAATTGACTAAGGCCATTTCTTTTAGGTGAATAAAGGATTATTTGTGTTTTATTTGTATTAACCTTTAATTCATTGCAAACAATATAATCATTAAAGGCCGACAGAATGTTCTGTCGACTCCACTGAGTTTTTGAAATTAGTACCATGTTGTCAGCGTACATCAATGTTTTAATTTGATGATTATTAATTTTTGGAGAGTCAGAGATCACATTCTGAAAAATATATCTAATGTCATGGATAAAGTAATTGAATATGGAGGATGCTAACAAGCACACTTGCTTCAGCCCACGAGCTGTTGGAATCGAAGATAACACCCCCTCCAAAGACAGACGGACACAAATCGAAGTATCTGCTTGAAAGGCAAGAATGATCTCAAACAAAGTCACTGGACAATGATCACGCATCATTTTATCAAAGAGAAGCACCCGTGAGACAGAGTCTAATGCAGAGTGCAAGTCGACAAAAGCTAGATGCAATGCTTGCTTGGTGTCTTGACAGTGTGCTTTAATTGCATTTAAGGTTATTAGGTTAATATGGGTCCCCATCCCCGCAATGAACCCTGTCTGCTGGGGATCACGGAAATCATCTGCCAGTGTCCACTCATTGAAATCATGAAGTACTATTTTTGAAAAGATCTTCCTTGGAGACTTCTATCCCCCTTTTTAAAGATTGGGATTATTACTGATGATTGCCAAGATGAAGGAACAGATCGTGAGACCACCACTGTCTGAAAAATGAAATCTAAAATGCGTGCCCACTCCACTCCAACACTTTTAAGCATAGAGTTTGAGACACCATCTGGGCCGGCCGCCCTAGTTCAACTCGCCTTTTTAATGATCTCTTCAATGCTTGCTGGCGTAAGATTAAGATGCTACCTATCTACTGACCGTTGCAAATATTTAATCTCATCAAATTTGGGGTCATCATATAGATCAGTATAGTATGCGACCCACTGTAGTTCATTGACAGCATTTAACTGCGCCTCTGCCTGTCTGTTGATCTGCTCATTACTAAGTAGATACCACATCTCAGCAGAATTCTTGGCGGCCAGAGCAGTCGCCATTGCTTCACTATCTCTTTGGAACATGATGGATTTTTTGCTCAGCAACCAATTTTTATAAAGGGTTTTAGCCTGTTTTAATTCCTGCCAAAAGCCACTATTGTGCAAGGCTAAAATCGCTCTCTTTGTCTGCCTAAATTCTTTCCGTTTAGCTTGTATTTCATGGTCAATGTGTATCTGTGTTTTATGCGAGATTTAGCCAGTATCGTGATCGTATAAGCAAAAGGCTCTAATAGCTCTGTATATTGAACCCCAACTGCTGCCATGCGTCTCTGTACTAAGCGCTCAAAATCAAGGACTTTGGTATTGGACCATTTCAATCTTGTCCTTGCGGCATTGACCACAAATCCGCTGTTCTCACTTAACTCCCTAGGCTTGGGCATATTCCATGCAATTGAAAGAACGAGCAATTTATGATCACTATGTGATTGAACACTAATGTCCAATTTCTGTACCTGTCGAAAAAAGACTCAGATCAACATAAATGTAGTCAATGGTGCGGACACTATTATTGCGGAACCACATTGTTTGTGCTGGTACATCGCCCACAACTGCCCAATTAACTATTTGAAAGTGCCTTTCTGACATAAAGCTCTTCCAAGTAAGTACTTCTTGAGTTTCACGCTTTGAGCTGCAACCGTCTAAGTTTAGGTCTCCTGTGATGATGGTGTGGGAAATGTTGGCGGCTGTATTAATCAACTCGAATAGTCTGGTTAATCCTGTGTAAAATGCTTCATCTACCCAAGCGATGGGATTTCTATAAAGATTTACCATTGCCAATGTCTGCTCTGCAATCGTGACCTTGACCAGTTGGAGACAAATATTTTCTGTCGGCCAGGTGGAAATAGAAAGCCCTATTTGTAAATTAACTGCCACCAGAAGCCCCAAAGAGGGTCTGCCTCTAGTTAACAGTGCTGGTAATAGAACAATATCATAACCGTCTCATGTTGGAGGAATTGTTAACCATGTTTACTGCAGGGCCATTATGTGAAATAGGACAGGTAGATTCCTAATGGATGTTTTGAGATGTGTATGCCCTCTTGTGTTCCAACTTGCAATATTTAAAACCTGCTGACAATCCGCCGTTAAGGGTTAATTTCTCATAGCAAATTGGGTTCCTGTGCTACCTATGGAACTTAACTGTGCACTGTGATATATATTAGGTTTAAGAATAAGGACCTTGGATTGATTTGGAAAGCATTTTGGATCCTGTGCCAACAGAAAGCCCATCTCAAACAGAGAAATGTTCGCCTGCCAAATGCTGTTCGCAACAACCCTTGACGGGATCCAAAGGCTAACAATTGAACGAGACACATTCGAGATAAACTATATCTCTCAAGGTCATGTCTTGTAGCTCGGTCACATCCCTAAATATGTTTAAAACACTGCTTCTGTTAAGATCATAACCCGGGAAATTCCTTTCTCTACAATTTAGAATGAAAGAGAAGAACGAGGAATTTAACATATGTGTCTGTGTCTGTGTATTGTTGGATGTACGATCACTAGTAAAGCTGTTGACTTGCCTGTATTTGTATGCTGGGTATACTGCACCATCCCTTCATTCGTATGTATATCTTACTTTTTTGTAATTGGGGGAACAGGCCAAATGTAGATTGCATATCATTGACAGCCTGAACATACACTGGTTGTGCCGATGTTATTTTTTGGTCATTCAAACGAGGAATGCGTTCCAACAAGTAGGCGTCTACCACTTGTTTTAATTGTGATATCCCCACTTGACTATGCTCTTTATGTAATGATGATGAAGGTAGTTCAGTAGGCTTGATGGTACCGCCTTTCTCGCAAGTCACATTACTTGGCTGTTCATGGTGAAAAGACTCTGCTTGTTCAATTGTCTCTACAAGAGTATTCCAGTATTTTTTATTGTGGTTCAACTTGTGGTAAAACAGACTCATTTTCAAGATCACTAGCAGGGAGTAACTCCCTCTGTATGGGTTTCGCTACATCTTCCATAATTACCTGGACTGTAGGCTGAGATCTTTGCTTTAAAAAAAGCATTGAGAGTGCTTTTAACGCCTCTTCGGCCAGCAAATTCTTGGATTTTTTCAAAGAAGACAGATGCATTTTTGGCTGTTATTGTAGAGGCCTTGTTCCCCTATGCCCCAAATTGTGCTGCCCTGTAAGAACTTGAGCAGTAACGTCTGACTGTGTAGGAGTCGTCCCATCAGAGATTACGCTTGCTTCCACTGTATGGAGACTATTATAGCCCATTGACAAACAGTGGTAGTTGCATAATTATTTCAGGTATTACAATGCTAGGAGGGCAGATATTTTTGGGAGGGGACACGTCCCGAGTGGGTACTTGATCACTCTTATTTCCCCAAATGAGAATTAATCCTCCACATCAGTTCGTTGTCTCGGGTGCGGATGATTATCTGCCATAACCAACTGCCCAAGCCTTTGAGTCCAGTGCACAACCTCCTCCAGTTGCATTGTTTACTAAGTTTGTCATTCATAACTTCAAATAATTTATATAGGCTTAAGACAGAAGTGTTAATAGCAGTGAGTGCCAATTCTGCCATGTTAGAGTTCACAGCTGGGTGTGCATACAGAGTTTGCCTCGAAAGCCACAGCGCGGGAAATACAAAGGACGGCATTGAAGAGGACGACTGGGCCGAGAAGGAGTCTTGTGCCTCTTCCTCACTAGGAGATCGTTCCCTTTCACTGCGTATCAAAATAGGATACAGGGATTTGCACTGGCTTGCATATATAGATTGTATATCATTATAACCCACACCAAAAACACCATTGTGTCACAGACAATGGATGTAACCTACTGGATTTGTCAATGATGGTATTCAAAGTGTCATCTCAAACACTAGGCACAGAACAACATGTTCCCTCATTCACTCAAAGGTATTCAACCTACAATGTAGAGGTATGAGCATAAATAAAGGATTTATGTTACAATATTGTGAATTTAGTAGACTGAGGTAAAAATTCAAGCACACCAAGAGTGCTTGGATAAAACGTGGAACTGTGCGTGAATTGCCAGGCCCGCCTACCACCAAGAGCTGCAGCCACTATTTTTCGGACTCCTAAAGGGGTGCAGACACATGACATACAAAATCACAATATTAAGTGTATAAGATCAAATGGTGTCAGTGTACTAAACCAGCCCTGAACCGCGGAGTGGCCGCGGAATGAGTGAGAGTGACAGTCCTGCCCTGCCTGAGAGGACTGCACTCATTTCCCACCTGTTTCCAGAGTCTTTCCTTCATTGTTGTACTGGTGGGTGGACCCACAGTACTAAACCAGCCCTGAAGCGCCGAGCGGCCACGGAGTGACGGAGAGTGAAAGTCATGCCCTCCCTGAGAGGACTGCACTCCTTTCCCACCTGTTTCCAGAGTCTTTCCTTCATTATTGTACTGGTGGGTGGACCCACAGTACTAAACCAGCCCTGAACCGCGGAGGGGCCGCAGAGTGATGGAGAGTGACAGTCCTGCCCTGCCTGAGAGGACTGCACTCCTTTCCCACCTGTTTCCTGAGTATTTCCTTCATTGTTGTACTGGTGGGTGGACCCACAGTACTAAAGCAGCCCTGAACCGCGGAGCAGCCGTGGAGTGACGGAGAGTGACAGTCCTGCGGTCCTGGCAGGCTGTGCAGCCAGAGCCAGGGCTGCTATGAACTCTCCTCTCTCCGAAGAGGAAGATGGCCGGTGTCTCTGCAGCTCACGTCCTATAGCTCCTACACCAGCTTCTAGACCAACAAAGAAAACAAGCCTGAAAGATACAACCTTTGCTAAATTGGACCAGACACTTGCACCATCATTGTGTCCAAAATCAAAAGGGAAGCTTAAAGCCATTAAATGATTCAATACACCCCCGACAAATGTCAAGAGACTAACCTGGAGGCTTCGGCATCGAGATGGGGTGTTCCAGTGCTGGGTCTCCGGACGCTGCGACAGCAGAGTTCGTGTCCGGAAGCCGGGCGTCAACAGCCGGTGCGGGTGCACCTGCCCCTGGCTTGCCACCCCCCCGTCCTCCAGCATCGGGGAGTTGGGGCCGGGCGGGGTGCGACTTGCGGACAAATGTGGCCAGGGAGAAGTGGGAGAGGTGCCTGCGGGCTTCGGAGTCATAGACTGTTCTGGCGCTCCTGGCCCTGGCTTGCCACCCTCAGGTCCTCTCATGTCGGCCCCCGTGGGGGAGTCGCCGAGGGACTCGGAGGTGGGGGCCATGCAGGGCCGGGAGGTGCTGGCATTCACAGACCTGGACCGCAAGCTCCGGGAGAGCGGGGGCACTGATGAGCAGCACCACAGGGAATAGGGAGGAGGAGAGACTTCCCCTCCGCTGGTTCCTGTGCTGGCTGGAGCCCAGTGTGTGGAGGCAAATCGGGAGGCGGTCCCGTCTCCTCCCCTGGGTAACACTCGGAATGTCCAGGCTCTGATACATGTGGAGCCGAGTCTAGTAACTCTGCCGCCCCTGTGGTGGCCAGTCAAGAAACAAACGATGCTCTGCCTATAAACGCCAGAAAATGTTCAAGAACTATTCAGCCACAAAGAACTGGGGTTACTTACATAAGAAAAAAACACCAAAAGCTTCATTAAGGGGACCTTGACTAAAGGAAAATGCCTAACCCATAAAATAAACAACAACCCTCACGGCAGTATTGCAAACCTGAGAGATTTTTTCAGTCTTAAGCCTGCCATCAAGAATGCCAGAAGGGGAGAATTAACAGATCTCGAAATCTTAGAGGCTCTTAACGATTGTATGCCAGTCTCTAAACAGAGACGGATTGACTATCCCACACTACAGGGCCACACTACCTACCTAACGAGGGCGTTGATTCAGCTGGGTCTGGCAACGATCAGTTTTCTTCTAACGCTAGTGACCCCAGTCCCCAGGAACTGCCAGTACATCAAACACTGCCATCCACCGGTTCATTTCTGGATTCAGAGTCTGCTGTGTTGACTGGGAGTCTCAATACAGCTCAAACAACTCTGGCCTTAATCCCATCTCTGGAGGAAAAATTCTCATCTACTCCTTTACCGTCTAAGACCAGTGCCCCCGAATTGGCAGAGAATCCAGCAGTACCAAACACCACTACCACACCTTTGGAACTCAAATCTCCCACGCTGACAGCAAGCTCTAACTTAACCACAAAGGCCTCAACTACCAGCATAGCCGTAGACGTCAATTCCGACCCAACGTCCATACCACCTAAGCCTATGAAAAACCCGTACCCTGTACAGGAAAAGCTGTCTGCATCAGTGGCTGGGCAGGAGCTGGTGTCAGCTCAAAGAGACCAAAGTGAAAATTTAGTCCAAAACACCGATAAAGAATCTCTTCAAATTGTATAAAGTGAATTGGACCAAAAAAACAGGCCACAGAAAAACAGTACATCATTATGTACCAAAAACACTTTGCAAAAACCAGACAGCGACCAAGATCTTTGGGACCCCTAAAACGCACGCAGAAACTCACTAGACTTTAATAAATCACGCATCTGATCTCGAGTGAGTTCCATACCTCACTGGCTCGACTCTCCAGTGAAAGGGAGAACATCGTTACCTACAGAGCAGAACTCAGGAACCTCCACATCAAAAAAACCTGACATGCTTTCAATTATGTCGACAGTGACAATCGCTCTTGCTCCTTTTATGAAGTTGTACGAAGGGGTAAGCAACACGTAGAAAGACCATACATCAATACAAGCGTCGCTACTGATCAAACTGACCTTCTTGGAAGCCTACATTATATCACAGGAAAACAACAAAGCAAGCCGAGCCCAAGAGGGGGAGCTTACCCCCTCGGGGACGGGCTTAGACCAGCAGCCAAAAAGAGGACCTAACAAAGAAGCAGGTACCCAAACAGCTCTCACTATTGACCTAACCAGGAGCTCAAGAGAGTCACTTACAGCAGTAAAGGACAAAGAAAACGTTGCGGCAAAGTCTGAGACGAGGAAAACTGCACAAACACTGGAGCCAGTGTTTGTGCTAAACAAGTCCAACAAAGTTATGTCTAAAGAAAAAGTCAAACCGATAAAGAAGACCGGGAGAAAAGTACCTTTAGTGGCACCAACGGAAACCACAACAATAATGGAAGTTTTGGGCACAAATGAATCGCCAAAGACAACAGAGGAATTCCTGGAGTGCAACCACTTGATGAACTTGAGTACTTACTCTAATGAGGAAGTCCCCCCAGAAACAAAGCTTGAGAAATCAAGGAAAGAGCCTATAACTGTGATTCTGCGATGATCAGAAAACTTAGAAAACCACACCAAAGAAGCAAGAAAAAAACACAGAGTGGAGAGTGGAAATGCAAATAGTAGGCCTGAAAAACCAAAATACTCCACCAACATCGCAAAATCAGGAAAATGCGAGGGTTCTTCGCAGAAACACTACAAGGGACACGAAAGATTGTCCTCTCCTCATAGGGTAACCAAAAGACCTCGAAACTCTGACAAAACATCACCGGAGCCCAGTAAAATTCTGCCCGGACCTATAAAACTCCATTACATCTTGAAAACTGAAAAGTATAACAAAGTGCACACAAAAAAAGCCGCCTCAAGATGGAGCATGAAACTAGAACAGATCGAGGGAAATGAAGACGAGATTATGTTAAATCGTGGCTCAGTACTCGCCTTGTTCAGTTATATCCCGTCATTACATCGTATAAGATCTGAAGACTTACTAATCGTTGACCCAAGTCACAAACCGGGGAAGGCTTTGGCTCACCTGTATATCGCTTCCTCGAATGTTAAAAGCCAACTGAAAGAAGACTCCAACAAACTGCTAAAAATTGGTTACGATCTAACAGAGTCCTCGAGAGAGATCACTATAAGACCTGTCGCAGTCTTACTCATGCGAGCATGCCCCGCATCAAAAGCGAGACACAGAGGCCACCAATCACCTCCAAGACAGAAAGTGGAAATCTAAGGAACACTTTAGGGAAACAAAAGACAATAGCAGACTTCAAGCCTCCAAAGCAAGGGTCGGGAGGGCACGACTCCAGGAGAACGCTGGGGGACTACAAAAGCAGAGGAACTGAGAGTATGATCTCAAAAAGACTTCCCTCCTAGTCTCAGCATGAAATGCCCAGGATGAATACTCGAGGACGAGATGAGGAACTAGCCAAGACTGCATCCTTTTCCGGAAAACCCCTGGCAAGGAACTTGTGGGCTTGGCTTCCAAAAGCATTATAAAAGCAACACAAAAGTTAGCAAACCTTGACTCCGGAGCACGGCCATCAACTTCAAATAAATTTAAAGCCACCCACAGGAGAAATAAAGCTTTGCTCCTGGAACACAAGAGGCCACGGTCATCTTACGGCACCTAGCGACATAAAACTGACAGAATTTGACATCCTCTGTTTCCAAGTGACATGGTTAACTGAACTGCCCTCTCTTGATGGCGACAAAGTCTTCTTAGCCCCTGCAAAAAAGGGCCCGTTGGGGCGCCCTTCGTCAGGAATCCTGACAGCCATTCGATATGACTGTGGCTTGTCACACGCAAAATTATTGAGAAGGAATCAATCTCTACTTATGATTAGTGCAGAGTTGATCGAATTCAAAACCAACATAACTAAGAACGTAAAGTCGGTAATAGTAATTCTAAATATTTACTGGAATCCATCCTCTACCGACACCAGTAACTTTCTAAGATTGATCGAGCAAGCAATCAACGAGGCTTTCGCTCTACACGCAGCTTCACACTTACTGTTGTGTGGAGACATCAACGCATCTTGTCGCCAGGAAAAACAAAAAGAACATTTAGGCCGTAACACCTCAACCTCAGTTTCAAGAGGCAAAGCCTGGGCTAACCTGATGACATCTCGCGAGTTACATAACATGAGCGAGGTTTTGCCCAAAGAAAATTTCCTGCCGACATGGGAAAGTGGCCTATCTAGCGCAAGAATTGACTACATATTTGTCTCTGACAGCCTGGCACAATCAATCACGACATTTGAGGTGATACGGACCATCAGGAGTGATCAGAATCTGCTGTACGTCACCTGGCCAATAAAACAGAGTTCAACTTTAAAGTCAATTGTCCACTTGGAAACAAACACTGAGGATGAAAAATAAAAATGTCAGCAAAAGCAATCAACGACCTCAAACACAAGTACTGCACCCAAAAACCTAGCCCATTGGCAAACCAGATCGACTACTTACCACTCCTAGAGATTTACAAAAAGAAGAGGGGCCGTAAAAACAACGTAGAGTCTAGGAAACACGTGTTTGATAAACTCCTGGTCGAAAAAAGAAAAGCGTTAAGGAAAGTGAAGAGGACAGCCCAAGTCCTAGGCTCCACAAAAACAAATCAGTCAGTGATAGAGGCTACTGGGTCATACAAATCGTGGCTCAAACATCATCGGACGACACTATACCAGCAAGACGCCGAGGAAATTCAATCAGCCATACCTGGGAACAAAAGCCGAAAATTCTGGTCACTTTTAAATTCAACTGGACCTAAAGACGAAGCATCTGTAAGCAACAATGTAGGTGAATCTTTATGGGTGAACTTCTTCAGAACTCTTTTTGCCCCGCCTGAGACAACCGGGTCTACAAAGAAGAACCTAGAATCAGCAAAATAGATCACCTTGGACAATCGTGAACACACAATTTGTCAGATTAAGTTCCTCAAGAACTCTAGAGTACCTGGCCCTGACGAGATCACGAACGTGGATCTCAAGGCTTACCCTGAAGAGTGGCCAGTGCTCTTGAGTGAAATCTTTCAAAGATGTGCTCACTCGAAATCAGTCCCGCCATCATGGAAGTCAGCAACGGTGGTGCCTATTTTTAAAAAAGGAAACAGGAACGATCCAGCGAATTATCACCCAATCGCCCTGTTAGACAGTATAGGCAAAGTGTTCGGATCCCTTCTCTTAAACAAATTTAAAAAGTGGGCAAAATCGGCGCCATGCGAGGACTACTTGCAAACGGGGTTCAAGAAAAACTTTGGAACATCTGCAAACATTCTGATAATGAACACCCTGAAACACAAAGTTCTAGAGGGAGGCCCCAGGCTATTCATCGTTTTCGTGGACCTTACCCAACCATTTGACCGTGTAGATAGGTCTTTGCTATGGGATAAACTAGTGGCATAGAACTGTCCTGCTTCTCTTCTAGAACCTATTAAAGCCCTGTATTCGGAAACGGACAAAATGTGTACCAATAGCCTGTATAAGGAAAGAAACTTAGTTTACTTTCCCGTGAGGGCTCAGTCAGATGCAACTCCATGATGCTTTACCGCAAATGCGAGCTCGCGGAAAGACCATCAGTCTACAACTTGATCCTAGAAGAAATAAATGATTCAAGCTGTAAGATGTTAAATAGTTGGTCATATCGGATCAAGGAAATCCTACAAGAGGTCTCAGCCGACATGGAGACCCTTGACAACAACCCAGTGAAAGTCTTGAACAGAATGAAAGACCTTGATTGGATCAAAGCAGGTGAGAAAGCAAACGCTAACAAATTAATGAGACATTTGCCTGTGAACCAGCGAAAATTGAACGAGCTTCAACCATTCATAAAACAGTTTCCATCTAAGCAAGCAAGGTCCCTGTTATTGAGAGCAAGACTGAAGTAGTTGCACACCAACGAAATCCTCTCTATACAGGGACTTGCTACAATAATGGCCGCAGATTCTGTGGACTATCGAAAGTAGCGGAATCCATCCGCCACTTGTTGCTTTCTTGTCCTGGGACTTTGAGGTTAAGGTCACTGTACTTGAGGCACATCTTCTCAGACTTCGTGTTGTCATCCGGCGGTGAACTGTGTTTCATCAACACCCACCCCTCAATAAATCGCCTTGCCGGCATCATCTTGACTTCTTACAGAGACTTAGGAAACTTGAAAAAAAAAACATTCAAAATCTTGTAAATTTGCAAATTCGAATACAACTTTTTACACTGTGATCTTCTTTTTGTAAAAATCTTAAGGATTAAAATACAAATAAAATATAAAAAATGGAGGCAGCCATTATCATGCATAAACAACAGGGAGAGAACATTGTATATTGCATCATTCAACCATAGTTAATGAATTTTGCAGGCGGCCACAGTTTGAAAGTCAGCAAGCCTTAGGAACTGTAGATAAATAACTATATCACCCCCACAATGCATAGAGGATGTACACCATATGCACTAACCTCTGCTTTAGCTAACATACTGTTGCACATATCTGTTCTAATGCGTATTACACTGAAGCCCTGTTGCAGTAATTGAATGTTAAGCCTACCTACAATCATCTTTACACTATGTGCCAAGAACCATAAAAGAAAAAAACATGTTCTGCTTTCAAATTATGTTTTTTAAATGTAACATTTCCAGTTTGCTCT
Organism: Ambystoma mexicanum; assembly: GCF_040938575.1. Classification (NCBI taxonomy): domain Eukaryota; kingdom Metazoa; phylum Chordata; class Amphibia; order Caudata; family Ambystomatidae; genus Ambystoma; species Ambystoma mexicanum. The sequence goes on from NC_090941.1 coordinate 434,876,826, forward strand.
CCAATAAAATGAATGATTTTTCAAACCTAATAGGTCCCACTTTAAAAATCCTTGAGCCGATGATTCTTAACACAGTGCTGGCAACACTGTTGTGTGATAAATGTGTGTCTTGTTAGGATGCCTTTCACAACACTGAACAGTTTCAATAACGGTTATTTTATGCTAATGCTGCTTTAACAGGTATTGCTCTGCTGATAATTTAGCCTTCATAGCATGTATACTCTTATTACTTCCATTGGAGTTTAAATTGATAATTCCCCAATGATTTCTGGCTATTGGGTAGTGCTGTAGCACCATCTAAAAACAAAACTGTTGCACAGGAATACAGATAGGAGCGATATTGGATGTGAGGAGAGTAGCCCAGTGGTGTTGTTTGGGTGTTTACCCACCAATCCGCCACCAATGGCCGTTTTATCCCCTTTGCCATTGCTTCCAACTACCCACCTCTGCCCCCTCCAAACGTATTGACTCTGTTCATGGTTAATGCTGGTTCTAATGCACAGTAACATCATATTGTGTGATGTTATGACACTGTCATTATTTTTTAAATAGTCTTCTGAAAGTTAATGGATTTATTGCAACTGTAAATCAGTTACTCCTCTACTAAACCTGTCTCAATCAAGTGTGCCTACAGCTACTTGCTGTAAAAAGCAATGATTATCTACAACTATTTGAAACTTCAAAATCATATGATGTTGACTTGATGAAGCACATTGCTTGCTACTTATTAATTTATTAATGTTATAATACTGATTTTGCATGGCTAGTTGTAGAAACCATGTCGATATTATATTCCTCAACAAAACAATTTCATTGTTCATAGGCCACTGCCATTTATTCCGAAAATGTCAATATATCACACTAATGTTGTGCATCTCTAGCATTATGTGCATGTAGCAATAGAATGTCACCCTTTCTCTTTCTTAGAGTTTTTGGTCTTTAAGTTTATAATATATATATATATATATATATATATATATATATATATATATATATATATATATATATATATATATATATTCAGTGAAAAAACTTTGTTAAAGGGACGTTATGGTTCAAAGTAAAACCGAAAAACCCCTGAAATTCGGCAGTTATGGTAAGATAAGCAACCATAACTCGTGCCGCCACCGTGCACTGCTAACACTAACACCCAGGACATCAAAGAAGACATCACAAATGTCATTGATGACATCACTGATGACATCACATGTGCATTTACCTTTCATGAAAAGTCTGTACAAGGGATTCTTAGTGTAATGTTAATAAAAAAAGTGTCAAAGATTATTGGAATAAATATCAAGTGCTAATCAGTGCATTAAGCTATGCATTGATATAAATAGCATTCTATTATTAACTTCAATCCTATATACTAAGGTACGCATGTAGAAACATAGGCATTGTGTGCAGCATACATGATGGAGGTGCAATATTCATAAGCTTGCCATGTTGAATATTGAAATGATAACTGTTTTCATATTAGAGTTTTGCGTATAGTGAAACTTGTGATAAGTAGGTAATAAAACCCACTTACTACATAATTGCATTATTATACACAAATCACAAACAGACAACACCACATACAAATATGAATATATACATGGGAATTGAAGTAGGAAAAAGAAACAGCAATAGTAGCAGAAAGTGTTCATAACCTAACTGATTACCTTTATGGAGAAAAATGATTGCTCTGTTTCAAAGCTGTTACTTACCCTATCTATATATTTCACATGATGTGTCTGGAGCCTAAGGAAAGTAGTGTTAGTACAACATATAAAAATATGCGCATATACAGGGAAAGTACAGTAATAAAAAAACATCAAAAGTATCAGAAAGTGCTGATAAATCTACTGATAATTTTAATGCACAAAAAGGATTGCTGTCTTTCAAGGTTGTGACTTCTCCTATGTATATGTTTCATATGATATGACTGGACCATAAGGGAATTATTCTAAGAACATACTTGAAAGATAAGTCTACAAATATAGTAATTTACAATTTTTAGTTCCTGACTGTTAGTGAAGAAAATCATGTGGCCTAGATATGTCAGGAAAGGAAAAAAAGGGAGAGCCAACCATGTGATGTCATCAGTGATGTCATCAATGACATTTGTGATGTCTTCTTTGATGTCCTGGGTGTTAGTGTTAGCAGTGCACGGTGGCGGCGTGAGTTATGGTTGCTTATCTTACCATAACTGACGAATTTCAGGGGTTTTTCGGTTTTACTTTGAACCATAACGTCCCTTTAACAAAGTTTTTTCACTGAATTTCATAGGTTTTTAGTAGCGCAACTTAACCATAACGTCCCTTTAACAAAGTTTTTTTTACTGAATTTCATAGGTTTTTAGTAGCGCAACTTAACCATAACGTCCCTTTAACAAAGTTTTTTCACTGAATTTCATAGTTTTTAGTAGCACAACTTAACAATAATGACTTTGACTTTATATAAATGTCATATGGAACTGACTAGATCTCTTCTTATGAACTTGATGTCCGCGAACTTATTTAATGTTCGCGGACATGTTCGGAGAACAGTACCACTACCTAAAAACTGTGGTAGGGGGAGGGTGGTGGGGTATGTTTGATTGTTATATCATAATATAGGAACATTTAACAAATTCAAAAAGCAGCACACAAACACATTATATATAGTAATATATAAGAAATGTAACCCATATATGTAACACACTAACCATTCATTTAAATACAATATGTTCTGAAATGGAATATACCACACGAAGATAAATTGGCTTCCAACATAATTACCTCACAGACACAACAGAACTGAGAACAAGACCAGACCCACTGAATACATAGGACTTATCTTACCAGAAATAGTAAGTGTACTTCATTTTACTCATATATTTATAAACTTTCTGTATTAGATTAAAAAATATATTATCTTTTTTTTTTTTCTCACAGAAATGTCTAGTACTCTGGAATGGCTAGAGGACAATTTCCCACATGAAGAAATGTCACAAGATAGTGAAACTAATGGTAAACACTTTAAATATAAACCATTTATTTATTATTTTTTTTATATACATTTAACATATATATTATTTTTTTGTACAGAGCATACCAGAATAGAAAAAACTTCAGAAAACCCTGTTATGGATAACAGTCTTCACAATATAGAAGAAAAAATGGATGTATTGTTGGCTAATTTTAATAATTTAAAAACTTTTGTAGAAAATCATTTCAAACCAAAAACGTCGTACCATTGCCCCACATGTACTTGTCCCTCCTCACCATATCCCAATCAATTATCCCCAAACCCTCTCCATAATCCAAAACGTTTTGATGAGATTTCCATCCCTTCTTCACCTAATACCAATCATGTTGAAACCCCAAATTCTCCTGTTTTTGTTTCTGTTTCTGCCTCACCTTCTCTGTCATAAATTATTAATATATGTTAAATAAAGTTTAATTTTTATATTGTATTGTGAATAGTTTCCGTTTTTTTTTTTTTAAAACAATAAAAGTGTCCGCGGACAGTGCAAGTGTTCTGAAATGTTCGTACATAAATGAAAATGGAGGTGTCCTGAAGAACACCGCACCTGTTCGTACTGTTCGCTAGCAAGTTGAAACTGTTCTAAGAACACACGTGGTGTCCTGAAATGTTGGTAAAGAAACAAAAATTAAAGTGTTCTAAAGAACACTATATCTGTCCGTAATGTTCGCTATCAACTTAAAACTGTCCTAAGAACACAATTGGTGTCCTGAAATGTTCGTAAATAAACGAAAATGATGTGTCCTGAACAACAGTACAACTGTTCGTAGTTTTCGCTAGCAACATGAAACTGTACTAAGAACACACTCGGTGTCCTGAATTGTTCGTAAACAAACAAAAATTAAAGTGTCCTAAAGAACACTATACCTGTCCAGTACTGTTCGCTAGCAAGTTCAAACTGTTCTACGAACGCTATAGGTGTCCTTAAATGTTCGTACGTAAATGAAAATGGAGGTGTCCTGAAGAACACTATACCTGTTCGCAGTGTTCGCTACCCAATTGAAACTGTTCTAAGAACACAATTGGTGTCCTGAAATGTTGGTTTCACGTGTGACGCACTTTTAATTACTTCAGAACCCGAACAGTGTCCGTAGGACATCAATGCGCATGCGCTAACCAATCTCCGTGCACTTGGTGTCCTGCGGACAGGCGCTTCCTTCGCGGACTAGTTTGCAAACGGATAATATGACCGCGCCCACGCTCATCATGTGTCCTGAAATGCGGCCACTGTTTGTGTCCCCGAACAATTTAAAAGTACATTTTCAGTTAATCCATAATATTTTTCAATAAAATCTCACCATGGCACAAGTCCCACATAGCAATCTTGAGTTTCTATATACCTTTTGAAACTTTCCGATCCTTTTTTTGTGTTCGGTCTGTCCGCGGACAGTGCGCATGTCCGCGGACCGCGCACAAGCACCCCTATAAAAGACCACGCCCAAGAGCTTATTCCCATTGTGTTTCTGGCTATTCTTCACAACACAGTGATTTTTGCTGCCACCTGCAGACTACACCATCATCGAGATGGCATCCTTGGCTGCTGAACTGCCACTTGGTGTTGCACCTGCTTCAGCACCACCCCTACCCCCTTCACCACCACCACCTCCGCAAGGGCCTGAAGAGGGGAACAGGAGTGAGGATGCGGAGGAGGAAGAAGAGGATGATGAGAATGAGGTAGAGGAAATCCCTACTACCCGAACTAGGCGTGAGTCTTGGGTGTGGCGGTTATTTACCTTCATGGGAATGGTCCTAAGGCTTGTGCGAACCGTGTTACCTGCAATGAGTGCAAAATGATACTCAGTCACAGGAAGCACGGTAAGTACAGCTTTGGGACCACTACTATGAAGCGACACCTGAGGTCATTTCACTCTGGGGCTATTCGCAGGGTTGTACCTTGCGAAGAGCGTAGCAGGTTGATTTCCTCTACTTCATCCTCTGTTTCTGATCCTGTCACCACAAGGACCACCTCTGTGGGACAGCGTCTTTCTCAAGCTGCCTCACAGGCCATACAGAATGCTGATGACCCTTACCTTTCGAGGGTCACAGTTGTATGTATGTACTGTGACACAGTACTCTGCAGGGGGGAGCGACTTCGGAGTGCTTTTGAGACTATCGTCTCAGAGCACGAGAAGACCTGCTCACTACCCAAATAAAACCCACTCTACATCTTCCTCTCTCAGCTCGCCCTTTCTTATCCCTGTGGTTGGTGTCCCCCCCCTTTACCCTCCTTTACCCTCCTCTCCTAGTGTGTCGTGTCTGAAAAACCAAAAAAAATACAAAATTACAAAAATAAAAAAAAAATAAGGCTCTTTTCAGAGCCGCCTTTCCCAGTTAAAAAATAAAAGTGAAAATAAATGAAGCAGGGCTCTTTGTATTTTTTAGAAGTCTGCGGACAGTTTGCGAACATTAAAAAAATTGGGTTGCTACTCCATCACAAACATTGTAATTTTCTCTGGAAAGAAGTGGTGGCTCTGAAAAGAGCCTTTGGGTGGTGTTTGTAAGTCAACAATTGTAAATGCTTAACATCTACTTCAAAATCGTTGTTGTAATTTCAAAAAAGGTCGCAATGCATTTTGTACATTTCTCAGAAAAATCTGATTGCCAGCATAAGTAAGATGGACTCCATCTCTGCGAAAAATATATGTACTACAAAACATATTATTTTCATTGTGAAAAGAAGACATGCCAAAATCTCTTAGAAAGCCACAAACAGCCTTATTAACATTGCGCCTTGCTTTTTCCATTTGTGGACCAAATGAAGAAGAACAAAGCCACATTTGTCTCTGCGCAATCCGTGAAAATATCACTTGAGAATTAGGAAACATGTCCATAACCTTCCTAAGTCCTTCTTTCATAGCAAATTGCAAAAAAATTCCAGTCATATGTCCTAAACTGTTCCCTCCACAATGAATTACAATTATTTCTGGATGTTGCTCTGTCTCCAAAGTAGCACAGAGAGGTAGCAAGTCCAACCACTTCATTCCACGTACTCCATGCCAGTGTACTTCCACATGTGGGAATCCAAGATCTACAGCTACTCCACAGCTTTCTGCATGCACCTTCAACCAATGTATCCACGAATCTCCTAAAATCCAAACAATCTGTTTTCTGAAACACACAGCCATAGCTATCTTTTGTTCTCTCAGCAAAAAGAGTATCTGAGAAAATCTCTCCTGGCACAACACACCCACCAAACTTTCCTGACCAATCCCTTTCAGTGCTTATTCTTATTTGCATGACTTCTGAACCCAAAAATCCCCGGATGTAACTCCCGATGTCCGCGAACTACCGCCATGTCCGCGGACATATGGTAACATGAACAGCCCTTCTACCATTTCCACTACACTCTCTCTGCCATTCCCTCATTGGATGTACCTCAAAAATCACATGACCATGCACCAATCACATTCAAGACCTCTACGTCTAACTGCATCATCATAGATCAGCACTGCAAATGTACAAGTGTCATATCATTGGCAAGCAGCATCTACCAGAAATACTGTACAAGTCTTCAAGATTTCTACTTGCAGCTCCATGCATATCCATATGCATGAACCCAAACTTCAGGTATGCATATTTTTTGTATAGTAGATGAACACATTTTCAAACAGACTTTTACCTTGTAAAATCTGTAAATCGAATTTACTGTATTTTTTTCAATATCCTAAAATCTACTATCACTTATAAACCTTTATACTATTTAGTTTCTTTATACACACACACTCAAATCATGTTAAACTAACATTTTTTAAATGAAATATATAGACTACATGTATTCAAACAAAATTGCATGCAAACACAATCTATGTTTAAACCTTTATAAAAATACTTATACAATTTCATATTTTTTGTTTTTATTTATTTATTTACTTAATTACTTTAAATTAGACATGACATTGAGGCGCTATTACCTAGAACAGTTTACTTACAGAAATAGTGGTATTCACTAATATATTATACATTTCACAAGACATAGTAAAGATATTTTTTTTTGCTACAGTTAGTCATTCAATACAATTTGTTCATTAAGAACATATCATATGTACTGAACTGATGCAATGTATCTTATGTAAATAAATTAGTGTAATGGTTTTACAGAAGGCACTGAGGATTTCAATAAAAAAAATCAATATCTAAATCAAAAACAGTGCTATATACAAACAAAGTTACTAATTTGAAGCTTTTACAATTGCAGTGAAGACCAGTTTCCTGAAAAGAAGCAGTCGAATTCGAAGAAGAAAGAAAAACTAAGAAGTTACCTGTTAATTTAAAAAAAAAGTAAGTAAAATATCACCATAATATTTGTATTATTAATCAAATATACTATAACATAATACGAGCTATTTCGGTTTCTAAAAATAGAGATTTTGTACCATTTTGTCCAAAAATTTCCATGTCTTAAACAGCGATTTACAGCCAGAATGGCCCACAAATGTCTATTTTCGGACACACAAATTACCCAACTGAACCACTACAATTTTCATATTATAGAACAAACAACTGTTTTAATTGTATACATTAGATTTACTATTTGAACTTTTCCACACCCCTAGCTTACTTTTTTTTTGTCATCTGACTGAACCCCAGTTTAGTAACACATAAATTCAAGAATACCTATCCCTACTAGTTTTAGTTCCCAATGCACAAACACACACCATTACATACATCTTTATCATCTTACTCAAACACTCATGCACACAGCATGTATACATTCCAGAACACCCCAACCCATATCTTCTTTATTTTTTTCAACAGACCCTAAAGAATGCCTACCAAAAGTCAAGTCGGTAGAAAGCAACGCAAAAGTAGAGCAAATGAAAATAAAGGTGTCCAACATAAGCATCCATCTCTAGCAGAATTTGTAAAAAAAGTTGAAACAAAACAGCTAATACAATCATTTAGTGAAACACAAGAAGTTTCAAGTACAACGACTTTGCTTCCTCTATCAAAATGTAAAACAAACCAAAAAACAATTAACAGAAAATCAGCTATCAGTACAGATAAAACAACTTCTTCAAATTTTAATATAGTGCAAAGTAAGCATACCAAGAAAAGTATTTTAGCCAAAATATACCGTCACAAAGTCCTTCAAAATCTTATAAAAACAGGAGAGAAATCAGGTTCAAAGCTTAAAACCTATCGTAGGAAATTAATCTTAGAAGCATTGATGGACAGTGCAATTCTTCTCAAAAGAAATGTATTTATTTTACTGTTAAACAAAATGAAACCACTAACAAAACTAATAACTAAATTACAAAAAAGACTTCTCAATAAGCGAAATATCAACAGAAAGAACTTCTTAAGTATCAGCGGATGTGAATGGAATCACACTACAAGCACATAACCATATTTTAATGAAGAAGCGTACAAACAAAAGCAAACTAATACAATTGCCATACATAGCAGTGGTCGAGGTTATGAAAAAGTGAATAATACCATAATGGAACAAGAAGTACTTCTTACAAAAATATGCCCATAAAACTTAGAATTACCCCTACATTCAACTGAATCAGAACATCTAGTGTACAAATGGCCATGCACGTCAATGTGTAACATTCTCAAACAATGTTTCAAATCTTTACGCCAATTCCTCAATAAATATGTAAAAAGCAAAGACAAAATCAAAATTAAATTACTGCAAAATATAGATACCTGTCGAGTGTGCAAGTACACAGGACTACAAGGACATTCATTGGCCTGCATTACAGGACCTACTTGTAAAACCACTTTCCATGATATCAAAAGGATATCAACACATCATTCAACTATAAGAAATCCAGTCTATAAACTGTACTATGCTAAAAGTCCTGCTTTAGCACTAGCAAAGTTAAATAACATCCTTCTACATGGTACAGCAAAAGACCTACTTGAAGAAATTCACTATATCCAGAAAAAATATTTTAGAAGTGAAAGCCATTTACAGAATGAAATAGCTTTAAACCAATTAAGCAACAATTCTACACATGGCAACCTTTTGCTAAACACATATAAAAAAGAAATACTAAAATTTAAAAGTACATCAGCTGAAGTACCAAACCATGTATTTGTATGTTGCTGTAGAATTTTTTATAAAAGTAGCACAAAAACTGTGGACCTATCATACAAAATAGAAGACAATGAAGATTCTAAATGGTTTGAATTAGCTCTCTACCTTGTAGCAGAAAACAAATATGAAATAACTGAGCCCTTAATACTTAGCAGTTATTGCACTACAAAACTTGGCAACAACCAAACTCCTTCACGTTCTATCACAAATAATTTGGAATTATACCCAGTACCAAAACCTCTACAACAACTTAATTTATATGAGAGCATCATAATTCAAACAGTTCACCCATTTCAAGCAATAATACGCCTTCAACCAAAAACAGCAAAATTACCTCCCTCTAAATTGGTAAAAGGCATTCTTGGAAAAGTAGTTTATTTACCATTAAATCTAAAAGAAAATGTGCATACTCTAGGAGTGCAACGTCCAATGCAGCAATCTTTAATTATATTAGTAAATGGAGTACCTACAAAAGACAAAAAAATATGGCAACAGCTGGTAGATTTATATAAAGTTAGACAAGCCTTCCAATATCTTAAAGAGAATAATGAATATTACAAAGAAATTAATATTGAAGAAAACTTGAAAGATACAACTGAAATAATTCAAGAAACACAAGAAGCTGGTCAATTTGAGCTACTAGATCCTGCTACAATATCAAATACTTTAGACCATTATACAATTCATCCTTTGCACTGTAATGACACCGTACAAGATGTACTAGAAACTTACCAAATGCGTCAAACAAAAGGATCGCCAATCAGTATATGGGAAAAAAGTATAGAAGCACGTGCTTTTCCTCTACTCTTTCCTACTAGCAAAGGAGGAAGGTATGATGATAGACCTATTCAAATATCAGCTTCAGACTACCGCTCATTACGGATGTATTCTGAAGATCCCAGATTTAGACAAAATGTGGAATACATATTCCACCTACTCTTTGAAAGTGAACTAGCAACTTTATATTACGAAGTTGCACACATATTAAAATCAGGATCACACTTTCAAAATATGACAGCTGCACAATTATTAGAGAAAGTGCAACAAAAGGATGAGGTTTTACAATCAAATATTACAAATCTATTAACAAATATGGGTGGTACTAAAGAGTACTGGTTTCGGCACCATGGAGATGTACGTTGTATGATCAGAAACCTTGGCCCACCCACTTGGTTTGTTACATTAAGTTGGGCAGAATATGCATGGGAAGATTTACATGATTTCCTACGCATATCAAATAAAAACAAAACAAACATAGATATTCTAACACCTGGAGAACTTTGTTCTTTGGATCCTGTTAATGTTTCAAGATATTTTCACCATCGCTTCATTGCTATGCTACATTTTATTTGTAATAAAACTGTTCCTCTCCTTGGAGAAGTGCAACACTTCTTTTGGAGAAAAGAATACCAAGCCAGAGGAGCACCACATATCCACATGCTTTTATGGATTAAAGATGCTCCTAAATTTGGTCAAGACAGTGATGCCACTGTTTTACAGTTTATTGAAAAATATCTCACTTGTGAAATTCCATCAGAAGCCACAAATAGTGATCTTCGTGCACAAATTTTACAATTTCAAAGACGCAAATGTGGAAAATATTGTCGTCGCAAATACAAAAACAAAGGCAAATACTATACCAAATGCCGATTTGGTTTCCCTAGACCAGTTACAAATACAGGTCAAGTAAACAACCTCATGTCTTCAGTTAGACATAGTGTTAAATGTAAGTCACATAAAAAGAAAAGAAGAAGAAAAATATATCAATGATTATAATGCAATCATTGCCCACTTATGGAATACAAACATAGATGTGCAGTACATTGCAGACAATTCTACTGCAGTTGCACGATATGTCACAGCATACTTAACTAAAGCAGAAAAGACAAAGCTCCAAGACCTCTGGAATGACCTGTCATCAGATAAAACAGTATCTCAGAAATTATACAGCTTGGGCATAAAAAGGCTCACCCATAGAGAATGTGGATTTTATGAAGCAGATGATCGTTTAACTGGTACTTCATTGTATGGTAATTCTGAAAATATAGTATGGCTAAGTCTTGGTCCAGCTAAATCTAGAAAAAGAGTTCTAAAATCATATGAAGATATAGAAACAATAGCCAAACATGATCCCAACAGCCAAGACATTTTAAAAAACAATTTATTGGACAGATACTACCCAAACAGAAGTAATACTTTGGAAAACATGTGTCTATACCAAATAGCCCAAAACTACACATACAAAAATAATATGAAACCTGATGAAAAAAAAGGTAAATATAGAGTGACAGACTGTGAAGGCAGCTTAGTTAAACTCACTAAACCAAATTTAATTAATCATATCAAATTGTCATTGAAGACTCCTCAACATAAAGAAGTATATTACATGTCCCTGCTACAACTCTTCAAACCAGGGAGAAAAGAAGAACAATTACTAGATAACTATGACTCATATGAGGATGCTTTCAAAGCAAATGAAAGCACTATAACTGATGTAAACTTTACACAGTACAAAACAATGTTGCACAATGAACAGCAACATGAAGAAGAACTCCAAGCCCACCTAGATAAGGATACTCCTGACAGTAGTCAACCTTCTGTAACAGGAAGCCAAGAACCACTGGGAGAACCACTAATAACAAATGAGGCAGAATTAGCTATGATAGAAGTAGAAAACACCATGTGTCAGTATGAAGATAAGGAAGACTTAACTATACTACAATCTAAACTATACTAAACAATGAGCAAAGTAGCATTTTTCAAGAAGTAACAAAACAAATTGAACATGGTGTAAAACATGAAAATAAAGAATGTTCCTGCCATAATTATAAACCTATACTACTGTACGTCAGTGGTGAAGCTGGTTCTGGCAAAACATTCCTAATCAAAATCATTAGTAAGTTCCTTCAAAAATTGACAAACAACAAACTGTCAGCTTTTGTCACTGCCCCCACAGGTTTAGCTGCCTACAACATAGGTGGTGTTACATTACACCGATTACTACTATTACCAGTAGAACACCAGAACAAATTAGACTATTACAAACTTTCTGCAGAAGCTGCAATGGAATTACGCAGAGTATTGAAACAAATGAAAATGCTACTAATAGATGAAGTGAGCATGGTCTCCAACCTGATGTTAGCTTTGATTCACCTCAGATTACAAGTACTCAAAACAGACTATGAAGAGCTCTTTGCAGGAAAACACATTATTGTTTTTGGAGATCTGCTTCAATTAGCACCAGTAAAAGGTGAACCTATTTTTAAAACGTTAGGGCACAAACTCTGCCGTAAAACTGTTGGCAGCATTGGAAATGTCAACCTTTGGCAACATTTCCAATACAGAGAATTAACAGAAAACATGCGCCAATCTGCAGATCTAACTTATGCCAACATTTTAAAAAGTTTGAGAGTTGGTATACTTTCTAAAGAAGCAGAAGCAACATTGAAAACCCGGCACATTAATGCACTTTATGGCGATAATGCATGTGCTACAGATGTTATGGAACAAATAGCCCACAAAAATGTCAATTGTATGGCCTTAATGCCAACTCTTGCAAGCTGTCTCAAATTCAATGAAATAATGTTAAGTAAAGAAATGCAACCAATAATGGAAATTAGCGTCACAGACAAACTAGATGTACATGGTATGACACTACCCTTGTGTGACCAAGCCACAACAAGACTAAATAATTTAGAAAAATCAATCTCAAACACAGCAGGCTTAGAAAAGATGTTAAAATTATCCTTAAATTGCAGAGTAATGCTTAAACGTAACCTTGACGTGGACCAAGGACTAGTTAATGGAGCACTGGGTACAGTTGTTGGCTTTCAAACATACCCACGTGACAACAAAATTCAGTTTGTCAATATACTCTTTGACAAACTTTCAGAAGTAAAACGGATAGGACGCTCAACAGCTAGATTCCTTCTCTTCAAAGATATGTATGACTGCAGAGAACAATTTTCTCTAACTCTTGCATACGCAGTCACGATTCATAAATCACAAGGTCTTACCCTAGACAAAGCATTGATAGATATTGGTAACACAGTCTTTATAGAAGGCATGAGCTACGTAGCACTATCACGCTTACGTAAACTTGACGGTCTATTTCTAATCAACTTTGATGCAAGTAAAGTAAACGCTGATATTCCTTGCATTTTAGAATATAATAGACTTTGCTCACTATACACTCCCCATCTAAACACATATTCTGTTCCACAAAAACTAAAACGTTGTAAAAGAAAACTAAATCAAACAGAAATGCAACAGGACGTCACTGCAAATCCTCCAAAGAGAGTAAAATAAACTAATACTTCATCAAGTACCACAAACAAAAAAGAATCAATTAGAGAAAGTAAACTAGGTACTTCTTTAAAGAAGGAAGACAAACTCCAAAAAAAGCAGTTAGATACAGAACTACCTGGACCATTTAAATTCTCAAATATAGTTGGTGTAAGTTGCCATGCAAATGTAGCAATGAATATTCTATTTCAATTACCACCAATTGTTGACAACATTTACTTACACAGTACAGACCCATTGTGTTTGCAAATGTTAGTACTTCACAGAAATGCAGCAACCAATCCTGACAACACGTATAGTGTTTTTGGAATAAGACGACAATTGGACTACTGTGCTGGAATGGTGAAAATTCACTATAAACTCACAGGAAGATCCACAAGAATTTCTAATGTACTTACTACAAGTACTGGAAAACAAAAACATAACTATAAATGAAATCTTTCAGATTTCATACATGTGGAAACATACATGCACTCTCTGCAACAATGTGACACAAGAAGAAATCCCCAATGAACGCTTCATATATATATCAATACCAAATTGTGAATCCATTCAATTTCAGCAACTTGTACAAAATGCAAACCATGGTAGATTATGCTCTACCTGCAATTCAGATAATCGTTCCACGTTAGTAATACAAACACATAGTAAATACGTAATACTAATGCTTCTACCTTACAATGCAGATGGTACCAAAAACAACTGCAAGCTGACTGGATTCACACATGGTCAAATATCACTTGGTAAGAAAACCTTCACAACAATAGGTATAATCTACCACGCAGGAGCAACAACCAATTCAGGGCACTACACTGCATATATAAAAAAGAAATGTGGATGGTTGAATGTAATGATAGTACCATTACTCTAAAGCAGAGATTACCATCAAATCTTACAAACGCTTATTTGATGTTCTTAAAACCAAAATTTGATAAATAAACTGTATTTAAACCTTTAAGTAAATTTGTGTTAAAAAAATATAAACTGTTAGAATACTCCAAAAGCTATCTAACTGCTCAAAGATTCTACAACAACTAATCAGATAAATGAATACCACTAAATTAGACCAAAAAATATACAGTTAGAATACGCCAATTGGTATCTAACTGGCCCAAAATTATAAATTTGTGTTAAAATAATATAAACTGTTAGAATACTCCAAAAGCTATCTAACAGCTCAAAGATTCTACAACAACTAATCAGATAAATGAATACCACTAAATTAGGCCAAAAAATACACAGTTAGAATACGCCAATTGGTATCTAACTGTCCCAAAATTTAACAATATCCAAATAGATAAATCAAAACCACTAAAATATATTAAAATAATACACAGTTAGAATACGCCAATTGGTATCTAACTGCTCCAAAATTTTATAATATCAAAACAAATGAAGAATCTGTTACTGCTCCAAAATAAATACAACAAAGCAAAGTATAAAGCATTAGCCAGAAACAACAAGTGAACACTGAAAACAAGCAAACAAATAAACTGTAGCATAACAGAAAAAGGTTTTTTTTTTAATCCAACATGGATTTTTTTTTCTCCCACAGACCCAATGATTTTAGCAACAAATACAGAAACTGAGCAAATTGCACAGTACTCTGATTTGTACTCTACTAAATATGAGGGTCGAAAAAAAATAAAAGTATATTGCTTATACAATGTAATAAGTCATTACAAAATACTAATACCAACATGCTATTTTCTTTTATCACAGAAATGAAGAAGAAAAACATGGACTCCCATTACTAGACCAAACAGTAAGTATACAATGATAAGGACAACCATAGCAGCATATCACATCCATAGTATCTAATACCTTTGTTCCTTATACATTTGTTTTTCACCCAAAGTTATAAGCAAATATGAATGTGATATGCTGCGGTGGTTGTTGCCAGGGCATAGAGTTTGGGTGCATGGCCAAATGGCCATGCACCCAAGACTCTATGCCCTGGCAACAACCACCGCAGCATATCACATCCATAGAGTCAAACATTTCAACTATGATCTATGGGAAACTTGTAATGTCCGCGAACAATGTGAGTGTTCTTAGAACACTTTGAACTTGCCAGCGAACAATACGGACACCGTTTTCAGGACACCCCCTACGAACATTTCAGAACAACGCGATAGTTCTTAGAACACTTTCAACTTAACAACGAACAATACGGACAGCGTCCTAAGGACACCCCCTACGAACATTCCAGGACACCGGGAGTGTTCTCAAAAACGTCTTCAGAACACCCCCATTTTGTTTATTTGCGAACATTTCAGGACACCACGGGTGTTCTTAGAACACATTCAACTTGACAGAGAACAATACGGACAGCGTCCTCGGGACACCCCTACGAACACTCCCCGGACACCGCGAGTGTTCTTAGAAGCGTCTTCAGAACACCACCATCTTGTTTATTTGCGAACATTTCAGGACACCGCGAGTGTTCTTAGGACACATTCAACTTGACAGAGAACAATACGGACAGCGTCCTCAGGACACCCCCTACGAACATTCCAGGACACCGGGAGTGTTCTTAGAAGCTTCTTCAGAACACCACCATCTTGTTTATTTGCGAACATTTCAGGACACCGCGAGTGTTCTTAGGACACATTCAACTTGACAGAGAACAATACGGACAGCGTCCTCAGGACACCCCCTACGAACACTCCCCGGACACCGCAAGTGTTCTTAGAAGTGTCTTCAGAACACCACCATCTTGTTTATTTGCGAACATTTCAGGACACCTCGAGTGTTCTTAGAACACATTCAACTTGACAGAGAACAATCCAGACAGCGTCCTCAGGACACCCCCTACGAACACTCCCCGGACACCGCGAGTGTTCTTAGAAGCGTCTTCAGAACACCCCCATTTTGTTTATTTGCGAACATTTCAGGACACCACGGGTGTTCTTAGAACAGATTCAACTTGACAGAGAACAATACGGACAGCGTCCTCAGGACACCCGCTACGAACATTCCAGGACACCGGGAGTGTTCTTAGAAGCGTCTTCAGAACACCACCATCTTGTTTATTTGCGAAGATTTCAGGACACCGCGAGTGTTCTTAGGACACATTCAACTTGACAGAGAACAATACGGACACCGTCCTCAGGACACCCCCTACGAACACTCCCCGGACACCGCGAGTGTTCTTAGAAGCGTCTTCAGAACACCCCCATTTTGTTTATTTGCGAACATTTCAGGACACCACGGGTGTTCTTAGAACAGATTCAACTTGACAGAGAACAATACGGACAGCGTCCTCAGGACACCCCCTACGAACATTCCAGGACACCGGGAGTGTTCTTAGAAGCGTCTTCAGAACACCACCATCTTGTTTATTTGCGAAGATTTCAGGACACCGCGAGTGTTCTTAGGACACATTCAACTTGACAGAGAAAAATACGGATAGCGTCCTCAGGACACCCCCTACGAACACTCCCCGGACACCGCGAGTGTTCTTAGAACAGTTTCACTTTGCTTGCGAACAAAACAGACACATATTGAGTCCTTAGAACACCCCCTAGTCAGTTTATTTAGAACATTTCAGAACACCCGTGATGTCCGCAAACAAATCGAACACAAAAAGAACGTCTAACACATAAAAAACACAACTTTCATCCTATCTCATACACTCCCACCCTCCCCAAACACCCCTAACACCAACACACTCTACAAAATACACATTTTGAACAAAGTTTCACCGTGCTGTCCGCGGACGTCCGCAAATCCAAGATGGCGGGCGCTACCGAAAAATCTGACGCGCTTCACGCTCCATGCCGTCCAATCAGCGAACACGTTGCATGTCCGCGAACATCACGCAAGACGATTGGCCAATCAGGACACTGTCCGTGGAGCGAACAGGGAAGTGTGTCCGCGAACCAAACACAGATATCACTAATTTTTTTTTACCTACTTTTTGGTCATTTCAAAAAAAACTACTGGACGGATTTTCACCAAATTTGCAAAAGCACGCTTTCGGGACCAAGCCGCTGCTCCTGGTCCAAATTTGGTGGAAATCCGTCCACCGGTTTGGGCTGTAGGCGCGAGCAACATTTTTTTACCATTCAGTCTATGGGAAAAAAAAAGTTTTGGGACCCCCCCTATAACTTTGCCCCCCCTGGACGAATCCTCACCAAACTTTGCAACAAAAATTCACTTTTTTTGCAAAGTTTGGTGAGGATCCGTCCAGGGAGAGCGAAGTTATAAGCCACCCAAAAAGTGCTCTTCCTATGGAAACAGCAACTTAACCATAACTACATGGCCACTACCGTGGCCATGTAATATATACAGATATCGGTCAAGGGCAGATTCAGCAACTTCTGTGTTAAATGTCTGAGACCCGTACATCATTTAAACGTCCTATCAGCGCCTGTTGTCCCTAGCTAAATCTATGTGATTACTGAATGCACATTGAAGTCCTATTTAAGTATCAAGGGTTATTTGATCGTTAACACAAACTTAGATCACACTTCTTGCCCCTCATTTCTAAATGTGGAGGTATGTCATATTTGCTGCAAAATGAAACCACCTAATTATGTAGAAATAAACGTGGCTCGTGACAATCAAATCTGCGCATTGGTCATGATTGATCCAGTCCTTGTCTTTCCTTCAACTCTCTTTGCATGAAGCAACGTTTAGTTTAGTTGATCTCATAATAAGCATACGCCTACTCCCAGAATGGAAAACACTTTGCAAAAAATCCAGAAACTGTAGGTGTCACATGATAGTCATGTGGCTCAAACTCCAGATAAAGGCCACAAGAGACTCCTCTGGGAACATCAAACAAGAAGAAACTGCCTCATCCTAGCAACACCACTGATAATATCAGCAAGCACATCCACTGATTGACTAGGCAATCGGGTTACCAGAGTATGTGATGTCACTTTCAGTTGTTGGGTCCATTTTCTGTTTGTGGCTTCACTTCCTGTCAGTGATACCACTTCCTGTCCATTGTATAACTTCCTCTGGCCATCTTAATTCAGCCCTACCTCCAGCTAAAGCCCTAACAGACCCCTCTGGGAACACCAAACAAGAAGTAATTGCTTCATCCCTTCACCGCCAGGGACAATATCAGAGAGACCGACCACTGACTGACTAGGCAATCAGGTGACAAGAATGTGTGACATCACTTCCGGTTTGTGGCTCCACTTCATGTCTGTGGGTATACTTCCTTTCTGCAACATCACTTCCAATTCATGATATCACTTTCTGTGGCAGTCCTAATTTGGCCCAACCTCCAACTAAAGGCCACCAGGGACTCATTTGGGAACACCAAACAAGAACAAAGTGCCTTATCCCAGCACCACCAGGGACAGAATAAGAGTGACCAACCACTGACTGACTAGGTGAGCAGGTGTCGAGAACATTTGACATCTTATGTGAACTCCTATGGGGTGTTCAGCCCAGGGAATTCCAGTTAAGTGTGGAACAGAAATGGGTGAAGACCAGCCATTGACCAGCCTCTTTTCCTCTTATGAGCCATTGCTTTTGCCTTCCTACATGCTGCACCTGTAAGTAACTCATCTTGCAAATGAATGTGCTGTCTCTCCACATAGTATGCACATATAATGCATTTTCTCCTGATGCTCTTGCTGAACCTCCTATTCACATCTCCCTACGCTTCCTCCAATCATGCTACAACTTCCTCCTTTCCTATCCCTATCATAACACTCACTACTTGAAACTCCCACTAGGCCACCTCGCTTGCACTTCCTACTTCCAACAAAGCTGGCAAGCACAACACACACCCCTAAGACCTATCCACCTCACCTCTCTTCCTCTGAGACTCAACTTCTGTAATCTTCCTTACTGCATCAACTGAACATTGCACTCTGGAATGCTCATTCCAGGGGGGTGCTCAGGGGAGCGGATGATTGCGGGGAGCGGATGAGTACGGGGAGCAGATGGCGGATGAGTATGTAAAGGGGATGAGTGCGTAGAGGGGACGAGTGCGTAGAGGGGACGAGTGCGTAGAGCGGATGAGTGCGGGGAGCAGATGGTGGATGAGTACGTAAAGGGGACGAGTGCGTAGAGGGGACGAGTGCGTAGAGGGGACGAGTGCGTGGAGGCGATGAGTGCTAGGAGGCGACGAGTGCGTGGAGGGGACGAGTGCGTGGAGGGGACAAGTGCGTGGAGGGGACAAGTGCCTGGAGGGGATGAGTGCGTAATAGGGATGAGTGCGTAGAGGGGGTGAGTGTGTAGAGGGGGCTAGTGCGTTGAGGGGGCGAGTGCGTAAAAGGGCTGAGTGCGTAAAACAGGTGAATGCATAGTAAGTGTGAGGGCATGAAGCCTGGAGCGAACGAGTACGGACGTGTTGCGGACGAGTACGTGGAGCGAACAAGCACAGTTTGCATCCAGTACTGATGAGCGTGTAGAATGGATGAGTACGTAGAACTACCGAATACGTAGAGCATGGGGCAGACATAAGTGCAGGAGTCGGACAGACAGGAGTGCATGCGTGGGGCAGACAAGAGTACATGTGTGGAACAAACAATAGCGCATGCTTGGGGCAGACTGGAGTACACAGGGTGGACTCGAGCACGCGGGGCAGGCTGGAATGAATGAGTGCGTGAGCGGACCGGAGTATATAGAGCAGACTAGGGTGCATGGAATAGATAGGAGTGCATGGAACAGACCGGAGCGCATAGAATTGGGTGACGTGTATAGTATGGTTTGGAATGCAGAGAACGTTTGAAAGAGCATATAACCCATCATATCACACCACCATGCTTACTCTCTCCTTTACATCACCACTAAAATAGAACACATAGATACTATGACAGCATTCGGTATAACTGTTCTCATACCAACATCCTCCGCTCACTCCACAACATTCTAAGTAAACACTGCTGGTTACACACCCCCCAGCCAGGCGTTCTCCTCAGGCCTAACGCAGCCACATCCGGTCTGGATAAATCATGCCAGAACGAACGCATACTCCTGATCTCTCAACCACTACACCTACCGCTAAGACGCAGCTACTACACGAATACTGCAGAAGCTGCACACATACCCGGTGCTCACACGCAACCTTTTGACCCCCTCTACTCTCTCTACTGATCTGAACTTCGGTTCCCAAGGGTGTTCAACCCACCAGTGCCTTCAGACCATACCAATGGTATATAAGGCGCTATATAATTGCAAAATAACATAACATAACATATGCAACAAAACTTCCTTTATCACTGACTACTTTCATGCAAGCTCTCGTCCCCTATATCTCCTTGCTATCACTGAAACCTGGATTTATCCATCTGACACTGCCCCCCTGGTTGCCCTACACAACTCCAAATGATCCTTCATTCACTCTCTGAATCTGACTGGCTCTTTTGAATTCACCATCTTTACTATTGCTCTGCTTCACTCAGTTCACATTATTTCCTATTGCCCTCCTGGTCCCACTGCACCATTCTTTGATGAACATAGGCAACTCCTTGATTCTCTTTCCACTAAACACGACCTCATTCTCATAAGTGACTTTAACATTCCCTCTCCAACCACTCAGAAATATGAGCTTCAGTATTTTTTCAATGGCCACTCTCTCCACTCTGTCGGTGAGCCACCGACCTACACCAGGGTTAACTCTTTGGATCTCTTATTCATCTCCTGCTCATGCTCAGCCACTTATATGTCTGTCACACCAGCCCTATCTGATCATTCCATTGTGTCCACCACCATCTCCTTTCCACCCTCTGACCTCTCCTAACCACTTGCTTCACCTATTAATAAAATGAAATGTAAATGTTCAGCTGCTCGTTCCTTTCTCTCTGACCTAGAGATCTCACTCTCCTCACTGCCTTTTCAAGCTTCCAATCCTTACTATATCACTCATTCTCCTCTAACTTTGCAAAGCTAACTTTCACCCCTAAATCTCACCCCTGAATCTCAGTGTCCTCAAGCATTGGCCACCCTATTCCTACATTCTCTGTGCACAGACATGCGTCATCTGCTGTGCAAATCAGAATCTCCACCTCTTTGCCCTGAACACTCTCAAGCATTTTCTTGGTAGAGCATAAAGGGAATGCTAATTTGCCCTCATCATCTCTCATTCCATTCATCTCCTCCCTAAAACTCCAATCGCACATCTAATGATCTATCTGAATACTTTGCTGCAAAAATCTCCAAAATTATAGACTCTCTCCTGACCTTCCTTACAGTCCCTCCTCCTACATTGTACACTCTGCCTTTTCTACTATTATCCTCTGCCTCTATCTCTCACTTTGGTCACACTATTGCCGAAGAAGTCCAATCTCTACTGATGAAGGATAACCTCTATTGTGGCCCATTATACCCTATTGCTCCTCAGCTAGTCAAGCCCACTGTCTCTCTCGTGGACTCTCACCTCACTGAACACTTCAACCTGTCTTTGACTTCACTTGCATTCCCTCTATTTTTAAAATGGCCACTGTCAACACTCTGCCAAAAAAAGAAAGGGACTGACCCGAAAACTTTGGCGAAATTTCATCCTGTGTCTCTCCTTCTGCAATACTCTAAAGAGGTGGAAATAGTTGTGTTCAACCATCTTGCCAATTTCTGATACATTGACAACCTCTGAGATCGCCTAAAAGCTTCTATCACTTTATGTCTCCAACTTAATTCTCTCTGCTAGTCACTGAAACCTATCCTCTATCCTAATTCTCCTTAACCTATTTGCTGCCTTTGACACGACTGACCACTCTGATCTCCTTAATACTCTCTCTACCCTTGGGATTTGCGATTTAGCCCATGACTGAATTGAATCCTACCTAACACCTCACTAATTCTCTGTTTCCAGAAACAACAACACCACTTAACGCATTCCTCTACCTGTTGGTGTTCAGTACGGTTCTCTCTTTGGGACTCTCCTCTTTACACTCTACATTACTGCTCTTGGGGCACATATCTCCTCCTTTGGGTTCTCGTATCAACTCTTCATGGACAGCACCCAAATCTTCCTTTCTTTTACTGAACTCTCCTCTAATTACTCTATCAAGATCTCCAACTGTCTCTCTGCCATTACATATAGATGGATGTGTACTCTCTGATGTTAAACTCTTCCAAAACATAGGTGCTCTTCTCCCCTGCCAAATACTCTCTCTAATCTCCACTTCCACCTATCCAGCTCCCACCTGAAACTCCCTTACTCACCTTCAGCTAGAAACCTCTGCATCATCTACAATGCTTCTCAAAATTTCTCTACTTTCATCTCCAAAACTTCAATGACTGCTCCCCTCAACCTCCTAGATATTAGGAAAATCAGGCACCACCTTCCTTTCAACACCATCAAGCATGCCTTAACAACTCTTTTCTTCTCTAAACTGGACTACTCTGGCAGCATACCCTTTGGTCACCCCAACTATGCTTTATGTCCTCTAAACAAGATCATTACCTTTGCTTCCAGGACTCTCATTGAACTCCCTCATGTCACACATACTTCCTTTCACTGTCCCAAGACTAGGAGCATGAGAATTCAAAACAGTGCTTGATTTACATTTCTTCTGCTGTTTTGCAAATCTAACTACAGTAAAGCACCACTATATCTATCCTTTTCTATTCAGCTATACAAGCCTTCATGTAATCTTCGTTCTGCCTCCTCGATACCCTTGTGGCACCTCACCTCCCTGTGCTTTCTCTCACTTCTGCTCTTTCTCTCTTCTTGCTCCACTTGCAGGGAGTACTCTTCCCCCAGCCATCCAAGAAACAGTCCACAGTAATTTGTTCAAAGTGTGACAATGCACTAGATTTGGTCACTTCTCCCTGAGGGGGAGCCCATTGCTATGAAGCCAGGGAGGTGAGGCTGCTACCAGATCATCCAACTGGGGGTGGTATAATGCAGGTGGATCTCATGGGGAGGGAATCCCCCCTTGGGGATGAGTACGGCCATCTCACGTGCAGCCATGGTAACGTCAACACACCCTCACTCACTCTAACATCTCCTTCCTTGAAGAACCTCTTTGTAGAGAGTAGACCTATGTACTACTATCAGGTGGAGAACTCTAGGGAACCTGAAAGTACTGTGATGAAGAAGAGGCGTACAGACATGACGATCACTCTCCAGAACTGAGAGCAACAGTTTAGTCTCCAGCAAGAAAATGAACATGTGAACACTTTAAAAACTGAAGAAGGACAACTGAAAGAGAGAACCCAGCTGCTAAGCCATACAGAGCGGAGACACTGCAAGATGCTGGATGTTGGAATCCTGAGATCGGAGGATGCTGGCGGAAAAGGGAGAAAAACCCTGTCTGATCCCAGAAGAGAAAGTCCATGCACAGCTCTGGCCACAGAGAGGAACAGTAACACTGCCCTGAGAAGTCGGATCGGTGAGTCCTTGGCAAGTGTTGAGACAGCGGAAGAACATAAGAGAATGAGAAAGACCAGCAAAGCTGAGACACTGCTTCCAGACCCAGCGAAATCTGGAGATGTGCCACAAATCCCTACAAGGTAATAGGAGGCACAGGTCTGCCCACAGTTACACAAGGGAGGTGACAGTGTCTCTGTGTAGTTCCTGGTGTAATCCCTATGACATGAACATTGGAGGAAGGACCATGAATCCTAAAAGTCAAAATGATTATTTGTGTATCAGAGGAAATCTTCCTCATTTCAGTGGTGGAGTCATAACCACTGACCACCAGAGAAGAGTCACAAACTTCACGAGTCAAGAGGACTATTTGTGCATCAGAGAAAGCCTTCTTCATTTCAATGGTGGAGTCATAACCACTGACCACCAGAGAAGAGTTACAAACCCCAAGAATCAAGAAGGCTGTTTGTGTGTCAGAGAAAATCATCGTTGTGTCAGTGGAAGGAACAGAACCGCTGATGGGTTACCAGTCATTTGGTCGAAAACCAAATGGTCAAATGACCATTTGATCGATGTAAAATGGTTGAAAAAAAAGGTCGCATTTTTTTAAAATTATTTTATTTTAAAGGGGGGGTTCCCCCAACCCCCTTTTTCTTTATTAAAAAATATTTTTAAGCAACCAAACTAAAAAAAATATATTAATAAATAAATAAATAAATTCGACCTTTTTTTTCGACCATTTTGATTCGATCAAATGGTCATTCGACCATTTATTTTCGACCAAATGACCGGACACCCCGCTGATGATCAGAGAAACCCGGGTTGATGACCCAAGTCCAAACAAAGACACAAGTAATTTTCCTCATGGCAGTACTTGTCAGGTTGATGAACCAGGTCTGCCGAATCAAAGAAGGAGAACCTGGGATGGGACCAAAGCATAATTGGAACTTTATATGGCATTGAACAGAGGAGATTCTGGACTATCAGAGGGAAGAGAGCCTTTACCCCTAAGTCCAGTGTGATTGGCACATTGTAAAAAGAAGCATCAGAAGGAGGAAGTCATCCTCCTGAAACAAGTGGAGGAAGCAAGGGCAAGTGTAGAGTAACCCCTCAATGATCACACCAGAAAAAAATACAATCCACTAGGGAAAAAGGCCCAGCACAGATCTTGCAAGGAGAACAAGATTTAGGGCCTCATTATACGTTGTGCGGTAAAAACCCCAAAATACCGGCATGGCGCTATCAACGTGTCCGCCCTCGCAAGAGGGCGCTAATAGCATACCAGTACGAGTACGCGGACACGAGCATAGCGCCATGCCAGCAAACCCCCTACGTCATGGCGGTAAAGACCCAAAAAAGTCACTTACCGCCCTCGACGAAAGTGCAGATTGCACCTCCGCCCTCCTGCTGCATGCAAATAGCGGTCACCGCTAATTGCGGTGACCGTTAAATTGGGGAACCGGAAATAGCGTCATCACACAGGAACGGGAAAGAGCATGGCGGCCATCTTCAAAAACACAATCCATTGCCATCCTCTGCCCCCTGGACCTGTTTGGAGTCGTTAGCAGTTGAAAATCATCCGGGACACTTTCAACATGCCCAAGGCATTCAAAAAAAGCACGGACAGGCAGCGCAAAGAAATATTCACAGCAGAGGAGTTGAACATGCTGACCCAGACCCTGGCTGAGAATGCTGAGGTTGTTTTTGCCAATGACATGCGGCGGCTGACACTACTTAAGAAAAAAGCCATCTGGGAAGAAGTTGCAGTGAAAGTCAGTGCAGTGGGCACCAGCACCCGCACTGTGTGTGAGTGCAGGAAAAGGTGGGACAACCTCAGACTGCGGTTGAGGGGCATCCTTGCCGAAAACCACCGAATCGCCAGTGCAGGTGGAGCTGGTTCACCCATCAGACTTAAAGAATGGGAGGAGACCTGTGGAAACCTAATCGCTGTGGAATCCATTGAGGGAGTAGGCACCATGAAGCTAGGCGTGGGTGCCACTTCGGATGGAGGTGAGTGTACACATGACAGGATGCTATGTGAATGTACTGTTCCCCCCATATGTGAGCACAGAATCCTCTCATGCATGGACACACATCCACACATGCATCCATCCCTCACCATGTCAGTGTCAGACCCAAACACACACACATGCACACATCACCAGAGACAAGTTCCAAACACAACCATGCATGGATGAGGCACTGAACTGGCACATCACCTGCATCCACAACTACTAAGTCCCAATGGCCACAACTGCATCATTGATGTATTCTGCATTAAGTATATTGAAACACAACCAATGCCATCCCCCTTCTTGTCCCTGACAGGCTCACATACAGATGGTGAGGATGCCGCAAATGCATCCCAGGCAGAAGCTACAAGTAAGAGGCCAAGGGCACAGGACTCGGAGGACACCCCCACAACATCAAGGGGCAAGGGGGGAAGGTCACACCTGATGAGTGTGAAACATCGTAGGAGTGCCACTGCCAGGGCAGAAGTAGCTGCACCACAAACTGCAGCCCCACCACTGGAGGTGAACCCACAGCCACCAATACCAGCCACTGAGGGCCCACCATCAGCTGCGGCAAGCTCCGCTGGAGAGGCAGCCGCTACTGCCCCCCTATCTGATACTGAGGACACTATAGTTGGCCCAATGGAGATGCACACCCCAAAGCCCCCCTACAATCCTAGAGCCAGCACCATTCCAGGCACCTGGGTCTGATGTTACTGTGGAGGACAACTTTCCAGCCATAATGGCCCCCATAGTGGCTTCACCTGCTGCAATGGATGCATCTGAGGGCACATCATCCAGTACACCATCAACCAGTCACAACCATCACCTCCATCACCTCCATCTGCCCACCATCCTGCAGTGTCAAAAGGAACTGACTGTGCTGGTTGGCCAGCATGTTGAGGAGGCTGCCCATCTCAGGGAGGATATTGTGGAGACGGCAAGGCACTCCACTGAGAGGATGGATGCCTGTACTGACAGGCTGTGTGACGAGATATCCAGGCTCAGGGAGGTCCTTACTCGCATAGCCGACACAATGGACCGCCACTTCTCACAACCAGGACAGTCTGCCCCATCGTCATCTGCCGGCTCAACACAGACAAGCCCCCTCCGCCGCTCAACACGCACCACCAGGTGCACGTCTGGCCATTCTCCAAATGCTGCTACAGACAACGGCCAATAGGGGGCTAATGGCGATTCCTCTGCGTGCATGGGCCAACGCAAACATGGCAGACACATGAGGAACTGTTGTGGGGGGTGGGGGGAAGGGTGTTATCGGTCTGTTGTGGGGGGTGGGAGGAAGGGTGTTATGGGTCTGTTGTGGGGGTGGGGGGAAGGGTGTCATGGGTCTGTTGTGGGGGTGGGGGGAAGGGTGTTATGGGTCTGTTGTGGGGGTGGGGGAAAGGGTGATGGGATGTTTGGGGTCATGCACTTTTTTATCTTTCCGTTACTTAATACACTGGTGTCTAATCAAAACACAGGCTTGGACATCTTCATTGTGTTTGTGTACTTTATTGGAGACAGTGTTCATTGCGTACTTCTAAACATAAACCAGTGCATCACTACCGTCCCTCCTGGCCATCCCCTTTTGCATGTCCTGCATCCCCTTCGCCTCCGTCCTCATCAGCTTCATCATCCTCATCAGGTGCTTCTATTTCAACGTCAGGGGGCAGTGGTACATTCTGTCTGATACACATATTGTGCAGCATGACACATGCCATGGTGATCTTGGCCACTTTCTCATGGCCATACAGGAGAGCGCCACCAGACCTGCTAACACCTAAACCGTGATTTCAAAAGGCCAAAAGTCTGTTCGATCACGATGCGGGTACGGGTATGTGCACGATTGTATTCCTCTTCGTGCCTGTTCTGTGGGTTCCGTACAGGTGTGAGGAGCCAGCTCTTCAGGGGATAGCCCGCATCACCTGTATGGGGGAACGAATGGGGTCCTGTGCTGTTCACCTGCAGAGCAGCCTGTTCATATCACACAAATTGACACTGCATAGTGATTCCAGTACACAGTCAATGGCATACATGCAGATGGCCCGTGTGACAGCAATGTGCAAGGGTGAGCTCGACCCTGCAAGTAGACATGCCCCATTATTGTCTACAACAGTAATTGACATGTCCTGGGTGAGGCGAGGTCTTAGGTGTCCCTGGGCCCAGGCAGATTTTGTTCCTCACTGTTGTTGTACTGCCATTCCAACATAGATGTTGCCATGCAGTGAGGCATCACTTCAGTGGTGGTAAAGGTGCGTGGTGAAATGCAATGTGTATGGCTAGGGCTGATCCTTTTGCATGCATCATATGGCACATTGCATTATTGATGTTGTGCTGGACTGATTCCGGATGACTATCTTCATGGCACGTATGGAATCTGGCCATTTTGTGGCGTACAATGTTGTGCAATGTGTATGTGAATGGATGTTTGATGCTACTAGACCTGGAATTTCTGGTGTGTAGTGTAGCTCATACTTGCATGTCGGTTCATCTCTAGTACGTTGCGGCCTTCCCAGATGGACATTGGCGTACATCTTTATGTGCATTTACCAGACAGATGACAAGCTACACCCAGTTGGAGTATGTATCTCCCCCCCCAATCACACCCAGTTGGAGTATGTATCTCTCCCCCCCAATCACACCCAGTTGGAGTATGTTTCTCTCCTCCCCCCAATCACACTGCCATGTGCTTGCCCTGCTACTCACCAAGTAGCCACGAACGTTGTGCGGTTTATCGCTCCATGTAGCGTGGGATAGTTGAGTTCCGCAGGACCATGGAGTCATGGGTTGATCCGGGAAATCGGGCACAGCAATGTGTGATTATCTTATTGGCATCACATACCATTTGGACATTGATGGAGTGGAATTGCTTCCTGTTTCGGTAGACCACTTCATTGCGAAGTGAGACCACCAATTCCACATGTGTACACTCGATGACCCAGATGAAACTTGGGATGCCTGCCAGTGAATAGAATCCTACTTTGGTGTTTGCAATCTCCTGGGCAGTCCGTGGCATGGATATGTGTTCAGGTGCATGCTTCAGGAGGGCATCAAGTACCTGATTCAGCGTGCGTGAGAATAATGGTTGGGAGATGCCATGCATCTGGGCCACTGTATGCTGGTAGGGGCCTGTGGCCAGGAAGTGGAGCACAGTCACCACCTTGAGTAGAGGGGGGATGGCAGTTCTGATGTCTATGAGGCTCACAATGTCATTGTGTGTCATGTCCACGATGCTGGTGATGGTATCCCGGTCAAGACGGTACAGGGTGTGTATCTGCTCAGGGGTTAGGTTAAATGGACTGGCTCTGATCCTGGGGATTGGTGGGTGCCTCTGTGGTATGATTAGGTGCCGTGGTGGTGCTTGCTGTGCCTGTCTTGCCCTCCTCCTCCCCCTGCGTCTTCTTTATGCTGCCTGTTGTTGTTGCAGCTGCGCTGCAATCATGTCCTCGAGCCCATGTAATGCTGCTAGTATTGGAACCATCTTGGTGTTGGAAGGGGTGTGTGAAGGGGTGTGGTGTGCTCCTTTTGAGCTGCCACAGTCTCCATTGCCTCCACCTGTGCTGATTGTGTCCACCTGTGGCAGGTGGGAACACTGCTCAGTTCTCTTAACGTGTGGTTCGCGATGCCGGTATTTGCGCCATGGCGGTAAGGAGTTTGGGGGGCTTTACCATGCCGCTATTGGCGTGTCCGCTCAACTTGTGATGCTGTGCTAATAGCGTCATGGCGTAATTTACGGGATGGTGGGTCGCGCGCACGCGGACTGGCCGCTATTAGTGGCACCGTACTTAGCGGTGCCGCTAATAGCGGTGTGTCGGGTCATGATTCGCATGGGGATTTAACGTTACCGGTATATCATTACCTGTAACGTTAAATCCCTACCGCCTACCGTGTAATGAGGCCCTTAATCTCACAAAAAGACAAGTATGTGCCAACAAAGAACTCTGCTGTCACGGAGTGCTCTGACAAAAACAGCATAAGCAATAGCTTTTAAAGGTACACAGCATCACAATTGACGTACATCACATAGGTTACAAATTCAAGTTGTTGGATGGTGTGACCCTATACACATATAGCCTGCTACGTACAGGATGCCAGGCGATTGGTCCCAGCTTCCTCTATCCATCTTCTTCCAAGTGAGGATCTTTTTCTTTCGTCAGTGAAATACAAAGCATTAATTAGCAATAGAGTTACACACACCCAACTCATTATTTCATAGTTCTACAGTGCACTTGGTATCAGGGACATTAGCAAGGCGGATACTTTGGAGTTTGTGATAACTTTGTCAGAACTACTTGTGCCACCGCTCCTTTCCCAGACACATTAGCACCTCCAAGTCCTTCCCACCTGTGGCATACATTTGTTACCTTCTCCCCTGGCACCTTGCAGCAGAAATCACATAAACATACCCTGGGGGATGCCAGTCCCTATTCTCTGATCTTCCTGATCAATTGGTCACTTTAGAGTTCTATGGCTGAAGGTATTAGGCTGGTCAGCATATTCAAATGTTTAAGTCTGGAACTTTGGTGTCTCAGGTCGCCATAATTTAAGGATTTGGACAGGCAAGGGCCTAAAGCCTTCACCTCTCGTCTTGTGGGGTTGCTCTTTGAAGATTTGTTTGGCCTCTCTTGACCTCGCTGGATACATTCCTCCTGGGTTGCATGGCCTATTGATAAGATACAATAAAGGACTGGTGTGTGTGTGTGCTGCCAGGGCTGCGAGTGAAGAACGCACACACACAGTTCTAACCCTCTGGACTAACTTTAAGCATACTAGCATAGCCATGGCACAAGGCCTCAATTTCAAAATGGTGTCTACCTTCTAAAATGGGGTTTCGCTACACATGTATTTCTAAGATTACAATTTGCTACGTTTCCATTACAATCTAACTTCTAAGAGTGGGACCCCCTTGCCCCTTCGATCTCCTAACTCTCCTGCAATGCTTCCTTCTGCAATCACTTTGTCTTGAATCACCACAGAGCCTGGGACTTTCACCCCTGTCTTCCAACACAGGCTTCCATACAGGTGAATGGAGTCATTCCCCCTGGCGTTTGACTACAAAGTGTTAATGGAACCTTTCAGTCAGGTGAAGGGAGGTATTTCCTCTGATACATCAATGACCCAACAGGAGAAGGGTTGTTGTGCTTGTTTTATTTTGTTCATTTGAGGATACTTCCAGCCAGGGAAGGGAGTCATATCCCCTGGTGAACATTGCTTGAACTTTTCTGTGTTAAGAATCCACCAACCAGGGGAAGGGAGTCACCCCCCAGGTTTGAACTATTGAAGTTGCTGAAGTGAACTGTGATCACAAACTCAGGAGAAGAGAGCCATTCTCATGGACAACAAACACTTTATCTGTATCTACTTGAGTTATAAGTGTGAGGGACAGAACTAGGGATTTTGACACAGGATCATGGACATTTAAGTGAAACCGACATTCTGACTGATCATTTTTAGTCTTTAGTTGAGGCAGGGAAACCCCTCATAGAAATAGGGACAGTAAGGCCTTTCTCTTTCTTTTCCAGAAGAATAAAAGTATTTTCCAACCGTCAAGCCACCTTTGTGTCACTCTCCTTCTTCTGCATCCTTACAAAAGACAAAAACGGAAAGCCTACCTCCTCGCCTCTGAGTTATCCTCATAACCTAGCCTCTCATCTGCCTTCGGGCAACCATTTTTCCCTCACCTCTGACTAGCGTTTCGGTCTTTCACTTTCTCTAACTCCACTCTAACACCTCATCCATCATGGTCACTTCCCAAACATAATTGTCTGTACCGTCTACCTGCACTTTAAAATGTCTAATGTCGATTGCCATTAATCTATGTAAGCTCACCCATGTATTGTCCTACGTAACTGTTCCATTTACTCACCACCACAACTTGGTCAGAATGGCACTCAAACTCCCCCCTTTCAATGAAGCTCACTGCTTCCCATCAAGTCTGATATCGTATCTATTGCACATTCATTTGCGATCAAAAGAGCATTTTTCTTCCCTGTGTATAAATAAATAACATAGATAACTGTTGTCAGACATTGACAATATGGAAAGATGTTGGTTTTGTTTTGATCATGCACTGATATTCATACCAACATTCAATGTGAATTCATGACTGTAGCCGGTTCTTTGAGATTGCCATGTTCTTTCTGGTTCTTAACAGATTGTAACATGTTTTTCATTTGCAATAGTGAACATTGCTGTGTGTTTGCACTCTTTTAACATAGACTGTTACATTTATCCAGTGTGTTCCAATGAATCATTTCTATGAGAAATACTATTCTGCTCCTATATAGTTCTTCTAGCATGTTTCTAGCAGGTCCAAACCTTTAATTTCCAAATTTGTTTGCAGCCTTTATTCTGTGGCACACATTTTATTCTGGCTCCTTCCATCCTTGACTCTTTTCCTCTCTTACCTCCCTCCTAACTCTATCTGCCAGCCTCTTAGCTGCCCCATCTTCTTCCTTCCCTCTCCACCTTATACACATTTGTGTTTTTCACTCAGGGTTTTTATTGTTAGGAAACAATTATCTATTAGGTAAACTATCCATAGTTCCTATGTGTTTAGTTCCACCCTGTTTCCCTATTTGGAGAGTTTCCATCAAAGCTGCATACTGGTTACATTTAAGCCATTTCTAGCATTTCACACAAAAATCACTTTTCATTGTGGGACTTATAGTTTGGGTGTCCTCTTTATAACTGGTATACTCATACAATTGGTTAATGCATTTACTGTACAGATCACTGTGCACCTGAAGTTCATACGTATAATTCATATCATGCATGAAAGAAGTAGATAATGTGCAATCTGAATTATTATGGCACATGTTATGTTATGTTCTATCATTTTATGTTATATGGCATTTGTAAAGCACCTTATACCATTGGTATGGCCTCAAAGCGCTGTGGGCAATGGCCTTGGAGGATCGAAGTCTGAGGTATGAGAACTGAGAAGCACATTTTAGTATGCGTGTGTGAATTTTAGCCAGTACAAAGGTAGCTAGGGGCAGTTAAGTCCCTGCTAGCAAGCCATGGAGAATGGTGCTGTGAGGGGCTGTCAGGAGAGTATGCGAGTCAAGGAGACTGATTATGTGCCGAGCTGGACCAAATTTGTTTAATCAGACTCAGCTGCATTCTAATGGTAGAGGTGGTGTGCATAAAGAGGTTGAGAAGTGAATTGTCGCAGAGGAATGCGGGTGGGTGGCTGTGCCCTGGGAGAAATATGGCTATGTTCCATTGAGATGGAGGGCTAAACGTACCAGAGAGTCATCAGTGATATCTAGTTATGGTGACTGTATGCAGAGTGTATCATACATATAGGCTGGAATCCTTTCTGTGTGTGCTGGATACCAGTATATTGTCTCTTCATGTGACTCATCAGTGCCCCCACCGGTCTGTCTGGGTTGGTAGTTCTTGAGTGACTTCCAGAAGGTGAGGTGATCCTCTATTCAGTGGATGCTAAATGGGATTGTGTTCCAGATGGTGGTGGCTCACACAAAGAAAGAGGACCCCCCTATTCCAGTTGATTTATTGACTGGGATGAAAAGGAGTAGAGCTGTGTCTGATCTCAGGTTTCTGGTGGGCGTATAGGGTGGGAGCCTGCATTGCACATAATCTGGGCCTTGTGTTGTGCAGAGTATGGTGAGTGTTGCACATTGCCTTGAAGGTTGAAAGATAAACATTACAAACCAAGGTACTATTCCTGTTGGGGGAAAAAATGCATTGGTGGCACAAAGCAACAGTGGCATTAAAATTACAAACCCAGGTACAGTCCTTGTGAGGAAAATGCATAGGTGACACAAAAAATCAGCAAGAATGAATGTCAAAGCCTGGAACTGTTGCTGCAGCGAAAATGCATTGGTGGCACAAAACAACAGTGATATTTAAATTACAATCCCAGATACTGTCCCTGAGGGGAAAATGCATTAGTGGCACAAAGCAACAGCAAGATTCAAATACGAAACCCAATTTACTGACCATGTGGCTTTTGAAAAGAATCGTCCCTCATTAAGAGTTTGCTGATGTGGAAACAACGGTGCTGGTAAGCTTGCCGTAACTGTTGCTTCTGGACCGGTAAATTACGAGTCTGCGGGTGGGTTGCATTCCCGCCCGCCAGGTCTGCCCTGGCGGGTGGAATGGCACCCGCCCACAGACTTTCACTGTAACATCGACACCGTCATTGACGGTGCCGGTGTTATAGTGGTCCCACTTCCGATAGAATCCTATGGGATTCCATGGGAATGGGGAACAACACAGTTACCGGCACCTGACTTACCGGCAGCCGGGGTTGTAATACCCCGGTGTTACCGGCAAACTGGGCGGCAGTTACTGTTTACAGGTCCGGTGGCAGCCTACCAGTTTTACCGGTACAGCTACCGCCAGACTTGTAATGAGCCCTGATGTCTCCTACCTGATTGTTGCAGAAGAATGGTGGTCAAAGCCTGGCAGGGGCAGGAATGCCCAGGTGAACAGGCAAACAGGTGAGGAAGGTGCCCAGGAAAGGAGCCCTTTGGATGAGCCCTTATCTGGTTGCCCTGGCAAGGCTGGCCTGGGGGTCCGGTAAAGAGGAAGATGTACCCGCGACAATACTAATACTTGTTTTCTTTGAGCACTTAATATTCAGTGCGAACAAAGCTTAACTGTAATCCAAAACTGTTACGCTCACCTTAGCTCTGCAGGAGCACCCGGAGCCTCTTTCTCTGCAGCGTGATAAGTCTGGACTCTCTGGAGCCTGGATTCTCTGAGGCTACTCCAATTAATGTGTATATGGAACAAGGTTAGAACTCTGATGTGTGCAGGACTGTCTCTAATCCCCCACACCCTGATGCCACCCCTAGTGTTCCCAGATTTGACTGCTGGTTAACTCACCAGATATATGCGAAAGGATGGCTCTCCATCCTGCTCTAACTCAAGCAGGGGCATGCGTCTGTTCAATGTTGAAACCAGTTAAGTCACTGGTTCATGTCTCCCAAGGCCAGTCCTGCTGCGGCATAGATGAATGTTCATTCAAGTGAGTCTTTATATATCACTGAGTTTATTCCTCATTAAGTGTTCATACCTTTTGTCTGTCTCTAAGATCCTTCTTGCTTCAATGGCTGCTAACGTCTTCTTTTCTGCGCTATTTGTCTGTATGCCCTTATTGTATCTTTAATACACTCTGTCTTTCAATTGCAGGCCTGCCGGTGTCGGAATGATGGAGTTAACAATTGCATAGAGCTGTGAACAAATCGGGTAATGTTTCTGTAAAGCGCTTTGCTTTCTGTATGCCCGCGATGTTTGTCATGGCCTGATTGCTTATTGTCTTTTCTTTACAAGTGTCTGCCGACTCGTGATGATGGTGCCGAGCGGATCCACAGCTGTGACCAGAGCCAGGTAATGTTCTTGTATACGCGCAGTGTTTTTGAATATGCGCAATGCTGGATTGTCTAACCTTTGCTTACTGTTCCTTTTCCTTGCAGGTGTCTGCTGGAGTCGCAATGCTGAAGCGGAGTGAAAACTGTAGCTGTACTGGAGCCGACGAAGCTCTGATAACTGGAGCTGGATGCCGGTCGTCTGGATGAAGCCGCGTGAGTATTCCTGCAACTGGGGTTAATTTGAGGCTGGAAAGGAACAGATGAGAGTTGAACAGAGATCTCGGTTAAGTATCTTCAGGAGCTGTGCCGGTGAGCGTCACGCTGATTGAGGCAGAGTAACGTGAAGCAAAGACTGCATGCCTGGGTGTGGCTTATATAGTCAGGCACACCCAGCCACTCCCAAAAGGCAGGACTGAGCCTTGTGTTCTGTCTTTGGCTATTCCTCCTCCATGTTGGGGGAAAACAGGAAGTGCTTGGATTCTATTCACCCAAAGGGTGATGTACATGCCACCAGATGTGCCACGTCTGGGCCCCATCCACCTTTATCTGTCCCCTGGCCCAGTGGCCTTTTTGGAGAGTATGTGTCCCTCAGGAAGACCCTGAGCTATGTGTGCGGGTGGATGCTGTGGAATTGAGGCTGGTGTCAGATAGACAGCCCAGAGTTGTGACAAAAACTAATGTGTTGCCTTACTGAATGTTGGCAAACAAGATATGTGCATATCAGTATGAGGAATTGCAATATGGCAAGTGCACAAATAAGTGACTTTTTTAATTAGTAGATACAATGATGCAGGTGATTCCTTCTCCAAAAGTGTAATCTGCTAACCAGATCCCCCTTTGTCACAACTCCATACCAAGAGCATAGAAGCCTGATCTGCTGCATCCACTCTGCTCATGGCGCACAGCAAGTACAACAGTCGCAAGGTGCACACTCATCCACCTCAGTGACAGCCAAGTCACTGCGGCACAAGGGCGACATTTAAGATACGCCTAATATACCAAAACTATGATTTTCATGAGTACCCCATGCTGGTGGCGGTGAAATCTCTAAAAATAAGCTGTGTCTGAGTTTAGGCATAGTGCATGGTGCTTATGATCCTGGTTGCCACATCCCAATTTATATTGCACATGTGTCAGCACCTGTGAGTCAGCTCTGCTGTGGAAGGGAATATGTATTCAGGTCAGAAGGGCTGATACTGCCAATTGGCAGGACAGAAACCCAGAGGACGTGGCCTCCCCTTGATCCCCTTTTTGAGTACTGGTAACATCCTCCCCAGAGACAGCCACACAGCAGGCAGCTGTCCTGGGTCCAAGAATCAAAGGAACAGACCCATTCAGGAGCAGAAGCCGAATACCAGGGTGCTGCATGTAGAAAGGCCTTTGCTGTCATAAGGTTGGAGGGAAGTGGGAGTAGGATAGGCAGGAGGGCTCTCGACATTGAAAGAAGCCTTCCACCATCTTGTTTCTTACTGTCTCTCCCTTTCCCATTTCTTTCACTCGCCGCCTCTTACTTGGGTTTACAAGTGAACTGTCACCTCATTGATTGCACATCGATGCACTCTCGATCACCACTTCGATGATAATCGCGCACTGACTCCAGTCGCTGGAGCATCACTCAACAACCTCTCCCAGCAGCTAAAGCCTGACTCAGCCTGGCCAACTGCAAATAATTCCTGGGACTGCTCCAAGCTGCATCATTGAACTGCTGCCATTCTACCACACAGTGCACCCACATTTGCCCCTACTCGATGATCACTTGCTGCCAGGGCATCCACGATCCTGAACTAAGCCTGATCAGCCTGCATCATCGTTCAATACCGGGTTCTGATGTATCAGCCAACCAAAAACTGATTCCAGGTACTATTGACAATGAACTACCTCCACTTGGACCCTAAAGACTGGTTAGGTCACAATCGCTCCTGTTTTCAACCACATATCATTTTATGGTATTACCTTACCTACCACACCTGAAAATGTTCTCAGAGTGTAACTTTCTCCAGTCTGTTGCATCTTCACTGAATTCTTTCCTTTGCGGTGGATTTTTGCATAGTAATCTCATTTCTTTCTATGTGCAGATGGTATGTTTTGTTAAAGTGTTTGTATTTTTATATAAACTTTATTGGACATTCCATTTATTTTAGACTGTGAAACTATGTTTGCGTCACTACTGGTTCACCTTCACACACCTCTCGACAGTATATCTTTCCCTCAGCCCACATTATCACAAATGGGGATGGAGGTATAGCTTTTGATTGTCACTGTTGTACCTTTATGATTGTGTTGTGTTAGAAGTGTGAGGGCTGAGTGGGTCATTTTACCCCTACTCATACTTGTACTCCTGCAAAGTGGAATACAACTTGTCACACTGATGTCAGCAGTGGGATTTGGAACAGAATGTGCCTACAGCTCAGTCTGTCAAAATACAAATGTGCAGTTAAGTGTCTTGCACAACCTCTGTCGAGAGAGGGGTCCCTCTCATAGCAGTAAAGTTAAGAAGGCTGAACTGCTAGAAAGTCTATAAGCTTTCAGGGAAGGTAGGGGCATGGAGGCTAGCCCTATTGCCCAAACAGCTGGGGGCATGAAAACTGCTGAGGAGAGTGACAGCTATAGTGATTCTCAGAATTCCTTCCAGCGGGCGGGCTCAGTGGTCTCCCAAAGGTCACAAAGCTCCCACAAGTAGCAATCCTCTGTGGGTTCCGAAGCTTTGGCCAGGCCTAACAGGCATCTTGCTTGTGCTCAAGCCCGACAGGCTCTACCTCCTGGAAGAAAGGAGACTAGCCCTGGAGGAATGGAAACAGCTGATGTCATTATTCAGTTGACTCTAGGTGAGAGGCCTATCTATTCCAAGATGAAGGCCACGGTCCTGCAGAGGTTTCGTAAGACCTAAGGACAGTGCCTCAAGTGATATAGAGGGCTCACCAAGAACGCGAGTCAAACCTTTGAGGCATTTATACATCAATCTTTGAAATATATGATCCGTTGGCTCACAGGTAACAAAATTGACACATTCATGTGCATGTTTAATCTGATTGCATGTGAGAGTATGCGTAAACAATGTGAAATGGAGTTACACCAGTATTTAGATGACAAGATTAACACTGACCCTCAGCAGCTTGCAAAGGTGTTGATCAGTTTGTGGCTGCTCGTGTGCAGAAAAAGACTTTGGTTAGTGCATCTAAACCAGATAACAAGGGGATTGAGAAACATACACCGAAAGAGGTTAAGGGAAAAGGTTCACACCCTCTTTTTAAGAAAGGGTCCAAAAAGTCTGAGGGGAGATCCCTGTCACCTTTATCATCCACTCTGGCAGACAGGGGAAGTAAAGTCCACCAACAGTGCTGGGACTTCCGCACTCACAGCCACTCAAGGCTGATTTACTTGTGGAGATTGAAAACATTGGAAGGGAGACTCTGTCTGCAAGGATAGACCTAAGCCAGCCCTAGTTTTCACTACGCTCAATGAGGAAGAAGAATAAGTGGAAATAGTCAACGTGGGCATTTTAGAAGATGAATTCCCACTTGTCCATGGGTTGGCTGAATGCACCCTGGTATCCATGAGCAGAAAAGGTACTGAGTCTCCCAGCGAGGCCCCATTTCCTGCTAACACAGAGATATTTTTGGACCAAACGTTCATTAATGGGAGCAAAGCCCCAGCACTCCATGTTACTGCTGCGAGTATCACTGCTGTCCGATGACAGTGGGTGCGAGAGGACTGGATAATCCCTGTTCCTCT
This sequence comes from Ambystoma mexicanum, assembly GCF_040938575.1. Lineage (NCBI taxonomy): Eukaryota > Metazoa > Chordata > Amphibia > Caudata > Ambystomatidae > Ambystoma > Ambystoma mexicanum. The sequence continues at coordinate 434,915,556 of NC_090941.1, forward strand.
CAGACTACTCATGAGATTCTATGGTCTCATCTGATGCCCACTGGCTATCATGGAGTTCAGTTGGAGGGGGGAAACCTCTCCGCTCAGCGGGGCTGTAATAGATGCCATTCTGTTAGAATGTTAGGAAACGATAGACCTGATGCCGAAATAATCGCTGCGGTCTCTGACGAATCATGGGCTCCCATCACTTCTCCCCAGAGGGGAGCCCTTCCCTAAGAAGCTATGGAGGTGAGGCTGCTACCCAATAATCCCCCTTGGTTGCTAAAAAGTGTGAGGACATCATAGGGAGAGAACCAACTCATGGGGTTTAGGACTTCTGTCCTGTGAAAGACCTACCTAAAACCTGTTCCTAGAAGCCATGGCCCTATTGACTCCTTCTCCCTCCCAACCTGAAATTACTACTGTGTGTTATTGTGAAGTCTCTACTGTGTCACATGTAGGACCAGATAGGACTGAGATGAAGAAGAACCAAAGTAACATACATAACAACAGTATAAAGATTACCCAAGAAATTTGACGAGGTGGCCACTAGGAGGAATGTCAATAACATCAAAGGATTTGAAAACAAACATTGATGCTGCACTGGGGTGGGCCCAGCAGTATAAAGTAAGACTGAAGAAGGATTAAGTGTGTTCCGGAGCAGGAAGAGCATGGAGGGAAGCTGGCGTCCTTCCTTCAGAGCCAGGGAACTTCAAACCGGTACTGCCCAAAGCAAAGAGAGAAGGCGGTCTCTGAAGAAGAGTCTGAAAGGAATTACGTGAGCCAGAAGGAACCTGACTTGCTGCTGAAGCAGGAAGAATCCAGCGGTGGCATGGCCTCTCGGAGGTAGACTGTGTGGTCCATAAAACACTCTGAGACTGCGGCAGCAACAGCTCCACAGAGCTGTGCAGACCAAAGAGGAGGAAAGCAGGAAGACACCCTGATAGTGTGCAGAACCAACAGTGGCCTGAGACCCCAGCAAGAACCGGTAGCACTCACCAGTGAAGATACAGGTAACAGGAGTTGCAGGAAAACCTGGTGGGGTGTAGGGAGCCTGAAGAGTCAAGATTCTTCAGGAGGGATCTCCTTGTCACAGTAGGAATTCCCAAAGAACCAAGAGTCCAGTATTCCTCAGTAGCTGTCTCTCTTGTCACAGTATTGATACCCAAAGAATCACAAGTCACATATTCCTCAGGAGTGGTCTCCCTCATCACAATAGTGATACCAAGAGAACTAAGAATCAAGTATTCCTCTGGAGTAATCTCCCCATCGCAGTAGTGATACCCAATGAGCCAAGAGTCCAGTATTCCTTGATCTCCCTTGTCACAGTAGTGATACCCAGAGAACCAAGAGTCAAGCTTTCCTTGGAAGTGATCATCCTCATCACAGTAGTGATACCCAGAGAACCAAAAGACAAGAATTCCTCGGGAGTGACCTCCCTCAATAGTGATACCCAGAGATCTAAGAGTCAAGTATTCCTCAGGAGTGAGCTCCCTCATCACAGTAGTGATACCCAGAGAACCAAGAGTCAAGTGTTCCTTGGTAATACATTCCCTCGTCACAATAGTGATACGAGAAACTATAAATCCCAAGAGTGCCTCTTGAGTGAACTCCCTCATCACAGTGAGAAACTCAGCATATGTGAAAGATACCAGAAGGAGCAAGAACTGTCAGGGAGTAATCTCCCCAATAGTCCTGACAAAGTGCCAAAAATAAAGATTAGTTTTGATAAATCCTTAACTCTGTTGTTCATAAATCCTTGGTAGGAAGTAAAGAGACTTCTAAAGAATGGTATAAAGGACTGTCACACAACTAGGCTTCACACAACGTATCAACAAGCCTACACACACCAAAGGCAGAACACGAGACTGGTTGGCGGATGCCAACTGTTACACTTCCCTTCTTAACATTACACCCTGTGACTGGACAGCCCACCATTGTATCACCTTCTCATAACCAAAGATACTCACAAGAACTCACCTATCACCACTGCACCACAAGTTGTGTCCAGGAACAAATGTAATTTTACCATAGAGAATCTAAGACCACTTCTACAGCCGATTACCAACATCCAGACCATCACTAACACAGACCAAACCTCCTTTGTTAACCTCTACAACGATAGCCTGGAACAAGCCCTAAACCAAATTGCACTACTAAAAGTGAGAAAGGCTAAACCGACTGGCCATCTAAACAAATGGTTCTCCTCAGAACTAAAAGCACTACGGAATATCAAAAGATCATCTGAAGCTATCTGGAGAAAAGCCCCATCTTCCTCCACTAAGGAAAGGTTCTCCATCGCAGCTGCTACATTTAAAGCTGCCATTACGAACGCTAAAAAGGAGATATTCAACACCAGAATTCAGAATGCTAAATCTGGTACAAAAGAATTATTCGCTATTTTAAGAGAACTGGAATCGCTGGCACCGTCCACTGATGACTGTACTAAGGACTATGCTTTGTGTGACAACATCCAGCAAGCCTTATCAAACAAAAAAGCTCTCTTGCAAGCCTAGAGAGAGTGTAAAAAGGCCAGCCTCGCCCCTAAAGACCATTCTCACAATGTGCCTAGCTCTCTTCGACCAGACTGTCCCCCTTTCCACTTCTCCCCAGTCACGGAGGACAAAGCAGTAAACATAATTGCAAGCCTCAAACCCTCTAATTGTCAGGGTGACTCGTGTCCAGCCTCATTTATCAAGGATGGTGCTAAAGACCTATCTCCCTTTATTACCACCTTGATTAATTCATCATTTAAGAATTCTTCAGTACCTAACAACCTTAAAAAAGCACGGGCCATGCCACTACTTAAAAAAAAAAACAATCTACCCCAATATACCGACCATCTACAGACCCATTACGACCGTCCCATTTCTCCTGAAGAAACTAGACAGAGTTACAAAATATAGGTGCCTTTTCCCGGCTTACTACGTGTGAGAGAAAATAAAATAACCAACACTACCCCTGTCGGGGAAGGAGGCACTGATACCGGCTGCAAGAGGTCAAAGGATGGTTTATTTCTCCAGCTAGGAAATAACCCAAAAAATCCCTACCAAACATTTACATTATACTCGTATAAATATCAATTAAAATAACTCTAACAAAAAATACTAAATGGACCCGATTGGCAAGGCGGCGTGGTGCTGTAGGTGTGGGTGGCATCTCTTCCTTCTGGTTGGCTGAGTGGCTGACGAGATGATGGACGTCAAATATCTTGTGCTTCACGCAGGTCAGGGTCCGGTCATTGTGGTCACTACCTAAGCTAATATATTGCATTCGAAAAACACTAAATAACAATTTATCTAAACATTTTATGCTACTTTTCATATTTCTACACAAGTTACACATAGTAATTATTGTCAGTACAATTGGGTCATTCGTGGTTTTAATTGGAGGCCTTGACCTTTATTGCGCATGTAAAAAGAATCAAGCTGTGTTTCACATATCTCCTAAGATTTAGACCTATTAGTATAAGTAAAAACATATATTGTGGTAAGATGCTTAAGGTTAGTAGTGGGTGTGTTGGGTGGGTTTCGCAGCACAGGTGAGGGTCTGGCACTTGAAAGAAATACCTTACAGGGAGCGCAGGGTCAGGATGGCAATAAATTGCTCTAAATGGGGGTGGGTGGCTTGCACGTTTATGGGGACGAACGAGCAGAAAGTGCTTAGCTCATCCTGGTTCACATGCTGGTTCTCATGCTAGCAGTGATCTCAGAGGAAGAAAACTGTATCATATTGGTTGTTGCAACTTTCTCCGGCTTCAGCGTGAGAATGGGAGCGCAGAGCTTTCCTTCACAGGGGGAGTGCAAGGGTGGGGGCCAGCCAGATGCCTGCGCGCCTTGTGTGTGTGTGTGTCTCTGTCCTTGGCTGCTGCAGTGGAAGGGGAGCTGAGCATTGCTGTACTATCGCAGTGAGGCCTGTTTACCCAAGATGGAGTCGAAAGGGGGCACAAAAGATGGATGCCCCGTGTCCTGCTCAGTAGTCCTATCTATGTAGCAGTCAACCGTGGTTAACTTTACATAAGGGCAAGGGACAATCCCACTACCGGAGGCACGTGGTCCAAGCCTCGTACTGAGGAGTGTACGGCGCGAGGGGGCCTGGGGACCCCTCACTCCCATACATTCCCCTCTTTTGTTACATCTAAAGTAACAAACTACTTATCTCGTTCTTTCCGTTCTCCCTTCGGTAGCGCTCAGCTTCAGCCACAGCCTCATCCCATGCGGGCGTACCATTTATTGGCATCCATGCTTTGCACACACTTCTTATGCTGTTACCTCTTCTTGCGTATTCTTCTGGGTGACCATTAAGTATATCCCACCATCCCCATCTAAATCTATCCGAACCTCATTATACCCCAGCAAGTCCTTTGGTTCTTTAATGGTAGGAGGCCACGTCCCCATACTGCCTATAGATGGCAGTCATTCTATACTGCGGTGTGGTGTATTCTCCAGTTTGTACTTGGGAATCTATCATGGTAGCCACCGTTGTCTGTCGGCCCACTGTTACCATCATCATTGAATTAGGCATATTATTTTCACAGCATCTTAGTCCCAGTTGGCACACACAGAATATTAGGAGAAGAAAGACAATAATGGGAATGAGTATCTTCGCTGCTATGTTCACCCATGATGGTATCCAGCTGAACAGATTGTCGAACCACGTGTTGTTGTCTGCTCCACCTTCTGTTCTCATTCTTTCTCCTAAATTATGCATTGCTGTTATCACGTGTGACAGTGTCCGTTATCAGCATCTGAAGTTGGTACGAGCGTGTAGCACGCCCCCCCAATTTTTTTGTAAACACTGCCGTCCATCGCCGTGATAAGATCTAAGACATATCTATTTTGCAATGTCATCAGGCACAGTGCACGGAGCTCTATTTTTATGATGTTGTATCCTTCTTCAGTGTCGTTAGCCAGCTGCATGAGCTCCCAGCATGTTATCTGCAGCCATTTCGCGTTTGTCCTGGTGCTAGAAATGATGCAAAAAATGTCTCTGCAGATGAGAAAAGCTTGTACTGCTGCGGGATTTCAGCAAGGAGTTCTGACGATTTGGACGAAATATAATTGGATCTTTTGCTGCGTGACAATTTGGTTCTCAATGTTTCTTCTGACAATAGTTCATATGCTGGGGGCTTCGTGATTGCCTCATTGGACGCTGTCGATGTTTCAGCTGATTGCCCTGCTGCCGAGATGTCAGCCGTTTGGCCTGCTGTCGAACTGTCAGCCGAAGGCCTTGCTGTAAACTGAACGTGGCTCTCTGGTATCACCATTAGTGCTGAGTGAAGTGTGGCTAGGGCACAAGTGCCCCTCCAGGATGCTGGGAGATGCAGGTAAGCTCGTTTGCCACAGATCCATTATATGTCCATTAATGCAGCAGTGCCTTTTTTCATATCCGGTATTATTAAAGGCTTATTGCACTGCTCTGCGGTTCCCATATTCACCTTCCCTTCTCCATGGAAGCAAAGTGTGTGCGGTATTTCCCTTTGAATCATTATGGGTCTCTCCAGTGGTGTGACCCATGTCAGCTTGGTGATATGCTGTGACCAGATGGGGATGCACGTTTCTTTTGCCCACTCGTATGTTTCGTCTGGTAGCCCTCGAAGCCCCTCAGCTTTGCATTTAATCGTTTCATCATGCCACTTGTCGTCTGCATACCTTGTTCCTTCTATGATGAAGAATGGCTCTTGGAGGCAGATTACTCCTTGTCGTCTGCTGGTGCATGTTTGTTCGTTTTCCAATTTTTCCATGGTGACTGTGTGTGCCTGAAATGTCTTTTTTATTCTACACAGCATCAGATGAATCAAACATTGGGCCTCAGACAAGGGTATTTTCTGTGGAACTAACATTTTTGGGGTTCCAGTTGCATGAGGAATAAGTGAGCACACGTAGCAACTTTCATTACTTGCTTGCTTTGCTGCGGTGCTCATGTCTGAATACCATTTATTTGATTGGTCAGGGTGTCAGGGGTCCTCTATTTCATCTAACCCCAGGTTGTGATAAATGTCATATCTGTTTTTTCCCGCCTCCCTTTTTCTCCTCCTTCTTTTCTTTTTTAATTGGATACCAACTCGTTGATATTGCAGCGGGAATATTCTGGACCATGCATCACCAATGTTGTTCATGGTGACATGTGTGTATTCAGTAGTGGTTTCTGGTGCCGTGTGTGTGTGCATGCTTGTATTTCTGGAGTTAGTCAACCAATACTAATCGTCATTTACATTCCATCCAAGCTCTATCTCCTTGGCCATAGTATTACTCAACAATGGAATAGCCGTTTTGTTCACATGCAATTGTTCATAGGGTGGCGTTACATTTATGCTATTTGATTGAACGTTATGACTGTCCTTCAAAATGGTTGTTACTCCAGTCCATATTAGTTTAGACCTTGGTTTTGTCATATTATCCCCGCTCCCCCCTTTGTTAATTTCATTTGCCACAAATAAAACAACGTTATACCAAATAAAATAAAACATCATTATTGCAAATAATATGGCAGCATATTTTATAATGCATTCTACATTGCTCAATCTACTGGCCCTAGTGGCCTCCCTATTTCTATCTAACATTTCAGCCTGCTCAGCCATTTCATCGCATTGGCTCATGTTGAACCTATGTGGGTGAGACAAATTCGTTAAGTCATCATGAAAAGAAATATATTTGCAATTGTTCATTCTTTTTCATCTTTTTGCTCAATTAGGCATTTAACAATTTCTTTCCAATTATCATGAAACAATGAAGAAAAATAGAAAAAATAACACGATTCATATGAGATTTAAAAAAAAAAAAGAGAGAGAGAGAGAGAGAGAGAGAGAGAAAGACAGAATATATAAAAACATTTTGCTTTTTCACTATTCTTTCCCTGTCTTAGTTGCAGTTTTCATCGTGTCAGACTGTGTTAGCGGTGCCATCCACACAGTCTGTTGCATTTTGGTGGAGTGCAACACTGTGTGCCCTTCTCACGTCCGATAGGTGCACCCAGTATTTCAGTCCCTTCACTTTAACTGTGGTTGGGGTGCTGTACACCACTGTGTATGGACCATGAAATCTTGGTGAATTCCACCTTCTTACAGAACTTCTAACATAGATGTGTTCCCCTGGCATTAAAGGCCCCTCCGGGCTATCTGCTGCCGGCATGGAGGTGTCTGTTGCTACATCTTCAGTAAATGGTGGAGCAATTTGTTTTGCTATGCTGCGTACTGCGCGCGTTAGCTGTGTTAGGTATTCCTTAAACTCTTCCCCCAGCACTGTGGCAGCCCTGTGTGCATCAGGCGCCCTCCTAACAGGAGAGAGCGGCCTGTGCATTCTTCTCCTGACCACGATTTTGTGCCGGCTCAAATGGTGATCCTTGCATGGTTGATTTCTGAGTTGGAACAGTGCTAGGGGCAGACATTATACCCAATTTTTTTTCAACCTGCTGCATAATTTCGAGAAATTGCTTTTGAGCAGCCCGTTGATCCTCTCCACAACTCCATTGGACATTGGATGATAAATTGAACATAGTTTATGTTTCACCCCCAGAAGGGAGGTTACTTCTTTGAAGAGATCATTCACAAAGTGCGTGCCGTTGTCTGAACGGATCACGTCACAGATTCCCCACCGCGAGAATACTTCTCGCACAAGGAACTTGGCAGCACATTTTGCATCCGGATGAGGACAGGGGCCCGCTTCCACCAACCGTGAAAAAGGGCATACCACCACAATCAAGTATCTCGCTCCATTACATCTTTCTCCCATATCGGCGTAGTCGATATGTAGTTCTCTAAATGGACCTGTAGGGCGCGGCAAAGTGCCACGCAGAGTTCGTAATGTCATTCCTGAATTGTAAGTTTGGCATGTAGTACATTCAATCACAAATTTAGACAAGTATTCGTGCAGATTGGGAACAAACCAATCCTCCTGAATGTCTGAGGCGATGTGTTGTTTTCCAATGTGAGCTGGGAAATGCAGTTGTTGGAAAGCTACTTCTAATAATTCTACAGGCATCACTACCTTGCCTGTCGTTTCCTGTCTCCAAATGAGATCTGTGGCTGATTGTTTACACCCTTGTTTGCCCCACAACTCCTGCTCTTCCAGTGGGGCCCTTCTCTGGAGTTCTATCAATTGTGCTATGGGCTTGTTACTGTATGCTTCTGCTGGTTGTTCTGCTGTGGCTGTTTTCACAACATACTCTGATGTTGGTGTCTTATTGAAGTACAAGGCTTACATCTCTGCTGTGTTGGCTGCCGCGTTCCCCAATGAGACAGCGTCTGTGTTATTGGTATGGGCTTGGCATTTAACCACTGCCACTACCGATGGCTCTGCTAAAGCTTCTATTAGTTCATTTAGCAATGTGGCATGTTGTACGGGGGACCCGTCTGCTCTTCTAAACCCTCTCCTTTGCCAGCGTGATAGCCCTGAATGAACTGTGGTGGTGGCGTAAACTGAGTCTGAATATATTGTTACGGCACAATCTTTGGCTGTATGTAACGCGCTGATTAGTGCAGTCAGTTCAGCTGCTTGTGCAGAGTAATGTGAGGGGAGGCGCTTTTGAACAATCACTTCATATGTGTCTTCTTCCATGCACACTACTGCCATCCCCACAAGTTTTTCTCCTGTCTCTGAGTTTATGGATTCTGACCCGTCTATGAAATATATTTCTCCTTCTGTAAGGGCATTTTCTCTTGCTTTGGGAATGTCATCCTCCTCCCCCTCATACGTGCTACAATCGTGTTCCTGTAAATCCTCAGTTGTGCATGGCTGGCTGGGTTCACTGTCTTGCATCTGACCACGTGTACATTTGGACTGGATATTATTATTTCATAAGCAGATGCTCTCTGTGTTGTGAGAGTAGATTTTGATCTTTCCAAGATAGCAAATAATGAGTGTTCCACATATAGCGTCACTGAACATCCCATTACGATCGTGGCACTTTTCTCAATGGCGAAGGC